>NC_091025.1:20140000-20440000 GCF_041296385.1 Aphelocoma coerulescens
CTGTGTAACTTCTCCTGTTTTGCAGATTCACTTACACATATCTAAAGCAGGCAGATTATTCTAACTTGTCTGTGTGCTTGTAAAATGTCCTGTTGGTTTGGGGTGTTTTTGACATTTAAATAATAGGCCTGAGTCAACATTTTAAAAGGGAAGCTGGATTTGTAACAATCCAAAAATATTTATCTCCAATAGGTTTAAGCTTTAGGTATGTAGATTGATTTGAAATTATTTGAGGAGCCTTATTTTAATTCTTGCTATATATTTAAGGGGACACTGATGATAGTTTTGTGTCAGAAAAACAGTCTTCCACCTCAGTCTCAATTCTAAGAGAAAACATTCACTAGCAATAAAATGAATGCAAAGTGAAGACACCAATTTTCATAATATGTGGATCATCCTTTGAAATACATACTTTTGTGTCTTGTGAGCCACCGAGTGACAAAAATCCCAAATCCAGACCAAAAGCCCTGGTAAAGCTTTCGAGTTGACTCTGTGTCACACCATGTTATCAAGGAATCTGTAAGAGATCATCAACTGATATAAAAGGAGGTGAAGTCTTTTTGGCAAAAATAAGGAGATGTCAAATTCACAACGTGATTCCTTAAAAGAAAACATAATCAGCTAGAGACAAAAGAAGACTTGTAGCTGCTTTGTTTTCCTTCTGCATTAGTAATTGCTAGTGCTGTGGACCCTTCTGAATGACAGAGGCCCTTTTTTGTTGTAATATGTTTCACTCCAAAGAGAGTTTTTACGTTATATTATGGCTGTTTAGTGCTACAGACACTGTTTTACAGGGGCAGGATCTCCCAAACTAAATGTGTTTTTCTAAATGAAGGGTATACATGCTCTCGCTGCATCTCTGCTCTCCCTGCAGCTGTAGCCTGGAGCAGCACAGAGTTTTGGCTCCCAAGTTTTTGGCTCTTAATGTTAGTTTTTCATATTCCATATTCCTGCAGTTTGGTCAACAAACCTTACCCCATATTACAACCTTTTGTAGATGTCACGTGTTTAGGTTTTTGTCATGAAGAGGGAACAAATGACCACATGCTGCTGTATTTTATGCAATTTTATTATAGAAAAGAGTAATTTTTTGCAGCAGTGAAGTCGGAGTCTCTGGGGACTGCTCCAGTTCAGCAGCTGTTTTTCCTGGGCTGACCCTGGTGGTGCTGTGTTTTGGTTACCTTGGGGACCAAGCCTGGCTGTTCTTTCTGGAAGTAGGAGCTGTATTATTTTTATGCCTTTAAAAGAAGATGATTCCTGCCTAGATTTGATGACTTGCTGCCTGAAAGCTGACAGTGATTTCCTCAGGGCAGGCAGTGGTCAGGGGCTGTTGGTATGTCCAGAGGGATGTGTCCCCCCAGGCAGGGACACAAAGGCTCCTGCAGAGCTTCAGTGGATGACCTGTCAGCAGCAGGTGACACCTGGCCCTTGTCTGCCCCTCTCGTAACTGATGGAAACTGGGGAGCCCTGGGAATGGGGGAATTCAACCAAACCTGGAGAAAAGGCCCCTTTGTAACTCACTGAAAGCTGCTCTGAGGCTGAGCCTTGCAGTGACAGCCCCTGAGTAAGTTCCTTTCAGCCTTTCTGAGAAAAACAAAGCACCTGAACTGTGGGTCTGGAAAAAGAGTTGGGTGAGCAGAAGGTTCTAGAATAAATGTATAATAATTGTAGAATGGTTTGGGTTGGAAGGGACCTTAAAGATCACGTCATGCTTTTGCAGAGGACCCACGAGTTGTGGAGAATGAGATGCAAGAGGCATCTCCTAGGGAAAGGGAGGAAGAGCTTTTCTGTAAAGGAACAAAATATTAATGCAGTCCAAATATAGAGATTATATCCCCTAATAAGTTTTAGCCTGTAATGTATATTTTTCCTAAGGATCAAATGTAGTGGAAATTTTTATTACTCGAAGTTCCTCTGTATCTAGAGGGACTATAAGTTCATAAGTAACACATTAAGTGTTACCTGTGATCTTCAAAGTACACATGAAGGGTTAGATTAAACTGTATACTGTTTTTCTTTGTGATAATACTGCACAATCATTAACATCACCTGTATTATTCTTTGAAGATGCTCATGACTCTCAAAATGATTTGAAGCTGGTTGCTTTATACTGCTGCAAATCATTAGTGCATTATAAGTAAGACTTTATAATAACCTACTTTTTGTCTCACTAAATTTAAAAGAAGCTTTGTTAATTCTGACAACAAGTGGAAAAACGCAGCAGTGAATCTGTTCTCAAGTGATATACCTTAGTATATGGAGGATCCTGTTGTGAAGAACTTGGAAAATAATCATGGTTTATTAGCTGCACAGTCTTTCCCCCTTTGTTTCTATTCATTTAATTTAAAGTGAAACAACTCAGCATGCAAAACTAAAATTAGCTGCAAAAAAGGTGTAAGTGAATAAACAGGCAAATCCATTAGAGTCGATGGGTTATTGGATCCCTTGCCATTCCTCAGATGGCGGCCTATTAAAAGTGGTAATGTCTGCCTCCAGCATGGCCTTGAGGCACGAAGAAGGCCAAGACAGGCATATTTCACATGCATCAGACACAAGAATTAAATAGACCAATGTTCCCTAAAAGACTGAAGTACATCTCTTTCTGACGTTCATCTCGGGCAAAAATTCATTGATCTCAGTATGTCCCTTGGCAATTATAAAATATTAAATCCAAGTCACACTTTTCTAGTTGGCTTAATTTTTTCTCTATTCACAGCTTTCTATTTGATCAATTTTAACAAGTTAGGAATAGCATCTAATAATAAAATAAAAACTGCAGAGTGAAAAAGTTTGTTCATTTCACATTCTTATATTTTTATATTTAGTCTTTAGACCTGCCTGTCATTTTATTGTGTTTTAAATAAATTTGCACACTAAAAAGATGAAAAGAATATCTATTTATACACTCAAAAAAACCCTCCATGTGCTGCTTTGAGTTAGCAGTTTCTTTTTAAAGCTACATATTTGTATGTGGCCATACTACTGCAGTGAAATGTGTATTTTAAAACTAAATCTGTGTAGTTAATCAGCATCATTTTTCCTAGTGTCAGACACTAATTATTTCTGCTTCATGTTTCTCTTATGTCAGGCTGGAAAATTTAATCTTGGTGGAATCTTACTTCTGAATAAGTACTTACATGAGCGTGTTTGTTTGTTTGTTTGTTTTAACTAAATTTGGATTTGTTTGTGTAAACACCAGTCAAGCAAAATGACAAATAACCTTTCAGAACCCACATCTGTTTTAATATAAACGTGGAGATTGTGACATTCATTACAGCACAACAAATGTCTTTGCTGATCAGAGAATACCGTGGGGAGATTTTTTCCATGCAGGCATTCTACCTGTTGTGTTGGCTTGTTCCCTTCCTGCTCGGGACTCTCATCTGGCTGGCACATTACAGCCTTCCATTCCTTCAATAAGCTCTTTGGCCAGCAGCTGGAAACAGTCTTGGCTGCAAAGATGTCAAGAAGAATGCTCAGAGTCTTGGTTGGCTTTCAAACAATGATAATTTTGATAGTTTACTATCAGCAAAATTACCCCATGGAAAGGCAGGGGAGCCTAATCAGTAGGTCTTAAATTTTCAGAAAAGCGAAGTGTAAGATTTTGCTTTACATTTTGGAAACAAGACCCTGTTGCCATGTCACTTTTTTTCAATACACCTAAGTTGTTTTTTGTTAACAGAAGAACTATTGTGTTAAAGAGATGGGGGGAAAAGAAAAGGTGTGGCTGCCAGTGTAGCTCCTTTAGCACCAGTGGAGAGAAATCAGCGTGCTGCCCTGGGTGCCCAGTTTCAGGCACGGACACATTGGCTCTCTGGTTCTGTGCTGTCTCTGTTGAATTTCCAACCTGGCCAGTGTTCCCCTCGGTGTCAGAGCAGGGCTCCTGGCTGTGTTCATTGTCCTCAGCACAGGTCTCATCCCCTTGCCCTGAGGACCAGCTCACTCCCATGGCTGCTGTGCTGAGGTCCCTGGGAGGAAAAGGAGGGTACTCTACAGCTTATCATCCGTGCTTTGGGGTGTTAGATTGGTTACTGTGCCTGTCCCTTGCTGTGTCTTTGTACAGTGAATATTGTAAGAGGGCTCATTTCCAGATGGTCCTTAAAGGTGAATATAGTTACCAGCTGACCAGCATCCATCTCTCCTGCCTGAGAATAACGGAGATGTAGGTATGATACGAAATTCAGGAAACACAGGAACACTGTATAGGTGACCCAGTATCCCACTAGTTGAGATTTTTTTTCCCTTTTTCATAGCAATCACTATCCAGGCATTTAAAAGTCACTTCAAGAGCAATGTTACTCACATATTGGGGCTTGAAAAATCCAGATATAATTTTCCCTCTTTAAAATCAATTTTTATATATTCTTCTGGAAGAGACAGATTTTGAAAAAGGTCTACAATGTGGCTTAGACTAAAATGTTTGTGTATATCTCTCCCTGCATATGTGCACATACAGACTTATGTGTATGCTTATAAAATAATTTTTTATTATGTATCTGATTTATTATCAGCCCTTTGACATAACATTATAAGCTGTCTAAAACATAGCTGAGAAAATAAAATTAGAAGAGTTGTATTCTGTGTTTGATGATTATGGGTTGATGGGGTAAATTGGCTTTTTCCAATTGCCAGCATTAACTGCTTGTTGGTGTGTTCTGTGTGGTGGTGGTGGTTTGTTGGACAGCCAGCACACCTGCATGACCAACCAAAGTTTGATTTCCATTTCTCACTTAATGAACTGGCACATAATGTATTATTTATTAAAGCCATGATTCTAATTGATGTTTTGTCTAAGTACGTTGGATTCCAAGAGCACTTTTTGTTCAAAATACTGTTTCCTTTATTGAGTCCCTGCTGCTATCAACCATACACTCTTAATCTCATGCTATTTATCTCATCTGCCCCAAACATAATTCTTGCCTGTTTCTTTGAATTTACAAATTGTAGAACCGGATTTGCTTTTAAAATCCACTTAAAATTCTGTATTTCAAAATAAGACAAAGTAAGATGATTTTAACTATGACTATTCTGAATATTTCCATGACTTTACATGATACGAAAAACTGCCCTTCTCCAGCTAGCAGTTTTATCTTATTCTACAGAAATAAATGTAGCTGGTTTGTTTTGTTTTGGTTTTTTTTTTTTTAGTTCTTTAAACATAAATTAATGATAGTTTAATCAGTTTTCTGGCTGTTTACATTTTTTTCCTAGTCGGTTCTGCATCGTGATATTTTTGTACATTATATTATGATATAAAAGTAAAATTAATAGCTGTAAAAAGTGACAGAATTCTGCTGTAAGGATGTGCAATATTGTTTATTAAAATTATGCTGTTTAAAGAACATTTTACTGAACTTCATTTTTCTTGAACTGCATACTAATTTTAAAGGTCAGTGTGGTTAGTTACCATAGTAGTGACCTAAAAATAACCTTTCCAGTGTACCTGTATATTTCTGATCTGTAGTGTTAGCATTCAGAAATGTTCTTTCCCTTAGAGTTTCAGCAGCTAAATAAGTTGCAACCCCTTCAGCTATACTCATAAAAATTTGCTTCCAGACAACATGGTCTGTTTATTGTGTAATAATCGAAATGGCACTAAATTGCAATGATTGCTGAACACTTAGGAATTGCATTAACCACTTAACTGCTAAACTATTTTCCATTTTCTTCCTCACTGTGAAGTATTATATTGATTTTCCTCTTAGAGCTGCTTACTCAACCTCTGAGATGAACAGAATATTTTAGTAACCTCATACACTGTCATATTTTGAGTCAATCAGCAGTGACCTTGGCAAAGAATTTTCTGGAGATTTTTTAAAAAGCTATCAACTAGAATAGCTGGCAGTGTGCAGCCATATATCCTTACAGAAAATAGAGGGAAACACAAAACGTCTCTGCTAAATGAGTTTAGTACATTATATGGAGGATTAAATCTTTCTCTTCCCCTCTATGCTAGATGGGTTATTTCCTCTTACTTTTAATACACTGCTGCTAAGACAAATGGGTGAATAGTTCTGAGGCCTTATCCAGGGACTTAATCGCAGCCTGTAATGTGGTGCTGGGAGTGTAATTAAAAATCTAAATACAGTGATAAGTGAAGGATTTTAGTAGTGCCATTGTATTCTTGGGGGGTGTTGATGTTTTTTTTGTTTTCTAACTGTTGTTTGTTAACTGAGGCAAAACACAAACATTAGAGCAGCATCAAACTTCAAAGCTCCTTGATGATTGTTAGCTAAACTGGTTGTTTCCAAATATTTTACTTTCAAATTAATTTCCTTTTTCTCTCAAAGGTTTATAGAGATAAATTCTGGTCGTGTTTCTTTCTGAGAAAACTTGTCAGAAAAAGCAGCGGGGTTTTTGGTTTGCGTTTGGGCGGGGGGGGGGGAATTTTTTGGTTTGGTTTTTTTTTTGTTTTGTTTTGTTTTTTGTTTTTTGTTTTTTCCTAAGCAGAACCTCTCTGGAATCTTGCTGAAAAAAAAAAAAAAAAAAAAAATCGGGGAGGGGGGAAGGCTGATACAGGTAAGGAAGAGTTAACTAGAAATGGAGCGGGGATGCTGGGGGGCAGCAGTGCTGCAGAACATAGCAGTGTTCGTGCGAAGGCAAGTCATTTCCCGAAACACTGCAGACACATGGCCCGAGGCGGTCTAAAACCTTTGGAGACCAAAATGGCTCGCAGGAGTTAGAAGTAATAAGGTGTTTTTCCCTTCTTTCTCCTTCACTGAAATTCTGTAAGGTTGCTATGCATTACCAAGGAACAATGCCACTATTTTTGTGTTTTATATGGGTATTAAGATCCATTACAATTTGACATTTTTAAGATTGGTTATCCTGTAGTTTGGTGTTAAATTGAAGTTGTTTGTTTTGAATTTAATTCTTTCATTTTTCAAAGGAAAAAAGGCAGCACTGCTGTGCTGATAGCTTACTGAAGTATGCCAGGATTTGATGTTTGAATTTAATGCTTGCTATCCCAAAGTAGAGGCAAAATTATCTGTAAAAGAAGTCTTGGGTTTTATATTTCTGTTAATATTTTTTTTATTCTGAAAGGTGCTTTCTGGCTAGCTTTTCACAATCAGGTTGTAGAAGATACTGCACATCTAATATCTTTAAGGCATACAGTTTCTGGGATTATTTTTTAACACTGTGTTACACACCCAAGTCATATTGTGCTTAATGCAACCTGCTTATGATTATTATAACCCTGCATGTTTGCAGCAGCTAAATAAACTCCACATCAAATAAATTACTGCAGAAACGTTATTAGGCCAGCAGCAATGTTAAGGACATCTGTTAACTCTTTTTTCAAATGCCCTGTCCTTACTGTTTATTCTAAACATTTATGTTGTTAATTACTACTTAAGTAAAAGAAGCAGTCGTGCAGACAAAGCTGTGAAGAGCAGCTGAGGAGGATGAGACAAGCTCATGTCCCATACATAGCCTTGCTCTGAATGCCACAGTTGCATGCCTGTTTTAGGGTAAACAGTGGTAAATCGGGACAGAGCAATGCATAATTGGCAGAGATTTCCATCGAGGTGGTTACAGCAATGGTCATTGCTCCAGCCAGTGAGGCCTTGCCTCAATCAGCATGGCAGAGTCTGAGCAGCTTTCCCCATTTAGGCCCTAAAAGTCTAAGTTGTTATTAGAGGTGGTGAAAAAAAATTTGCTATGAAACTTCCTCTGTCAAAATACATTTTTGTCAAAGATAAAATGTTTAGCAAAAATACATCTGTTTCAAAAACATATTTGTCAAGAAGGTTTCTCAGCTCCGAGATGACATTTCTAGTGAGAAAGTGAGTCTATTGCCGAGTGGTTGCAGCCCAGATCTGGGAGATGAAAGATGAATAGTGCCTTAACCACTGGGCTGACAAGTCTCTCTGCCACTCATGTTTGTTATAATGCAGGATGAAAACATTGTTGAGAATTGAAATGTTTTCAGGCTTAGTCTTTCTTATAAGGTAAAACGTTACACACTAGAACCCAATTCGTAGTTCTTTTAAGTATCAATTCTTTACATTTGAAATTCACCTGAGACCATTAGGTGGTCTGCCAGCTGGCACCAAGATTGGTCCAGGACTCGTCTTCATTTGTAATTTAGTGAATTGCAGATACCTGATCATGAAAACAAACAAGATGCTGTTTTTCAAAGGTTAGATGGAACTTGAGAGCAACTCTGGTAAATTAAAACAAACAAGCAGTAATAAAAGGATCTGCTGCAATTTTCTAAAGACAGTGTCTAAAAAGTTTCTGTGGGGAAGTTTGCCAGAATACTGAGAAAGCTTTTCATCAGCGTGATAGAAAAAATAGATGCAAAGTAAGGAATACTCCGTAACTGTGTTTTGTTTCTGTCATCTGAGCAATGTCTGATTCTCAAATTACAGTCTTGTCTCTGAATGAGATTGACGTAAACCTGTAGTGTATACTTAGAGTATTGCCAGTTCAAGTGTTTTCCTTGCAGTTGTGTTTAGTGTTGGCTCATTGCAGTGTGGCTGTGGAGGATCACAGCTCCAAGAAACCTCTCCTTCACTGATTCACCTGCAGCCAGACTGAGCAGACAAAGGCAGGGCTGACTGCCTGGAGAGCCCAAGGTCCTGGCTGCAGGATGGCTCCTCTCCTTTGTCCTCCTTCCCCTTGGCCACCCCAGATGCCCAAGGAGGTCTTGGCCCTGCCCGGTGCCTCTCCCGTGGCAGAGATTCCCACAGGTGCTCCCCCAGAGTCTGTCAGATAAGATCATGAGTTGGCCAACTCCTGTTTATGGGCCAATGAATTATGCAGCTGGGGTAATTAGATGGTTTTGTTCTGTGAGTCAGGATTATGCTCCTGGGGTGCCACCTAGGAAAATCTGTGAAACTGCATAATAAAAAAGTCATTTTTATGCAGAGGTGGAAATATTTTGAATGCAAAGAAGAATTGGTGGGGGAGGGCAGACCTGATGTCCTCCTGTATTTGGAGGGGAAAAGTGAAGTCCAGTTGTTAACCATTACAGCTCTTATTTCCCTTGCCTTGTACAGGGGGAGGAAGAGGCTATTTTCACATAAAGTCCAAAAGAAACAAAGTACTACTCTCTTCCCCCAAGTAGAACTACAGAATATAGATCCATTTGTGTAGCTGGAAAACATGTGTGGAATTATATATTTAGTGACTCTGTATATTTATATAGGCACTGTATACTATTTGTGTAATAGGACCCAGATTACAATTAAATTCAATATTCCTTAATTAAACCATAGTTTCCATTATATTCTTCAGCTGCGTGTTTTGGAAGACATTTGAGGTAACAGACTAGTATGTAGTCTTGACTTCTCTAACCTCCGTGCCTTATGTTTGTGCCTCAAGATAACACTGAATAACATATTTAAACTGCTCATGTGTGAAAAAGCAAAATTATATCTCACGAACTGATTTCTTCGCACATTCAAAAAATCGAATTCCCCTTTTGTTCAGGTACTTAACGGGAACCCAAAAGGAAGGAATGTTTGTACACAATATGTGGTATTTCAAATTGGAGAAGATACAAATAATTTTAACGAGAAGGCATTATACTGATTTTAAAAGTTAATTTTACAAAGGTATTCTTTTACAAATGTAGTTTTCGTTGTGTAGGCATTACAGTCTGGTTCAGTTGATAATGAGTCAGAGAAGTTTACTGAGCTGTTATGATTTACTATTTTGAGTTGAATACAGATATTGTAAAATAGTAATTGGTGATAACCATATTTGATTTTTTCTTCAATTTCATCATCCATAAGAACTGGTATTGTCAAGTGCTATAGTAAAAAATAGAGGGGCATATTCTTGTGGCTGTGATTAGTATTTATTAAAAATATGTTTTCCATATGTCTGTGTATATGTAATAGTTTTGCATGGGTATGTCTAAATTGTACCAAAACCACAGTCTTTCATGGATTTTTATTACTACGTAGCTATTTTTGGAGTTTCTGTAAATGAAGCAGACTTTAAATTTGAAGACAGTCCACCGGATGAGCTGTTCTAGCTGGAACTACAGCTTACTTTCAAATTCCAGCATCTATATGACATAGAACTTGATGACATGAGATGCAAGTCTTAAAAGTAAAACAAAATAAAACAATAAAACACCAAAACAAAACCAACAAACCCCAATAGTAATAAACGTTCCAAATGTCCTCTCTCCATTTACAGAATCTGTCCGGTTTTCTGAACTTTGGATAGAACTTAGATTTATTGCAATAAAATTAGCATTTTATTGTTCAATATGATGCTACTGTTTGGGTTTTATGGGTACACAGAGTAGCAATACAATAAGGGGTTATAGTGATGGTGCTGTTTGTGGAAAAGCTGAATTAGGCCCGTAGTGGGAGGTGATTAGCCAGGGACAGCCTGGAAGTTTGCTCCTGGAAAAATATGGAATCTGCTGTAGTTCCACTGAAGGGGATGCCCTTTTCTAAAAAGAGCAAATAGAAACAAAGTACTTTATAAATGAGTATGTAATGGATATGGCAGGATCTTGAGCAATATCTTTCAGAATAAAGAATATTCCAGTTACTGATTTATCTTATTCACTGAAACAAAAAGGCGGCCTGTAGCTCTGAAGGCATAATTTGTTTAAGACCCTGGCCAAATTAAGTCACCTGGGGAGCAGTGGAGGCTTCTGAAGAGCAGCCTATGATCTGGCCATGCATTTTGCTGCAATTTAATTTTAAAAGAGTAAGTAGAAGCCAAGATCTAAGAACTGTGGCAGTTAACGGGAAAAGCTGATATGGGATTATTGAGGTTAGAGTTCAGATAGAACAGATGGTAAAATAGTTATAACCTACTGTACCATATGTTGCTGCTGCACGTGTTCAGGTAGCACATTATGTGTACAGTGTGGAAAGATCAGGGATCCTAGCACAGATTTGTGGAAAGACCAAAAAAGAGCTCAAAAAATTGATTTCATAATTCCAGGCCGGTTAGTGAGAAAGATGTAATTTGTTAAACCAGAACTCCAGAACTCACCATTCCAGAAAGGGATACCAAAAATTAGGCACAACATATAACTGCATCTTTTCTAATTCCCAGAAAACTAAAATGAAGCTTGCATTTCAGGAAGTCTGTTTCAGGCTCATTAGACTTGAATTTCTGGGGAAAGTATTTGAAGAAAAAAACAAATTCACAGCACTTGAATTCAGGCCATTAAAAACAGGTTACAATTTGATTTATGATTTTTGTAACTTTTAATCAGGGGCCAGATTGTCAAAAGAGCATGCTGTCTTATTGAGATGCCAGTGAAGTGATAAATTTCTCACTGGAAACAACTGGAGCTTCACTGGGTTAGAGTAAGTCAGAAAACCTGACTGCTAATCTATAATCTCTGCCAATAATACTCAGATGCTTTTTAAGGAATCTGATGTGATATCATGAAGATAGGAAGGTAGAAGACAGGAAAGAGAAAAAAGGGTTAATCAAGTCAGAAGTACTGAGAGAAGAAGTGAAATAGTAGCAAAGAAGAAAAATGAAGGCAGAGAGTTGTGATTTGGAGTGGTGCTAAAGAGCCTCTGGGCTTGAGATTCATCTCGCATTTTATAATGCTCATGTTGTGTTGTATCATAATGCACTTGCTCCTACTGGAGCTGCTGTGCCTCCCCTCCTACTGCCAATGGTAAAAATAGGCCAGCAGCACCATTCCATGCTATGGAACACACTCGGAATTCCACGCTGTTGTTTCCCTTGGCTCTCTCTAATTACTGCAGTAATCCCCTCAGTGTGTGCTCCTGTGCTCAGCGTTTGTCTGCTCGGGTGCCCTCTCGCAGCATCTGCTGGGTTCTCACGTTGCTGCACTGGGTTGTGCCAGCTCCTTCCAGAGAGGGGAGTACATTGCACTCCTGCCTTTTGTTTAACTTAGTCAAAAATATCCCATCATGAGCCTCTGGTTTGAGCTACTACTTTGGTAAAGGTTTTTCTTTTGTAGTTACAACCTTCTTTTTGATAGAATATTCATGTTTATTTTGTTTTGGGAGTAATTAGATCTGACAGACTTGTCAGTTTATACATTGATTGTTGTCAATTGTCAGGACCCATCTGTAAGAGCTCTTCAGTATGTATCAGATGATTGATAAGGTGATTTTGTGTCTGGCTTAGACTTACTTCTATAATATATTTTAGGGTCTGTTTTAATTAGAGTTGTTTGTAGTGGAGCACTTGATTTTGACTATCTGGTTTTTAATTTATTTTAAATCATAACTATAAATACTGGGGGTGGTTTTAATAAAGGAAAGGTGGTGATAGTTGTAATATTTACTTGTTAAGTCTTATTTTCTTGAGGTAGTCTGAGTGGTGTTCAAACCTATCAGAATAGCAAAAATGAAAAGTTAGAGATAACTAAGAGTAGAGCTTTAACATATGAAAAAAATGTTTTCTACATCACTGTGTCTCCTCCATGACCATCTGTAGGCTAAAGATATTTATTCTTTATAGAAATTTATATGGATTGCCCAATCATTTTGGTACAGCAAGATACAGTTTAAAGAATCTTCTGGAAAGTTTTTGTGATGCATTTAATCCCACTGTTAATACAGTGAGGTGGATCTGGGACAATTTTGAGTGTGTGAAAGGTTTAACTTTACAAAAGACAAGTATGTTTGGGTTTTTTTCAAATAGCTTAGTTTGAAATTTAAGGTTTATTGTTTGTTGTTGGCTGTGTTGAATATAAGTGTCTTTAAAAGATTGGTTGTTTGCTTTGTGGTGAAACGGGCTGGAGGAAGATAAGGATTTGGGAATTCATGAAGAGGGGATTGCAGGGTTCCTAAAGCGTAGAGCAAAGTTTAAATTGTCAGTAATGTGTTTATAAATTAAAATTATCTGCTTGTTACTCAAGGCTTGGCTGTCTTATTTTGTCTAATAATGAAGGGAAAGGAAAAACCTGGATTGACATTTAGAGGTTAGAGGACAGTATGAGGCAGAGGGTTGGTTTTGGAAGTTTAGGGGCAGATTAGATAGTGGTCTAATGCTCTAATGCAGAGCAGTCAGAGGTGGTGGAGACATGCAGGTCACCAAGTGTATCTGCTTTGAGTCCTGGAGAAGTGGTCCTGGTGTGGGAGAGAGAGACAGGAACATGGAGAAGGACTTGGATGGAAGCAGCACTTGGTGACCAGGATGTGAAGAGGAATGTCTTGATAGTGTGGAAGGGGAAGCAGTGCAGGGAGTGGGGGCTCGTTTAAGGTCACTGATGTCTGTAGGAACTTGTTTCCTTTTTGGAGCCTTTTTTTCTGAGAGTTATTTGTGCCAATCTAAGTTTTTTAAATGTTTTCTGAACAAGCAAGCCACTAACTTAAAAAGAGCCAAGAGTGAGACTTAGCTGGAAGAAATGTGAAGAAATCAAGAACTGAATAGCTGAATGATCTGGTAACTTCTCCCCGCTGAACTCTGTCATTTCTCCCTAATGTCTGAAATGCACCAGCCTTAATTATATTCCATGATATTTGCAGTAATAGAGTGTTAGCTGTCTTCCACCTTTTATTTACAAATGTTAATGTCTTGTTTCCTGCACACTGGACTGTGTTCCAGCAATGTGTTTATCCTGCAAGCTGAAGGTATTAGCATTTAGGGTTTAATTTTATTGCCACTCAATCCAGAGATAACTGCATTGCCTGCTTTATTTTGGTTTGTTTAATGGGCTGGGTACAGGTGAGGGCCCTGCACTACCCTCAATCCACAGAGGAGCCCGTGGTAATTACAGGGAAAGGTTTAGATCACTGTTCAAGAGAGAGTGACTAATCCACCAGCAGATTTTACACAGGAATAAAGTCCTAAGGAGCTGGTAGATCTGTGGGTATTTTTGTCCTTTGTTTGGCAACTGGCACATAAAGTCACTTGATTGGCACTTGCACAGTTGCTGGGGGTGAGCAAGATGGCCAACAGCTGGAAACACAATTATTATAAAGTCTGGGTGTTATACATCATAATTAGGCTTAAGAACCGAAAGTCAGCTGAGATGAATGAGGGCAATTCATGCTCTCAAGAGCTGAGAAAGCGATTTTGTGTTTAAGATTGGGATACTTTTCTCTCTGTCTCCTGCTCTTCCTCCTCCCATGGGAGGGCTGGCAGGACATGAAGCAGCTGTGTGGTACCTGTGTCTCACCTCGATGAGTGCATGGAGTGTTGTGATGCACATGGAAGTGCTGACTTCTCCTCATCAAGACCTGCTGTGAATGAGTCTGGTCCCCTACAGTTGTTCTGCTCAGAGTGTTTTCAGTAAGAGGCAGGCCAAAAAGCAGCCTTTACTGTATAGCAATTATGTATCTTTTAATTAGACATTTAAATAATTAAATTTTACAGTTGTATGTGTCTAGAGATCGATGAATGTCAAGAATATTTTAATTATTTTATGTTTCAGGTTTTATGAAAGTCACAGTCATACAGGTTAGAAAGGAAAGGGCCACCCACTGCGTAAAACTGAGATAGTTTCAAATTAGTATCAAGTATATTAGAAAAAATTCAGATGGGAATCAAATATGTCTCAAGGAAAATGTGAATCCTGCAAGCTGGGCTGTAGGGCTTCTCCCAAAGTTGGTTTGATGTTTCTTGATTCTCTGTGAGAGAGAATGCAGGGATGTACAGAGTGACTGGGCTGGAGTAACGCAAGCAAATGCTTAAAAAAACCTCAACAAAACAACAGAAAACAAGAAAAAAAATCCCTATGTTAGTATTGAAAGATGAGAAGGGTAAAGCACCACAGTGCTTGAAAAATAGCAATAAAAAAATTTGGCAGGATTAGTATTTGAAAGGGAGCAGCACTTGATTAAACATTTGGAAAGCATGCAAGGGGAACATTCCAAGCAAAATGAAAATATATGTGTATGATGGAAACAGGATAAATAGAATATTCCACTTATAATTACCACGGCAAGAACGCAGCCTAAACTTAAGAATTCTTAATCAGGTAAAATTGTCGTTGCTTTTAAGTCCAAGTAAGGCAGTGGATTGTGTTGGGTATGAGATGTTTGTGGATAAAGATGTTGGCAGGACCCATGGCTGCTCTGAAGAGCAGGTTCATGAACAAAGGAAATGAGGAGACCCAGAGCTTGCACCACCAGCATGTTGTGAGTGTGCTGCAAGGAGCTGGAGGATACAAGGCACTGTGTTCTCATCAGATACCAAACAGGCAGTGGGGGTGCTGAAAGATCCTGGACAGGTCAAAGGTCTCTGCAGAATGCAGAGCTTATCTCCAAAACCTGAGTTTTTCTGCCTCACATCAGTGCAGTGATGTGCACCTATTCAGACACGGTGTGGATACATTGATTAAGAAGGGAGGATGAGTTGCAGTCTGGTTCCTACCAAGAGTGGCCTATTGAGGACTGGGTACTGAAGCACCCATTTCTCTTGAGCAGGTGAATGTCATAGCCCAAAGCCCTTACACTTCATCTTATTATCTGTTGTCATTGGGGCAGACTCCTTCCCAGATAGTTCTCACTGAAATGCCTCATAGCCTGCTTTTTGCCCCTGCTCTCATTCAGCTGGGGGGGAAATGCTGTCTTAGAGGGAGCAGTAAGTGGTGAGATTGGAATTGATGCCCAGTTCCCTCAACTGGAGGATTTTGGTTTGATGCTGCTTTACCAAGCAGGTTTTTTATTATAATAGTACTTGCATATGTGACTTGGCGTAATGTAATAAAGGCGAGGAGCAGGTACATATAAAGTCTTCTGCTTGCAATGGCAGCCCATTTCTTTGGGTTCAAATAACATCAGGTAATTATAAACTGAGGTGATCACATCTGAAGAAAAAATTTTCACTGTATCCATGACTTAGTGTGATTTACCTTCTCCTTATTATTTCTTAATTTAAAAATTACTGCACGCTGTCTTTGAAATGTTGCAATTGTGTTGGTATTTGAAGTACTTGTAAGTACTTGTGCAAATCAGTTTTTCTGATGTTTGTCTGCAGGGCGAGGTGTGTGTTTATGTGCCCAGGGGAAAGGAGATGCATTTGCATCCAGAAGGGTGTAGCAAGTGAACGGGTGCCAAAACAGTCTGTAGGAACAGTTGCACTAAAATAGTACAGGGTGAAAATGTTGGCAAATGAAAATAACCAGCTTCCGAAGAAAGCATGGGATCTACTCCTCCCTGTAAATGCTGCTCATCTGAAGGCCTAAATGATAGCTTTTGGTGATGAATCTTTCTAAAGACACTTGTAGAGCCACCATGTTGCACATATGAAGATGCACGGTATTTTTGTAGATATAATTATATTTCATATAGCATTGTTAATCTTTGAGGTGCTGATGAACAGTTATTACATTTCTGTACTTTAGAGGCATCTTAATTTTAGGATGTTTCAGTGAAATTGTTACTGTTAGCCTCAGTAGGTGTTGAATTAAACCCTAATTTATGTGGGACAGCTAATCATACATAGTATTATACCTGTTTTTCATGTGCCTCTCAGCCAAAATCTAATAGCATTTTATGCAAGTAAAAACATAATTGCTGCAGAATATCTCCAGAATGTTTCTTGTGATTCAAGACCTCTTGTTCATAAAAGCAGGCTAATAGATACCTTATCTTCCCACTCCTCTGCAGTGCACGAGCTTGCAGAGACAAAATTCCTGGTATATTTTACTCCATAGATAGCTTGGCTTTGAATTGTTGCTGTATGATTCCCACTTTCAGACTTTGGCTTGAAGTGAAGTCTGCCACAAGGATGTGCCATGTAGCCTGGGAAGAAACCCAGCGGATCTTTTATCATTATTGCCTTGTCTCTGGCTCACAGAGAAGCAATAGCCGCAGATCAAGACTCTGTTCAAAGCAGAGATGTCAGCACTGAATTGTTTTTTGGTGAAGGAAGGATGGATAAAATATTAAATGCAATCTGCTACTTGCCCTTATCTTTCTGTTCCCTGACAAGAATATTGTATTTTATTTCCATGGTTCTGTGATTCAAAGTTGAAGAGATGCAGGTTTGTGAAGAAAAAAAAAAAAATTGTTCAACAGTAGAAATTGTTATAAAAATAAGTGTAGATTCTGTATTACATTTGCTTTCTTCTGTGAAAGCACTTCTATCTCGAGCAGGGAACAGCACATTTTTGGGACTTACCCACTTTGATTTCCATCCACCTGCTGCTGTAACTATTGTAATTTCATGCACAAAGACGCTTCTACTTTGTGAGTGGTGGGCGAGTTTGCCCACGATCATTTTGAAAGAGGTGTGTCTGTCTGCCTCAGTCCCCTTTCCCAGCAGCCTTTAAACCTTTACGAATCCTTAGGGATCCAGTTGAGTGGTGGGGCTCAGCAGAAGGAGAACAGAGATAGGAAGGAGCTTGAGATTTTCAGTCCCTACAGCTTCTGTGGGTACTGTTGGCTTGGGTACAGCAAAGAGAGGCTGGCTGGGCTCTCCAGAGGAACAGGCTGCACTCTGAGCTCTGGGGTGTGCCTGGCTTGGGGCCACACATCCCTGGGGGCTGAGGAGCTCCTGCAGCCCTGGGGGCCACATGGGGACCCACCTGTGTCACCTGAGGATGGGACAAGAGCTGACTATGGAGTAGCTCCGACACAGTTTCAAGATGGGTGAAGGTCTGGGAGGCAAGGGGGGCTTGGTGGTTGGTGAAGGGCACACACTGTTCCTGGAGAGGTAAGAGGTGATGCACACTCTGTAGAGGAGCTGCATTTGCTGTTCTCAGTAGTGCTGAGAACTGTGACACAAATGAGGTTTTGTTGGCCTCTCTGTGCACAGGGCTTGTTGTAGTCTCCCTGTCCCTGGGAGAGCGTGTTTCTGTGGCAGACTGTTGTATATTTAGCTAGTGATCTACCAAGGCTTCGGTCAAGATTTTATTCTGAACTGTTTCTATTTCCCTGTGCAATACAGCAGGGGTTTTCTCATAGAGGAAAATCATGAAAATAGCAAACAGGCTGAGAAAGGTGGCCCAAATGTTGTGTCACATCTGACATAAATTCAGAATTGCTTCAAAGTATGCATACTGAACGAGTAATTACTCTGATTCTTCTGAAGCCGTAATTTCAAGCTAGGTAGCTTCCAACAGCTGAATTAAGCTTGTCAGTCCAACACTGTTATTTGGAATGCTGTGAGCTCTATCCCCATCAGCTCACAGGGCTGAAGTGCAGTAAAGCTGTTCCGGCAGACAGACTGTGGCTGTCTCAGTGGGTCTGGGATTACAGGTTAACAGAGAGCACAGCACCATGGCAGGGTTACAAATTCCTGCCTGTGATTTTCCATGAATTGATTTTCTCTTCAGCCCTGGCTGGGAGCAGGAGCTGGGGGGAGGCTCAGGTGCTCCCCACCCCTGGAGGCCTGCAAGGAGAGCACAGGAGAATCTCTTTGCTCTCTGCTGTGTGCTGGGCTGTGCTGTGGGATTTGCAGCTGCCAGGTCCGAGGCAGTCACCAGTCCCCAGGTGTGTTACAAGAAAGGATTGAAGGAGCACGGGAAGAGGGGCAGTGGGGAAAGGAGAGGCTGGGAGGGAAGGAGAAAGGAAGTCACTGGAACTCATGTTTGGAAGCTGTCTCAAAATTAAGAGGCACAGAGTTCATACATAAATTACATGGTTTTTTTCTGGTCTGGAATGTCTCAAGTTTTCCTGAAATTATAACTAGAAGTTCACTGATACAAAATCTAGCATTGATGTGTATTTGAGTGTGTGTGAGATTTGGGAATAACTTGGGTGTGGCAGGCCAGGAAATAAAGGAGGTAAACAATTTACAACCATTAATTTTTTTTGTTAGAGCTTTTATCTGTGTAACTCTGATTAGTTGCCATAGATACAGACAACACAGGGGCTTGTTTGGGTTGATGAAAAATCTGTCATGCTGACAAAAAATGTGATTTTTCTTGAGAAAAATTTGAATTACTTCACTTCCACTATTCTTGGCCATTATTTTAAACTACACTTGAATTCATGTATTCAATTAAATAATTATGGCATTTAGGAGTCCACTTTTTTATATATAGTATCTGCAGAGTAATTTTGCATACAGTGCAGTACCAAACAAACTGGTTTTTAATTTAAATTAGTGATCATATTGATACATATAAATTACTGTTCTATCAGCTTACAGATGTGCTTCTCTATTTCTAAAATAATTTTTATGGTTTTTTTTCACCTTGTGAAACAACTCCAGAACATGATCAGGTAACTGATGGGCTCACAACTGTGGTTACAAATGTGCACAGCTTGATGCCATGTTCTGGTGCTGGTTAAGGATATGCTCTTCCTATGTAGAAGTTCAGTATCTCAAGTGATAAATGCAATGAATATGACTTGGCACATCTTAATTCCAGCTACTCTGTCCAAGTTCCTTGCTGTAAATGTAACTCACCTGACTCAAGAAATAGTTTTATATAAAGAAAAAAATTTAAAAGTTATGCAGCTTTTCTGTGACTGTTGGGTAAGTGTGTGTGGGATGCCCCCAGTCCAGAGTGCTAAGGACAGCAGTTTCCAATGAGTTTAAGGTAGCTACATTCATTACAAGTGTATTTGTCACAGGTCCTGTGGTCAGGATGAATCTGAAATGAGTGCTGTGGGCAGGGGAGAGATGCACCATGGGGGGAACAGAGAAGAAGGAGAAGTATTTTTTGAGTCAGCTTGATTTAAAATAAATACACACACAGTGGTTTCTTAAGGACTTAGAACCAGTGGGCACAGCCCTGTCAGAGTGGGTGCATGGTCAGAGTCCAGTGAGAGGCAGGTCAAGGTATGGTTTTGTACAACCGTGGAAGACAAAGAGGGAGAGTTTAAATGATTCCGTTTCTTTCAGGAATGCAAAGTGGGGTTTGGGTTAAAGGCTGAACTCGAAGCAGTGCTGAATACATGGATTATGCACTGGGCATGTGTTTGGCTGCAGCATGGATGAGCAGCCCTTGCAGCTGCATTTCCTATGAGCACTGAGGTTTGGTGCTCAATCAATTAATTAACAAAAACTGCTCCGTACTGGAGAGCAGAATCCTTCGGCTCAAATGCTCCGGGTGCTCAAAGGTCGTGGGCTTCTCCCTCCATTCCCTGCAAGCTGAGTCACATTCATTGCACTCCATTAAGCCTTTTGTGTTTGTGGTTACAGAACAGGATTTGCCCCACTGCTGTAATTGAATAAGCAGGTATGGGAGAAATAACATGAATAGTGCAGTTCTGCAAGGAGTCAGACTGACTGTGGTGGACAGAGGAAAACAGTGCCATGCCTTACTCTCAACAGACCATGTATGTTTCCCCTGCAACTTTTCAGTAGTAAAATTACCCTTAACTGTATTTTTAATGTCTGGAGTCAAGATCCTAGAATAAGTATTTCCTGGGGAAAGAAAGGTAGGTTTGAGCAGCAGTTAAATGTGGGATATTAAAAGTATTGAAAATTTTACCAGATGTCTTAGAGGTTTGAAAAATAGCTTAAATCTTTTCAGTGATTAAAACCTATTTTTCTAAGTTAGAACACTTTATTTTGCTACAAACCAATTGGAATTAATAAAAACAGTGGACTCCTATGGATGAAAAAACAACTGAACATGTGTGTGCATCAGGTTTGAGTTTAAACTCCATGAGTCTGCAGGGGCTGTAATTATGTCCTTTCCTTTTCTAAATACTCAGATCACTGTGTTCCCAGGCCCAGTTTAAGAATTTTCTCTCTATATACAAAGCCAGGACGAGGTATTCAGTAATTCACTACCAATGAAGCAATTAAAAAATATATAATTGTTTAACATAGCTGTAGAAACAGGTACACTAATGTTTGTGTTTATTATCACACAATGTCTGAGTCTTCGTGATTTTTCCATTTTTTGATTGTTTGCTTGCATTAAGTATCTCCCCACACTGAGCCCTTCTCTTCAGCAGACCCAGAGGAGAGAACTGGGGTCCCTCTGGGGACATCCCAATATGCCACTCACCTGTTCCCAGTCCTTGGATGAGCAGCAGGATTGTGCACACATTTGATAATCTTAATGGCCTTACCTGCTGAAAATAGTTTTGTTCTTAAAAGGCTCCTGACTTTAAACTGGTCAAATTTGTCTACAGTGAACATGACTGTAGCAGGATGGATTTGTCCCGAGTTGTAAGTGACCAAGATTTAGTCTCATGTGTTTGCACTCAGGTTAACCTGGTGAGAGACTCAGAACAGAAAAAATAATAATAGTAAAAAACCCCCTCATGTAATGTTTACAGAATGAGGCTCATAATGATGCATTGAAGCTGTTTAAAAAGAATGCAGCAGTTGTAGCCCTGGGAGAGGAGGAGGCCCTTTGCTGCTGAGGACTCATGCTCTGTGTGCTCTCTTGCAGGGTGTGGGGGTGTGTGGAGGCAGCCAGGCCGGGCTGGGCACGGCCTCCCCCCGGCAGTACCCCCGGCAGAAAATAACGCGCGTGAACCTCAGGGACTTCATCTTCTACATGGAGCAGGAGCGAGAAATGAGCCATTCTCTCCTGCTCTACCGAGCTCTGCTTAAATAAAGCCAACAGTTGTACTGATTGCTCCACAGAAGCTCAACTTGCATTGAAAGCTGTCATTTTAATGTGCCTTCTATTTTTTTCAGAAGTCAATGTTCCAGTAATTTTGTTTTGTAAAATTGTCCGACACATGCAATAAATTCCCTTTATGTAAAAAAAAAAAAAAATATATATATATAAACCACCAAAAAAAATGTGCAAAAGGTTTTAAAATGTTAACTCCACAAATAAAATCAACATCGAAGTCTTGCTCCACTTGGCCATTTTAGGTAAGGCTGAAGTAGCTGATGTTGAAGTTACATAAATGCAATGGCTCACCTAAACCATCTCCTGGCCAGGACTGGGACAGGTTCACAGGGGTGGGTCCCAGCCATGGTGTTCACCTGTGTGTTCACTCATGCTGGACTTGTTTTGTTTTCAGTTTACTAGCACTGTCTTACTAACCATGGTGATACCTGTTGCTATTTTAGCTTAGTTATAATGGCAATTTTTTGCACAGCCAAGAGACTAGCCACTGCACACTCCCACAAATTTTATATATTTAGGATTTTTGTTTTTACTGCACAGCTCATTTCCTGAGCCATTTGCTGAACCAAATCTTAAGTGTATGAAATCTGTGTGCTGGGTCTCAGCTGAGTTACCTTGACTTGCTTCCAGTTGTTTTCTAAATCTCATCAACCTTTTGCGCATTTGTAGCAGCTGGTTAGTAACAGGATTCAAAGCTGGGTTTTATTTTCTAGAAAAATACTAATTTATTTATTGCAAAGAGTATGGTTTAATGGTGGTTTTAAAAGAGAATATTGTTCAGTAAAGATTTTAGAGTATTCTATATGGATTTTTAAAGTCACTGTAGAGGTTTTTGGGGGCCGCTTCCACTCGTGGAGTGGGGAGAGCAGGTGAGCCCTGGCAGCCTGGTGCCACCTGGAGTGGGGACACCTTTGCCTTGGACAACTGGACCAAGGCCTCCAGTCCGGAGAGGCTCCTGAACAGGCACGTGGCTTTAAGCATAAGGAGCAGCTGTAAGTACCTAAAGGTGGGGTGAATGCCTTTTAAATGCTTTGCTGAAGCAGAATTTGGGCCCACACGGAAGCCGAGCGATGTCAGTGTGAGCCTGTGAAATGGGGATCGAATAGGGCACGGACAGGCAGGTGGGCACGAGCTGTGCTTCAGAGCTAACAGTGTTACCAGTCACCACAGAAGGGACACATTTGCTTATTTATCTTTTCCATTTTTACTATGTTATGCTTGCCACTTTTTTGAGGCAATATTTTTTTTGATGGGAAACCATAGCGAAAGCACAAATAGAACTATTTGTCCAATAGTTTTAAAAACAAAGGTTTTAATTATTTTTTAAGGTTTATGAAAAGCAGAAGAAAATTTATACTGCTGCTATTTAGCCAAAAGATTATTCATAAGGTATTTAAGGCCAGGAAGTGTAAAGTTACGTTTTAAATGTATTGATAATTTGTACATATTGTTTATAAAGGCCTTGTGTTTATTAGAGTTACGTTATTTTGATGATTTCTGTACATACTGGTAAATACCCCCAATTTGTGTGAAAACATACTCCCTTATTTGTACTTATTTTGTAAAGAAATAAAACAATTTACTAAAGTAACACATCGAGTGACATACAGTATTAATTTATCAAACATGAATTTCACATTGTCTTGTAGTTCTTAAGCACTGGTCAGAAACATTTTGCATTAAAATATTAACAGAATACCCACAAAGAAATATTAAAACCAAATACTTCAATGTTTTGTTGTGCTGATTCTTATCCTTTGTGAAACATCTAATAAAATTGTCAACAAACCTCGATGCCATTAGTACAGAGAATGGATGTACTCAGCAGTGGCTTTCTCGGGAGCGATGAGTCCAACAAGCACAACAGAACGTTCTCTTTCGCTTTCTGTCTGCCACTGGAGCTGTGACAGCCTGGACACAAAGTGCTCGTGAAGCCTCGTGCTTGTCAAGCACGGGGCCAGTGCTTAGCAACAGTGAATCAGAACAGTTTTTTGTTCAATGGGTTTAGGTGAAAAACCAGGCTGTGCTTTGCTTCTTGGCCTTCACCACACAAACCTGTGCTGGCTGCACACCACAGCTTCACTGGGGTTCTGTGGTGCTTTAAAACATCTTAGCGATGCTGAGCAACGTTCTTCATTAAGTTATGTTGCTATGGTTTAAGGCCAGAAGTAAATATTCAAATCAGTTTTTGCTGATATTGCTGCCTAAAAATATAGGGAAATAAGTAAAAAAGATATAAATGAAACTGTAATAATCTTTAAATAGATGACCTGAAGTTACTAACTAAAAGAACATGTCCTAGCTTAACTTTTTTTTTTTTAAAGGCATATTTGTTCTAAGAAAGTGATTGTTTCCACATGTCTTCCTTGCCTTTGTGCTGTTTTGCAGTCAATGCTGTGATGTCATGGTTTAAACTTTCCATCTCAAGTTCACATTTAACTCGGCTGGCGCAGCCTGGAACCCTTTCCAATGCCACCTCAGCAAAGCTGCCCCAACTACAGGAGCTGCTTTATTGAGCCGTAAAAAAATACAGTAAACACCAAACTGAGGAAAAACCAACCAACCAACCAACCACAAATACTTCCAACGTTCCACAGATGTGTAAAAGCACCATCCCACTCTGAGCTCCCCAGAGCTGCCTGGGGAGAGCACCAGGGGCAGGAGCAGGCCCCTGGGATGGAATATCACCTTTATTCCCTGGCTGAGAGGTAAGAACTGGACAGGATGTGCTGCCGGAAGCACTCGGCTCACCCCGTGCCAAAGGGCAGGGCAGGAGTGGATACAGGATAAAAACAAGGACCTGAACAGACTAGTGAAGGATACTTTGGACTTAAAGGTATGAAAGTAATAAATAAAACACTTTTATCTTTTTGTAAGACATGGCTACATCAAGCTGAATGGAGAAAAAGGCTGGAGAAGACACAATCAAAAATTCTCACCTCTTTCAAACAACATGGGAGATACAGTGAATGTTCCACCCTACGTGCTTGTTTTTGTTCATTTACTTTACAGAAATGTTTATGGCATGAAGTACTGTATAAGAAATGTGCATACACAAATACATGACAATTATACGTTAAGTTCTTTACAATATTAAATGTATAATATACAATTCTACAGATATCTTACATACAAAGGTGAATGCTGTGCCATATATTCAAATATGGCAATGCCTAGCGACTTTAGAATGTCGTACAAGTATAAAACCACAAAATAAAATAACTTTACAACTCTTAAAGTAGACAGATTTGCTCAACTGTTCTGCTAAGGTAGCAGGCCAAGTGGCCAGGATTGCCATTAGAGATTTCCGAGTGTGGTGACCAAGGTGAGAAAACCTGCAGAGGTCTGATTTTCCATGGACAGGTATCCAGCCCTTTTCCAAAAATTAGACCCCTGCCTAGATTTTACCTTGGATAGTCAGTACAGCTCATTGCTTTTGAAAATACTAGTCTTAAACATGACTTAAATTTTGCCTGATTGCAATCAATTTACATTAAAGAACTATTGACCACTTAATACTCTGTCTGTACCTTGTTCCATATGGCCATATTTATGCATCTAAAAAGAGTTTAATTAAAATTCAGCATCTACAACTGTATTCTATAAATTAATGTGGGAGAAACTAAATTGTGATTAACACATGAATTAGTGATTGAGGACCCAATCATGCTAAACAGCAATAAACAGGATTTAGCAGAATGCTATTTATAACCTTGCACCTGCAAACACGGTGCTGTCTCCTGAGTTAGGAAGCCCTGTGAGTCAGTGCCAAGTCCTGGCAGAAGCAGGACCCTCCTGCAGACAGACCCCTGACTTTGTTACAGAGAAAGTTGCACAGATAGAGGGCAGCTACACAGTTAAAATCTAAATAATAATTTAGAATAAAAAAACAATTTAAGCAAAGGCTGCCTGCTTTCATCCGGCAATGGCGATACAGGATTTTAGCAACTCTTTGCAAGAATTCCTGACCCATAAAGAGTGGGCTTGTCCAAAAATTCTTAAAACTTTCCTGCTGAATGTGGGCTTCTAACATGGTTAGTAAATGATTAACAAGGGGTGGCTTGCTTGGCAGAACCATGCTTCTTTGATGATGCAAAACTTAACAGTTGCTGTGTCAAAACAAGACTGGCTTTAAAAGAGCTACAGCTCCATGTCAAGTATGCGACCCTCGTGTGATGGTGGATTTATTTAGCATTTTATTTTGTGCTTCCAGATCCCTACTGTTGCAAATATTGCCGTAAGTGGGCCTGTCTAATTTCTTGTCACTTATTTTGTTTGGTTTGGGGGGTGGGGGTTTAGTACTGAGCACCAGTGACTATGAATCGGTCCTTTTCTGGTTCTGGATCCTGTTCACAGAGAGAGACCTCAGTTGGAAATGTAGTATAAAAATAAGCCATTTGCTCATGTGGGTGAGTACAATCACCAGGTGACTGTGATGTTGGGGGTGTAAAGCACGTCTGATATGGAGGAGGGGCAGCAGTCAGGGAAGAATCTCAGTGCAGTTTTTAGGGTTCTTCCTCCCGCAGACGCCCCCGTCCCCACAGCGCAGCTCTGGGGTGTCCCTGGGCAGCTGTTGGGACCACTGCTCCTGCTGGTCTGTTCCACTGCTTCCATGGCTCTTGCTGCAGAAGTCCAGTCCAGGGCCAGGGTTTCCGAAGCTTTGCCTGTTCCACACCACTGCTGGCCAGCCCAGAGTACATCCCAGACCCGCCACGCTGGGCGTGCTCAGGAACGTCACTGTGGACAACGGACAACTGGTTTTTCAAATGCATTCCATGGCTGGCTATGTGACAGGTAGTTTCAGAATACCACTAATTGGCAACATAAAGTCAAAGTCTGTTTGCTAATACTGTTTTGCAAATCCTTAGTGTTTCACATAAGGGACTATTAAACACTTCTACGGTTACAAAGGGGGCACAGGGAGGGTCTAGTCCAGGGGCTCCTGTTTTATTCTGATTGTTGGGGTGGGCTGTGGTCGTCTGTCTTCGCGACACAGCACGTATTCGCTGAACTGGGAGGAATCTACCCCACCACCACAGGAAGCTGCCACGTTAAATCCCTTCTGAAATAATCTTTCGAGCACCTGCAATGTGGAGGGAAAAAAATCCGATTAATATTTAGCAAATTTTAGTGATAAAAGCATTCGGAAGCACCAGATCTAAATGATGGATTTAGTCTTTCGAGTCCTCGTTGAATGAATATTATTCAGCTATAATTCTATAAGTTATTGTTAAATGACTATACTGTGATTAAAGTCTCGCTCTCAGCAAACCTCAGAAAACAAAAATTAATCAAAGAAATAAGCACTCTGCAGAGCAGCTTAGTACATTATATAGTAAAATACTGGACTGCGGTGATATTGATGCTCTCTCTTACTGCTTATCGAAAGCAACATCAGGTTTAAGCTGTAATAAAAAGTGCCAATTATTCATTAGTAATATGAACAGTCTTAGAGAGAGGGGGGCTGAGAAGCTCTTCCTTGGCAGATGAAAATGTATTAGGAGTTCCAATGACACATCCACCAGATCTTCGTGGCAATCACAGCTGTTTGCCCTCGCTGGAAGGGAGCAAAGCATGGCAGGGACAGGATGCAGAGCCAGGATGTGGACAACAGGGAAATGTTCTGGCCCAAGAAAGAGGTTAATCTGTACTGCCCAAATATGTATTTTCTCTTTCTACTCCTTAAGAAAAGTTGGTGCAATTTAGATGCATGAATTTAAGGAACCCAGAGGCAACTTTAATTTCTGCGACTGTCACACAGCACATTTCCCCAGGATATACTGATCCTGGCAATGGGATCGGGGACATGTTTCCACATGCATGAGCGTGTGTTGGTATTTGGCTTCCCAGCAGAGCAGGACACACCAGGCTTTTCCCAGAGTCAGGTGAGAGCAGATGCCAGATCCACCGTGGGCAGGTCACAATGCAGGACCCACTCTGGCTCTCCTCAGTCCTGGGCAGCAGCCTGGAAAAATGGTTCCTGTGTTTTTCTCTACTGATAAATGCCATCGAAGGGAGCAGCCTGTAGTGTCCTCCAAGAGCCTCACCCGGGGTATGGCTCCCACTGTGGCAGCACGTGGAACAGGGAAGTGACCCGATGGTTTTAATTATTAAACCTGAGGATCCCAATCACACCTCTCTGCACCCACAGCGGGCTGGACCAAGCCCTTTACAAACTTTTCATTCATCCTAGAGAAGTGTCTAAGCAATACATCCACCTTCAGACACTCATGTCGTACTTTCCTGGGCTGAGGCTACAGAAGGAGTTTGGTCTCTGTTCAGCTTCGCTGTGAGCACGTCCCAGGTTACGCCGACCGAGGAGCTGCACACAGAGCACTGCCCTCGCCCTCACACACACCCACCTGAGGCTACACTGCATTTCTTAGTGCGCCACTTCTTTTGCCTGAGTGTTGGCTTTGCTTTTCCCAGACATATGATTTTGGAAGGACAGCTGTGTCCAAGGTGGTGTCATAGTGCAGTGCAAACCATGGCAGCAGCATTTGCTGGTTTTAATCCGTTTGATCCCTCCCTAGGGGCTGCCTGTGTTACCATCTGCATTTAATCCAGGGTTTGGCTTTTCAGGGGTAACTAAAACATTTTACTTTTGCTACCCTGGCTCTAAGGACGGGCAAAGGAAAGGGGCTGCTCCAGCAGAGCTTTGCCTAAGCCATGCCGAGTCTGCTGAAAATCAACTTGCCTGAGGAGTTCTGCCTGGCCCTGGGACACAGGGACTTAACATTCTCAGAAAGTCCCATCTGCCAAATCTCCCTGACTTTTGCCCTGATTTTTACATACTCTACACTGCAAGAAAGTTGTAGAACTGAAAGATCAAAAAAGCACACCAGAGCATGGAAGAAAAACGAACCAGGAGAGATGAAAAGAAGAGGCAGGAGAGTGGGTTAGTAAAATACCTTTAAGATGAGAAAAAGAAAGCTTTCGTCTCTCTTATTTGTCCAGGCTGTATGCAGCCTATAGTTCCAAAATGGGGTGCAGATACCAACACTGTTCCTCCTCAGAGAGGAAGGCAGGAGGAGTCTGAGACGGAAGGAGGAATAAGACACCAGCAGGCTGCTGTTTCACAGGCTGGAATGTGTTCTGCCTGTATTATGTATCACTGCTCCTAGCCCTGACAGGATGAAGATGAGAGACAAGCCAGCCATGGGAAAGGAGGCTTCTCCCACTGAACTGGAGAGTGGAACAGAGGATTGACAGGTAAGATTTCTGAGAGAGACGGGACTTCAAAATCCTCACTAAAAAGTTTTTTAAATCAATTTGCTTGTAAGACAAAACAAGCAGGGGGGTGCCCTTGGCTTGCCTCAGACCAAAGCTATGGAAGGCTGCATGTTAAAATAGGATTCTTTTTCACTGAGCCTCTCCCTGCAAACACCCAGTCCAGATAGACATTACACCTCAGAGCTCCACACACCGAACAAAGCGATTCATTTTTGCTCAGTACGTGCTGGAAGGACCAGACTGCAGGCTATAATCTGGCATTAAAAACCTTGGGATCATCAATTTTCTCAGCATGAAACAGAACAGGCCAAATCCTGTAAACAGTGCTGAGGATGTTTAAATACTGTGGTTTTAAGTGTCACTTGGATGAGGCTGAGCTCAGGTCTAGGCAGAAAGGCTCCTTTCAGTGCTTCTGTGCATGAGACTGAACAGCACTTTGAACATGGACAGGTTTAAATTCCATTTGGAGAATTTGACTCTATACACATTATTTCTTCCCAAGGTAAGGTACAGACAGGGGGAAAGCAGTGACCATCTCCGAGTCAAATCAGAGCTACTTTCCTGAAAATCTCCAAAGAGAATATGCCAAAAACTGAGTGTCAGCTGTGACTCTCCCATGTACAGGGACACATGCACATTATTAAACAGAGGATTTGTGCTAGGATTTAATATACGCTGTCTTCCAATATTCCAAGCACATTTGATTTTATTGGAAGGTTCTCCAAATGGAAACCTGATCCTTTCATTTAGTGCATTTCATTTAAATTTTGCAGAATATTAACAAATACATTCTTAATTATGAAGACTTAATGTTCAACATTCAGGAGCATCACAGAATTTTCTCTAAGACAAATTCATGATTCCCACCAGACCCTGTTGCAAGGAGTTGAAAAAACCTATACCTCTATATAATTACAAATAGGTGTAAAATTAGGAGTTACTGTATTTTTTTGCCTAATAGGTGTTGACGTTCTTTGTTTTATATGCACAGTTCTTGATATAAAGCATTTAATGAAAATATTTTCCAAATATAGGAAAAAAATTTATAAATATTGCAATTGTGCTACCAAATACATTGAGCAGAGCCTAGGGAGACAGAAGTAAATGTATCACCTCAGCAAACAGCAGACAGGCTTCTTGTGTTGCTCTCTGGGATTCTTTGCAAGCAATTCTGCTCTTCCAACCACTACCCATCTCCCTTAAGTCTGTGCATTTGCCTCCCTGTACTTCCAACTTTTGACTTAATATTGTTTTGCCAAAAAAATCCTTGGAGGGGGAAGAGCAGTGCCTGTGTGCTGACCAGAGTTCATCAGAGCCAATGCTAATTAGCTGCTGATTTCATCAGCCTTTGGTCTCAGAAATGCATCATTTTCCAGAAAGTGTTTGAAAACACTTTCTATTAATTATATAGTAAAATGATGTAATTTAGTAAAATTATGTAGTTTAATAGTATTATTTATACTGTAGACTCTTTGACAGAAATTTTTTCCACAACATGAACTTGCAAAGAGACTCTTTGATTCTGTCTGAATTTTGACTGAATTCAAACACATTCAAATAGTAACAGTAATTAGTGTTTTACTACTCAGGTAGCACATGTATCCTATGAGTTACACCACTCTGGACAAAAGGGAGCTGACTGCTCAACCATGTGGGCATCTGGAGCTTTGCCAGCCAGTGCTGAGCTGGTCAGTGGCTCACTGTGACCCTTTATTGTTTCAGTTACTCTAATTCCTTGTGTGATCTAGCAGGATCCCATGGACAGCGTGGCTGGGACACAAATGCTCTTCCCTACCCACTCACCTGAGCTAGACTGCTCCCTCTCCTCCCAGCACAGCAATGGAGACACCTCCCTGTCCCACTGCCAGCAAGCCGAGTTGCCTCTGACCACTCCCAGCCCGCTGGGCTTGGGACAGCCCACCCCAAGCCTTGCCAAACCCACCCCAAACCTTACCAAACCCACCCCAAACCTTGCCAAACCCACCCCAAACCTTGCCAAGTGTGAAACTGGTAAGGACTGTGCAAAATTAACCACAGCCTGGTGAAGTTCAACCAAATACACCACTTGGGAGTCTTGAACCAAAAACCACCCAAACCCACTGGGAATGCTGCCCATGCAGTGGGGGAGCCACCATTAGGGTCAGGTTTTTAAAATGACTCCACCCACCTCTACATATGCAGGTGACTGCAGCTCCCCTGAAGATGTCACTCGGCAGCCTGGGAGACAGAGGGTGCCTGAGCCTGATGTGTAACAACCACACAGGTACAAGAGCTCCAGGTTCTTGTCCTCCCTTGCACCTCCCTCCCCAGCCAGTCTGGCCAGCCTGGTCCATGGACCAGCTCTTCTGTGGGTTTTTGCCCACAGGGGACTTTATCCAGACAACCACGGCATTTCCCACAGCCCAGTTCACATCTGCAGCCACAGCCCATCTGCAGAGGATGGTTCCCCTCTAGGTTGATTTCACTTCCCATACCATGAGCATTTGCAGCATATTCCAAAGGAATACACACAAAAACCAAGAGCTCTGTCTTGCCCGTGTTAATTAAGGCCAAGTTAACGGCACCATCGCCCGGTTCCTCCCCAGAGCCCCAGGACAGCCACACCAGCAGAGCTCTGGCTGCAGTGCTGGTGATCCCTGAGAAATGGCACTGCTTGCCCACAGGCTGCTGCCTAAACACAGACCACGTATTTATTCCTGCTGCCATCCACCTATCTGTCCAGTTATCTTCTTTTGTTTCATATGTTTAAACTTAATGTCAAAACTCTGAGTATAAAATGAAATACATTTTTGTTTAAAATACTCTGGGCAATTTTTATAGAACATCCTTTTGGAAAAAAAAAAAAAGTGCAGAGATCAATTTTTTTAAGTCCATCCCGCAGGCACCATCATTTAATTATGAGTGAGACATAAATTATGCATTTACACATTGTTGCATTTTCTATAAAATGGTGTGGAGACTTTTTTTTTGTAGTTTTTGGAACTCTCTCATTCTTCCTAGAGGCACTTTGGAGGAAAAAAAAAATACTGCCAAAGGCTATACATTGATGAAAAAAATTAGCATTTATCAGTATAACACCATTATGAGGCCAGCATGGCACTAACATACACAAAAATCTAAATGTATTTTTCTGCTTAGACTCAGGAAAACCTGAAAGACTGTGATCTCACCAGGCAGAAAAATGTTTTCTTGCACTATAAGCACTGAGAGTCATTGGGCAGAAGCAAATAATTTGCATATAATTGAACAAGCCATAGTGAAAAAGCACCCCAGCAACAGACGAGGCAGCACGGAAAGGCCATTACCTGCACGGAGTTCAACCGGCAGTATCCATTCAAGGGAAACCTGATAACGTGGGTGGGGTCCTGGTTCCAGCCAGCGTTTACAGAGTTGCACATGACGTCCCCAGTCTCTGGGAAGATCTCTTCTATCAAAGCCTTCTCCCCACTCAATGCAATTCTTTCCCCCAGATCTGGAGTCACTCTTACAACCAAGCAGTCACAAGGCTGGAAATGTTTCCTTTGTTCTTTCTCTTGTTTCCATCGCTCAAGTTCCTTAATCATTGGCTGCAGCTGGTAATACTTTGCTTCTTCATATAAAAGATTAAAGTCCTGGGGAAAAAAAAAAAAAAAAAAAAAGAGTGGGAGAGAGACAAACTAGAAATGGTTATAGTTCTCTTTTAAAAATGAGTATTGTTCCTGTTTGACCTACTTAGGCTTATGTATTGTCAGCAAGAGAGCAAAGGCAACAGGTACCCACATACACCTCCACAGAAAACCACATGGTGTTAGTGTTGAATCTGTTTGAGCTGATCGAGAAGTTCCCACTGCACTGAATTATCTCTTCATTTATTATCCCACAAGCTCAATGCCAGAAGGCTTTACTCCTGGATTAAGAAATCAAAATAGCTGGTTGCAATAAACAAAGCCTACTGATGTAAGAGAAGATGTTCCGAGCCCTAATCTTCACTCGTGGCCTCAGATCATTCTGATCTCACAGGAGTCTCAGGCTTCGCTGTCGCCTCTCGCACACGAAACGAGATGGAGTTGTCAGTTCAGCTTCACTTCTCACCTGTCTTTGCTGAGGCTGAAATTCAGCTACAGCGGCTCAGCTGCTCCCTGCAGTTCATGACTATTCATGTATTTAAAGTGTACTTTGGAGCCCGGTAAATTACATGGAGGTAGTGACCATCCTGCTGGCTGGGAGCTCAGCTGTTGCTCCAACGGCTTAAAAGAAGCAGTTCTTCCCTGCCATTTGTCCATCGCTTCACTTGGGCTTTGGGCAATTCAAATTCCCAATTTGATCCAATTCCCAGTTCAGTGATTGTTTCATCAGTTTCTGACAGATCTTCCCACCTCAGTGGAAATATGTGAGAGCATGTGGTGGCCAAGGGTGTGAGCAGCCCCGGACCCGAGCGAGAAGGCCCCTGTGGGCACTTGGCTCCCGCTGGCCCCACAGCCTCCTCCAGCCTTCCGAGGGAAGAGGAGCAACAAGGGCTCAGCACCAGCTCCTCCCTGCAAAGACCTGTGTCTGCTTTCCTGGCTCTTGCACCTCTTTACACATGCAAATGCTGCACCACAGGTGCTTTTGTGGAGTGTGCTGGAGGTCAACACGTGGAACAAAGGCCAGTTCTACACAAATGAAATTAAATGAAAAATCAAGACTGAAATGACTGAAATCATTTGGACTGGAAAGAATGATATGACAAGAAGCAATCAAGAAATGGGCACCAAAATTACATGAAAAATAACGGGTGTGCTGCTGCCCCAGGACTCGGGGAGGAGGGGGAATCAAAGGCCAATCAACACGCAGCACAAAAAGGTGCGACTCTTCATAGTGGTTTGGAATTAACCTGTAAAATCTGCTGCTGCAGGGTATTACTGAACCAAAGCAGTTAGCTCTGCTCAAATTTGGCACCACTGACCCACCGGTAGTGGAGGTGCTCCTTCACCCCAGGGCTGCCTGCAGCCTGGAGACCTATGAATATTCACAGTGACAAGGCAAGGTGATCGACTTACAAAAGGGACATCCCATCCTTTACATCTCTCTGATGTCTGCTAAGGTTGGGACAATGTGCACACGGCTAAGGGAGAAAAAGGACTGGAGGATAAGAGGAGGGATAAGAAGAGGGATAGAAGAAGAGGGGTAAGAGCAAATGGGAAGAAATGAGGGCAACACTCTAGCGGGACAGCTCGAAGATGGAAAACAACAAAAGATTAAAGAAGAAATCACGCAGAGAGCATGCTGCAAACCACCAACAACCAGTGTTGGGAACAGGCCAGGCAAAGAGGTGTGGAGGCTGGCTGCACTACCTGGTCTCAGGTGGGACAGCATCAGCCCCAAAGGCAGAGAATACCTTCCTCTGCTGGAAGGTATTCTCACCCTTCCCCAAAACCAGCACTGTGCTGAACCATTACTGCTTTTCTCTGAGCACCAGTGAAGCTCCCTGGGTACTGAACAGGGGATCAGTTTAAACCTATAGGGATTAGTGGCCTAAGTTAAAAAAAAAAAAATCTGAAATCTCTGTGCAGGACACTGAATCAGCACAGCCTAACTGTGCTCACTACAGAGGTGTGTGCAGTGGCCTGCCAAATGTTCACCTGGGCATCTGCTGGTGCCATGGATTGCTTGTTCAAGCAAGGAAACATGCAATGCTAAGGCAAAATGTAATGGTGTAGAGTGAACAGGAGTACCCAGTGCTTTCTGACGGCAATGGAAAGTCATCTGCTGTTTTCAGTAGGTCCTGGAAAACCAGTTTTAGAATATCTGGGTTTATGGACAAAATAAAATAAGGTATTATTTGTAAAATCAATCAAGTGAATATGTGCTAAGAAAACTCAACAGTAAAACCTGGAAGAGATGGTACAGCAATAGAAAAAACAGTCATTCATTTTTGAAAGCAGAGAGTGGTACAGTGCTCCTGAGGCTGGATGCAAAGCTCATTACATTACAGAGTCTCTGACTGCCTTCACTGGGCTTTGGACTAGCCTGACAGTACCCTGAATCACAGGAGTTCAATGGTCCTGCACCCTCGGGCCAAAACTGCAATGCCATAAACCAAGCAAAACCCAGATCACACCACCCCTACTTCTCCCACAGCCAACTCAGCTCACCCCATCAACTGCAGCTTTTTAGTGACTCTTGCTAGCTATCATTTGCCCTAAAATGAACAGGAAAAATTTTACATTCTGATACCATTTTGTGAGAATGAAACGAGCTTTCAGACGTAACAGCTCTTCCACTACTGTTCCCAGAATGACCCAGCCACACTTCAGATGGCTGTGTGGAAATCAGGGCTGTGCTGGAGCATCACATGCTCTGTGGGACAAGGTGAGCACCTGGTACAAAGACCTGGGTTGAGCCAAGGTGTTTGGGTTAGTTTCTAGAGTAAGACTCTCATGATGCCTGTGTCGATTCCACACTTGGGTGGAGCACAAATATGGAAAGGGCTGTGCACTTGAAGAAGGGCCCTGTAACAGACCCTGGGAACTGAGGTGCGCTGGTGCCAAGAGGTGATGTCAGGGAATCAGGGCACCTACTGTCAGGCAGTGCCAATAAAGGGAGTTTGTTGTGCTGTAGCACAGTAACAAGTAGAGGGAATAAAAAAGTGTCTTCTGTAGGCAAGAGAAAATAATCGGTGTCCACCAGTGCCAGTGCTGGGAAGAGACACCTTGTGTGACCCCACTCCATTGCTGCCGACAGCCACCAGCAGCAAAGGCTGCCCCGCCCCGCTCTGCTGCTCTCAAGGGACATCTCTGGCCTTTCTGCACGGAGGGACTGGGGCATCGTGAGGGAATCTGGTGTGTTTAGGGAGGGAAGAGGATTTCACAAAGCCAGGAGCACAGAATGAGTGGCTCACAGCATGGGGGTCCGGTTCTCCAAATCCTGTGCTTGGGCAGAGTCATGGGCTCTACACAACAAGCCCACAATCTTTTCCTTCAGGTTTTATATGCTGCTCAGAATATTGTCTGTCTGTGACCAGACTGGGAGAGCCCAGCTCTGGACTATCTGCACTGAATGCTTCAGGTAATACTGACATAGGTATTTCCACCCTTGCACTGTAGAGATCAAATCTCACCCTGAAGATTTTCTGAAGTTTAATATGAAATTAAAAGTAAAAGTAAAGTAAATTAAAAGTAAAGTAAAAGAATTAAACCCACAAGAGACCTCGCCAGGGAGATGCCATAGGACCTGCATGACAACATTTCCATGCTGTTAGTTTCAATAAGTTACCAAAGGCAGATGCAGACATGAACCTTCCTGGACCCACCCAGGGGAGGCACATCTCACTGGAACGGGCAGGGAGTAGCCACAGTGGCCAGGTGCACAGAGGTTCACTGCAGCTCAGCCCCAGAGCACAGCACTGATCCCACACGAGCACTGATCCCTGCACACAGACACTGCCCCCTCTCTCGCAGAGGCTCCAGCCTGGTGTCAGTGCAGGGCTGCTGAGCAGCAGGCAGTGTTCCACAGCAGATTTTGTACAATATCCAGGGGTTCCTTGTCCTGAAGGACTAAGGCATCTCCCATTTCTTCTAAGGATTATTTCCCTATGTTCCCAGCTCCCAACAGCAGTACCAGAGCCAAGCACTATGATAGATAGTGGAGCTGCTGCTGTTTAGCCTAGGAAACACATTTTACTTCAAAGGTGATTCCCACCACTAGTGACAGTCACAAGCAGGGTGCTCTTTGATAGCCTGAAAGGGGAAGATAAACAGTACAGCTTTTAATTTTTTCTGTGAAGTACCACAAAAGTCTTTATAGTACCACGAGTCTTCAACTTCTTGAGGCTGTTGTAGGAACTAGTGGGGAAGTTCTGCCAGGTCACTTGAAAAAGAGAGCAGATAGGCAGGCGGGATGCACACAGCCTTTCTCCAGCCACAGCTTCTGGCCTACATTTAGATCTCATGGGAAACAAACAGATCTTTCAAAGATGCAGCCTTTTGCCTTTCACAAAATAATTTTCTGCTTTTTGTTTGGTAGTAAAGCTTTTTTTTGTGGTGGATTTCATGGCTGAATTATGCAGTCACCTCTGACAAGGGTGACATCTTCCTGGGGAGGAGATGGGAGGTGTGACCAAGGCCAGCTGTGCTGCTGTTTCGATGTCAGTGCCAGTGGGTCGGCACAGAGCTGCTACTCCAGGCAGAGACAGCCAGCAGAGACTGGGACCATGTGTCCCACAGACCTGATGCTGCTCTCTCAGTACCCAAGACATCGTTTATTTTTGTACCTAATGTTGACTCCTGAACAGGCTGAAATGGCTCTTTCTGTCCATTTTTCACTTGTAATTCTTTATTACATGAAACAACAAACTGTCATCCTGACTCAATGTTTCTCTTATATTTTTAGTGCTGTGAAGATCTGACTCCTGGCTATGAAAGAAAGTTGCTCACTTCTACGATGACAACTGCACCATTTCCAGAGGTCAGTTTGAGAAGACTTTAGATGCAAGCACACTAATTTTGTAACTGTATTAATAAATTAGAGTGGTGGCCTTGTCACTCTGGTGTTACAGGTGATCTCTGTAATCCACATAAAACTCAGACATCCTGAGCCTTTGTGCTCCTCCCCTCTTTGAGACAGACACACATTGCCTACGTCTATTTTTGATTGATGCTCTCTGAGCAGGGAGTGAGTCTCAAACAAGGAGGTACAACAGGCCCTGGTATTGACAGTGGAGGGGACACATGCTGCTCATGATGTCATGGGGAAGCCCCTCTGATGGTGGAGGAGACCAAGGCAGGAGTATTTGGGCACCCAAGGAGGAGCAGCTCCTGTGGCAGCCTGACCCAGCAGTGTGGCAGAGCTGGGGGTGCTGGCCCCATGCTCTGCTCAGGGCCGAAGGATGCTCACGGCATCATGTCCCACAGACAGGACACTGAACCAGAGCAGGCAGAGGGAGCTGGAAGCAGCTACAGGCTGTGCACCATCACCAGCTTGGCACAGGCTGGCTGCAGAGCAGAACCCAAACACTTACAGTCACTCCTCAGCACACTTCATGTGGCTTAAAATCCCCCAAGCCCAGAAAAACTACAGAACCGTAAGAGTGTTACTTTCAGCAGGAAGACCTGGGAGACACTTTCAAGTTCTGGCTTAGTCGTAGTTGGAAGTGTAATTAATATGCACTGTAAACACACCACTCAGACTTGATAATAAAGAATCACTAGCCTCAGAACACACACCCCACTTTCTCTGCATTTCAGTGTTAACTTAGTCTGAAAACAACACTGAAATAGCAAACACAATAATGCTGGTGTGGTACTTACATTCCAAACTTTCCAAAATAACCATCTGAGCAGCAATTCAAGTTGAAAAGCAACTTGGCTAAACCTTGAGGCTAATAAACTGCTTGATTAAATTAAGGGGTAAAAACTAATAAATATTCAAAACACTTGATAATGCTTTGTTTGACATAAAGAACATTTAATGCAAGTCTCACTGGAAAAGCTGTCAGGTTTTATACCTTAAATAGAGTTTTGCATTTAGAAACACCGAGTGATTCCATTTGCTTCCTTTGATTATTGTCTTCTGTCACTTTAATCATGCTGGCAAAATTACACGATTTCTGTGAAGTCAAATCCGTTTACAATGCAGTTTTAATATAGCTTTACAGTGCATTCTTCTATGCATTTTTATTTAGTTACTCCCTACCTAGCAATGCTCTGCTTTGTTCTCAAGCCCTCATTAGCCTGGGGTTTGCTCTAAAGCTCTCCCAGAGAGGAACTAAATAAAACAGAGTTAACCCTATGCAAAGGGATGGTCTGGAACAGCGGCCTGAGCCCGGGCACAGCGCCGGCTCCCTGAGTCTCTCCAGCCCTGCCAGGGCTCGCTGCACAGACAAGTCCTTGGCATCCACGGGCACTCTCCCCTCCAGGCTCCAGCCAAATCCTGCCTGTTCTGCTACTGAGCACCTCTGAAATCTGGATGCTGGTCGAGGCCATGATCAGCTCAAACTACCTCTCTCTTCTCTCCTACCCTCTCCTCTCACACCTTGTCCCACTGGATTGTCCAAAACACTGCTGCTAAAGCATCTCTCTGGCACCTCTCCCACTTCTCCATCCACCCCCTTTACTGGATCCACCTTATGACCCCCGGGACTGGTCTGGTCTTTAGCTTCACTACTACACAAAGCTTTCTCCCATTTCTCTGTAGAGTTTTCTCCCACCCAGCCCTCAGTGCTCTGGCTTCCCCCCCGCCCCGTCCCAGAGCACCCCAAGCCATGGGGCAGCTTCCCCAGCCCATCTGCCACTCACCAGAAACACCAGGGCTCAGGACAGCCCTTCTGGGCTGGAGCTCCAAACCACCCAGAACTGCCAAAACCTCCCCCTGCCTTGGGACAAGATGTGAGCTGCAGACCCTCCCACAGTGGGGTCAGACATCATTGTCCTCCTAACTCAGGTGAGAATGACTGGGTTTGCAGCACGAGGACCAGCTGTACTCCAAAGCAAGAGCCACCACCACCACTCTGGACTCACTCAGTCACAAGTGACCAAGTGATCTTGTGGCCCAGCCAGTACAACAAAGTGAAATGGCATTTCAGAGAAAGCAAGGAGCTTTCCTTCCTAGCAATGCTCTGTGTCCTCTAACTGAGCAGATCCCCATCTGCCATCCCAATTTATTCATAATTTCATCCTGGAATAAGTGCTTTTGTTGAATCTTGTCATCTACAGTTTGGACACTTTTGTCTTCTAATTTTCATACATAAGGGTGACAATGTTGGAAGTTTCGTAAGTGCAAAGCCAAACAAACAAGGCTAAGAGGAGAGCCTTTAAACAATCAGGGCCTGCAAAGAAACAACCAGCACCACAATTTCATACAAAACATGTCCTGCTCCTTAAAAAGCCCTCAGTCAATTCCATCTCCCAAGAATATTTTGACATTAACTGTGAGCAGATTACTTCCTGAAATCAAAGTATCTGCATTGGTTATGTCTGACACAAACCAATGGGCTTGTTTAAGGGTGTTTCTTTTTTATACCAACAAGAAAAAGATTTACACAGTTCAAGTCCTGTAAGTATCAAATTTAAAACATCTCTTTCAGATTCTGAGCATTAAACCCTGCTAAGTTCAAGTTGCTGATGTTGCTTCTTAATTGTTGTTATACCCTGATAAATAAGCTAAAAATGTGAGAAAATACAATTAGTTTAGAAAAACTGATAGCCATAAGCTTCATCATTTAACTTTTCTTGGTATCCATGACAACCATTGGTCCATTTATTAAATAACAGCATCCCTGGTGTAATACACAAGTACTAAAAATCCCAACAAATAAACAGCAACATTTAGTTAAGTGTGTTTAGGTCAAGCACACAAACCAACCAGCACCAAAACAAATGACAGAATGGAGGAAAAAACAGACTGCACACTATAGCTTTCCTTACCTTAAAGTCATCTGGGAGCAGTAGCTTAGACGTCCTTAGGAAGCTTAATATATATCTGAAAATTTCCCCATCTCGATCAATGAAATAATGTTGCTTTAAACTGTCCAAGACAATAGGCTCTGTGCCATTAAACAGACGACTTATTCTGAAAAAAAGAAGAGAAAAAGAAATGGGCAAAAGAGACAAAATCTCATTACTGCCTTGGGGCTTAAGGGCAGCCAATTTAGGTGCAACAATTCAGTGTGCATAAGGTAATGCAGGATCTTAATGTGGTGACAAACACATGCAGGAGGGTAGGTACCTGGGTGTGTGTGCAGTGAGACACACCAGCAGTGAGGGCCCCACGGCTGCCCTGGCACCAGGCTCGTGCTGCCTTCAGCCAGGGCTGCCAGGCAGGCCCATGGCCCCAACAACAAAAGCACCCTGGAACGCTCAGCCCATGGCTGGCAGAGTGACTCTGGTGAGAACACGAGTCCCTGGCTTTGTTATACATCCCTGTCCACCACGTCCTGCTAACAGGGAACCAAGTGGTTACTTCAGAGATGGGTTCCTGGCCATGAGCTTGCCTCCAGCTTGGCTGTCATTTGATCAAACACCATCCAAGCCTTTCTGTGCTGAAGGAGAGGCTGCTCATGCACTGAGATGGGCTGTATGGACCTGTCAGTGTCCACCCAATGCAGAATGTTTTGGAAAAACAGAAACCAGTGGTCCATGCAGCATCTACAGCACAGCCTGTGGGACCACAGTGCCACCACCAGCAGTCCTAGGGATGAGTCTGGCAGGAGGAGAGCACCATGGCAAATCTTTTGTGAGAAAGAGAAAACAGGAGCAAGACCTGTGAGACCGAGGGATCAGCTGATTACAGGACCAAAGCACCACATCAGCTACATCACTCCAAGCTTCTCCAGTCCTGAGGAGCCTGCTCCTCAGAGAGCAAACCAGGCATCTGCCTGGCTGCTGCTCCTCCAGCCTCTCCCTTCCAAATGCCTGGCTTCTCTCACAACACTTTGTCTTCCCATGAGAAATAACCCAGCTGAATATATGTTCTTGAAAGGGAAAACGCAGGAGACAGACAGCAACGACCTATTAAGTAATTGAGTCCATCTCTCTGACAGTGCAGCATTGTTCCCAACTGCAGAGTGTCTCGTCTTTCAAAGTCGAGTCTTAAATAATCCTGCCAGTGAGGACTCCTCCATTTCCCAGAGAGACTATCCCACAGCTGGCTGGATTTCACTATCGAGCCTCCCCTTCAAATCACCCACGAAATCCCCCCGTGTCCCTCGCTGAGACCAGGGCAGGGCTTTCCCCTTCCCTGGAAAACAAACTCATTGCCAGAGGCCATGTCCAGCACTGCTGAGGAATGCAGCAGCCACAGTCTTGCTGCCTCCCTCCTCCCAGCGCCACCACCACACCCTGAGCTTTCAGGCCCAGCAGCGTGGGGAGCATCCGTGGGTGTCCCCAGTGCCCATCTGAGCGCTGGGAAGGGGCAGGTTTGCTGCCCCACTGCCCTGCTGGTGCTTCTGGCTGTGCCCCGTGCAGCTGGCCCTGGGCACTGGGTTCATGGGCTCCCCACAGCTGTACCTTGCTCTGATCTTCTAACTTGCTAATATAGTTGCAAATGTATTAATGTGCCATTTCTACGTAAATAAACTGTGGAAATACTGAATAAAACTGGACTTAGTAAGTCTCCGCTGAATTTTGCTAAAAACCTTTCTGCCCTCTTAATTAAGGAAACTCCAGGTTTTACTGCCTGCTCTCATGCCCATGCCAGCATACAGCTAGTCTGAGTTACTTGTGAGAATAACCAAGTGCTCTCCTAAACCCTAATTATAACATTTACTGTTTTCTCCAACCTCTGGCATTCCTACAGTATCAGAGAATACCATCCAGTTCACCTGGCAACATTTAATTTATATAATCACAAGGTTCAGTAAGACTACTGTAATTCATTGTTTTCTTTTTCGTTGTTATTTTAGGGCCATTTGCCCAAGACAGTTAAATATACTGCTGTGTACAGCGTTACATTTTATTCCAGGAACCAGACAGTTAATTTATTTCCTTTGCCAGTGTGCTGTGCTGGGATACACTGGAAGCAGAACAAGCACTGATAGCTTAAGGTTCAGTACATACATTTACTGAGTAAATTTGCATGGCTATTGGAAGTTTTGAGATCTTACATCTAAACAAGCTGAGCTGTGGTTGAACCCTCCTCCCCTGTGCTGCCCTTTCTCTGTGGAGTCTGCAGAAGCAAAGCTGCTCGGCTCTGCACGGGCACAGGGGAAGGTTTGCCAACAACGACAGGGTGCAGAGAAGACAGGGTACAAAATTTTAATGGGCCACTCTTTAATGTAGTAAAGCATTTTTTTGGTAATGAAAACAAAACATGAATTTTGAGGCTCCACTTTGTGGAGTGCCCTGAGCTGTATTTCTTCACCAGCAAAATTACTGCTGGGGAAAGAAACTCACAGAGTGTTGAAAGACTTAACTGCCACCCCAAAAACAGAGTGATGAATAGTTTAAGGATTTATTTGACATTTTAGGGGGCTGCTATGTTCCAAGAAGCAACTTCTTTGCAGCATGTTGTAATGCCACATGTGGAAAGTGCTCCTGCTTCTCCCATCTCGCCAGTTTAAACCATACCTGGAAAAGTTAATCGGAAAATGCAATACTGGGACAGCACAAAATGAACTCAAACAGCAGCTTCAAATGGACAGTTCACCTGACAGGATTCCTCACCATGTGTGAAGCTATGGAAAAGAGCAGCTCCATGCTCTGCACCGGGACACGAAGCTCTCTGTGGATGAGTCTTTGGCAGCAGGAACAAAATGCCTCACACAGAAGCAGAGAAGCAAAATGCACTCAGGCTGTCAGGGAGCTGGCAAGTCAGCAAGTGCAGGGGGACAGGAAGGGCTTTGCACTGTACAGACTTACTGATGATCAATCAGAAATAAGGTACCAGCCTGGCTGGCAGCCTCAGGAAGCTGCTCCCTCCAGTGACCCACCATGTGCCATGAGTTAAAAGTCATGGGGAGCTGCTGCAGCTCAGACTGGGCAGTAGTAACCCCCGTTGTTTTTATGAGTGGTCATGGCAACCAGTACTGTACTGGTGGACAAATTAGTTAATACCATTTTCAGGAATCACTTGCTTATGGCACACAGTATGGAATGGTACTTCCAGTGATGCTTGTGAAGAGGCAGGAGGCACAGGGAAAAGGAGACAAGGCAAGAAGAACTGCACTGGGATGTTACAGCAAAGGGCAAGTCTGAACAATGAACACTTCTTCAGCATTCCCACCTTTTTGAAAGAGATGCTTCACTTTCTAATTTAGAAACACTCGTATAATCTGTGTCCAATATTTAATTTCCATACAGGGAGCAGACAGAGCCAGGATCAACTGCAGCAGTTGCAAGCCTAAGGATGCCAAGTGTGTCTTTCCATTGCCTCCATTGCCCTGGCCAGGTCCCGCTATGCTCACACCATCTGCCCAGTGCACAGATCCTCCCAGCCGCCTGTTCTCCCTCCTCAGGTGCTCCTGCCCTCCCAACAATGTGCTCTTCCCAGCTGTCTGGTCACTGCTCTGCAGGGCTGCCCAGCCCGGCCCTCGAAGGGTCCCTGCCCTTGGCCACCGCTGCTGCAGAGCCACCACTGGGCTGGTGTCCAGCCTCCAGCCTGGCACCTCGAGCCCTGGCTGGATGCACTTCTCTGTCTCTCCCAAGAGCCAGAACACAACCTGTTGATCCCATTCCTACTGTTTCTTTGTGCTTCTGTTGTTTCTGCTAAAGGCTTTTACATTTTCAATAATGTTTTGCCAAAATGCCGAGGGGTGAGTTTCTAGCTTTGTACCAATTTTACTATGATATTAAGATCTTCTTTTATTAGATTAAAAACAAACAACACAGTCAGCCAACCCACAAGGACAAGAGTGCCAGTAAATTCTTTTCTTAGTTTCTTGGGCAAGGAAAGAAACTACTTGTGCTGCCCGCAAGTACCTACAGAAGGCTGCTACAGAAGGCTGCCCACCCCTCTGAATCCTGGGGACCAATTTTCCAGCCTGCAGGCTCCCTGCAGCACCTGTTGAGGCAGGAGCACAGAGGGGACCTGAGGGCAGTAAGTCCAGCCCCCACAGCAGAGCTCACGACACACCATCTCCTTCATCAACTCTCCCAACTCCATTTCAGAAGCAGCCAGGGCTTTTGGCACCCTCAGCTCCCTCCACAGCACCTTTGGTCTTCCCAAAGATCATCACTGAGCACAGCTGTGGGTCTGCACATCACACACAGCTGTTGGGGAGTTTCATGGCACCTTGGGACACAAAAGTTTTTGGGGTCGGGCAGTTTGCTCTCTGGTTTGGGCCAGTTTAGCCATTTTCTTGGCAGCTTTATTTTGAACAGGAGATAGAAGTTCTTTCCTAATAAATCTGGTTCCAAAGGTCTTAAGAAGAGCACCCAGTATTGTGCGACCTGTGGGACAACCAGCAACTGGGGCTGTGGCACCATGAGGCCCTAAGGCCCTCAGGTCACTCTGCTGTGGGGGCCACTGTGGTCCTGTCATCCCCTGTGCACCAGTCTGGCCAGCACAGTGACACAGCATAAGCAGAACTCTCTATCTCAATATTGCACTAAAAGTATTAATTTAAGTAATTACATGATTAATATTTAACTGTTCAGTGATATTTTTGTCATTCATAATTTAGTTGTTTACATTTATTAAAAATTGATTTTGTAGACACTTTTTCTGCCCAGTGTCAAATCAGCAGGGAATGCACATTTCAGTGAACTGTCATTAAAACGTGTCTCTTTTCTAATATTTTGGAGGACAGGGGAGGAAGGGAGAAGTGCCTGTCTGTGGGTCCTGCAAACATGTGGCAGGTCTGTGCTGCACCCAGTGTCCTCCCTGCTGAACCTGCCCCCTCTGTGTGCCCTCCTGTCCTCAGTGCAAATGCACAGTGCAGCCAACACGAGCTCTGCAGCTCTCCCCCTGTGCTTTATGGGGGCTGTCAGCTGTACTTGGCATTTGGGCCTGGCTGTGGAGCTGGAGAAGGAGAAGGTGGCTGTGGGAAACGTCACAGAGAGGAAGAAAGGGTTGTTTAGAGGCAGGACACTGAGCATGACCTAAAACTACCCTGGGGGACACACTAGCAAAGCATCCCCAGCGGATGAGCAGAGTCCATTCATTGCTGCTGAGCACAAACAGTGCTGCTGCTTATCTCCTAAATATTTGCCCAGACTGGGTAGGATAGATACTGTTATCTGCTTGGAAGAGAAAAAATGCCATGAATTGGAGCAGAGGTGCTTGACAGGCCTTACACCGTGTCTGGCACTGCTGCCTGCATAGCTGTGTCTGTCAGGAGTCTGCTACTTGTCCTGTCACAAGGCAGTAACTGCTGGGAAAGGACTGTGGAAAGCCTCTGAAGCACCTGTGCTAGGAGCCAGTTCTCTGCTGGCACTGCCACAGCCCAGCTGAAGCAGCACAGGTTGAGTGGGCAGTGGACAGTGCTGTCAGACCTTCCCAGTAGCATTTTTCCTATTTCCATTATTTCTATAAAACTGCTTGGATTTGTGCATAAGTTCCCAGCAATGCAAACCACAATGGGGAAAGCACCTGCAACTTTCCCCAGGGAGGTACCTTAAAACACCTTTCAGCCTGTCTGAAAAGCAGGCCAGGCTGGCCAGAGGAGGACAGGGATAACACAGTGGATGGGTGTCATCTGCCTTCTGGCCTGGCATTAGTTAGAGAGAGAGGTGTGAAGGCCTTGCCTCTGCCAGCACACAAGCTCTCTCACGCCCTGGACAGCGAGGAACATGGCTAAAAGTTGCATCTGCCTGCAGTAGGTTTTCTGATCTGCCTCAGTTTAAAACTTTAGCTACAATTAGTGTGACAGTTGAATGGTTGTACCACACCTTCCCTCCCTGTTCTCTGAGCAGTGATTTTAAGCCCTTGTCCAGCTGAGAGAAGAAAGCACTGAAGAGAGGCAGGAGCTGCAGCATGGTTGGTGCCCACCCAACCTGACTGTCCTACACTGCAGAAACCCTGTGAGGCTTTGCCCCTGCAGCTCTTCCACTTTAATCAAAGACAACATCTTCACCACCTAAGACTGCTGCAGGCATCTGCTTGGCTTGGAGGGTGTTTCAGCTGGGGAGAATTTTAAGCATCTTTTGTTTGGACAGTGATGAGGAAAAGGTGTGTGTGAGAGTCTTGAACTTTGGGTATAAACTGCTGCTCTGCAAACCATGATATCCAAGAGCCACATGTGCCTGAAGGCACAGAGAGGTGCCCCCAAAAGGAGTTTCTGGCAAAAGTAGGTACCAGATCAGGTACCAGCTTCCAGTCCCAAGTGCAGTGCAGGCATCAAGCCTGTGGTGTCACACAGGTCACCCACCACTCCACGTGCTCCAGACACCCTGACCACTGTCTCCTTCTCCTAATACTCCCACATGGCTGGGGCAAACAGTTACCCTTCAGCAAGGCAGCCTCAAGTGCCAGTGTCTACAGGCACTGCCCGGCATCACTCAGCCCCAGACCTGTCAATCCTGATGGCACAAGTGAGCTACCACAGATGTTCAAAACAAAACGGACCTGTGAGAAACAAAGAGATACTAAAGCCTCAATTTTTAACAAGAGCATCAAGCAGTACAGTCCAATCTCAGCAGAAGGGTGGAGGAGTGTTTTGGATTGGCATGGCCAAGCTTAAGTAGCAGAGGGGCTACAGGGGTGGCTTCTGTGAGAAGCTGTCAGAAGCTTCCTCTGTGTCTGGCAGAGCCAATCCCTGGCAGCTCCAAAGACAGATGCACCACTGGCCAAGGCTCAGCCAATTAGAAATGGTGGTAATGCCTCTGCAATAACAGATTTAAGAAGAAGAAAGAAAAGAAGTTACTGCACAGTTGTAATTGTGGCCAGAGAAGAGCAGGGTGAGAACATGTGAGAGGAACAACTCTGCAGACACCAAAGGGCAGTGCAGAAGGAGGGGGAGGAGGTGCTCCAGGAGCCAGGGCCGAGATTCCTCTGCAGGCCATGGTGAGACCATGGTGGAGCAGCCCCTGGGGATCCACGGGGGATGCAGAGATCCACCCGCAGCCCCTGGGGATCCACGGGGGATGCAGAGATCCACCCGCAGCCCCTGGGGATCCACGGGGGATGCAGAGATCCACCCACAGCCCCTGGGGATCCACGGGGGATGCAGAGATCCACCCACAGCCCATGGGGGAGGTGCCCACGCTGGAGTGAGTGGATGCCTGGAGGAGGCTGTGGTCCAGTGGGAGCCCTGGTCCAGGCTGGAGCAGCCTGTCCTTGGAGGACTGCACCCCATGGCAGAGTGACCCACGCTGCAGCAGTTTTGGGGAGGACTGTGGGCCCGTGGGGAAAATTCATGCTGCAGCAGTTCACAGAGAGCTGGTGCTCATGAGATGGAGATACATCAGAGAAGTTCCTGGAGAACTCTCCCACCACAGCACTGCAGAGGAACAACTGCTCGCCCTGAGCAGCAGGAGAAGCCATGGGGAATGAACTGACCAAAACTCTCATTCCCTGTCTCCCTGTGCCATCAGTGGAGAAGACAGAGCTGGGAAGGAGAGGATGTAGGGTGAAGGTGTTTTTAAGGGTTTATTTTACTTCTCATTATCCTGATTTTGTTACAAATAAACCCAATTAATATCTCTAATTCCAGCCTGTTTTGCCTGTGATGATCCTGAGTGATCTCTCCTGGTCTTTAACTCATGAATCTTCATCGTATTTTCTCTCCCCCGTCCAGCTCTGGAGGGGGTGAGAGAGCAGCTCTGGTGGTACCTGGAGTCCAGCCAGGGTCAACTCACTACAAGGAGTAACTCACAAGATAACATGTTTATCCATCTCCAGTTCCTATAACTTCCTGTTCCTGCCTCCCAGTGCTGATCCTGGAATGCCATAGGAGTTTTTTGAGCCATATGCTCACTTTGCCGTGCTTCTGAAGGATATTACACTCATCAACTATTAAGCACCTGAAGGAACTGCAGGATCTATTACCTAGATTTAATACTTCATATTTTGCTGTTCAGGCTACGATATCTATTTTTGTAACAGATCCGAGCTAGTCTATATAGTATCAACATGTATTTTTAAAAGTCAATAATCCATAAAGAACATTATAATCTACCATGCAGAATTATTTTTAGGAAGCTCTGGAAGGATTTTCTTTCTTCTTTCTATGCCACCACTAAAAAAGCAAAATTAGGTATATAATGGATTTTGTAGTTAAAAGAAAGACATGGACAATTGTGTTTTCTGTTCAGTGTTACTATCAATTAAAGTCCACTGGAGCAACAGGTAATAAAATCCACTGAAGTGGAAATTACCTATTATTTTTGAAATACCACAAAGTATTCATGGTAAGGGTGAGAGATGCTTGTGTTAATAGCCTATCTCCACATTTAAGACACTTTAGCAGATGACTTTGATACATAATTTCCTGGAAATGAGTGTGTATTCATATTTTGATGCACTACACTGATCTCTTAATTTGTAGAAACAGTATCAACTCGACATAAATTAGCAGGTAAAACAAGGAAGTGGAAACACTAATCCCAGGCAGAGAAGCCTGTGTCTTCTCCTGAATGAAAAATTCTCTTCATAGTCAAGAGCCACTCTGATCCTGCATCCCTTCAGCCACACACCCCAACAGGGAGGAGTGGTCAATTACCATGAGCAGACCAAATACTAAGGGAATTGAGATACCCATAAGCTTTCCTTTCCAAGCTTTTCATTAACCCTAAACCCTTCACCTCACTGGGATTAGGCCCATCAGCACTGGTCACTTATCCCCAATTTCTCAGCAGCCAGTTTCTCCTGGCTGCTGCCCCGTGCCTTGTGGGTGACCAACAGGAGCAAAGTGCTGCTGAGCCACGAGTAACGGTGGCAGTACACCCCTCATCAGGCTGATGATTCCAATTTGCCTTATTCAAGAGTTTGCCTGTTTTAGTGTGTTAACAGCTATTAAAATACTTCACTAAACAAACAGTTCCAGTATGTTAATTGCTGTATCACGAATCCTTTCATTTAATTTGGCACATCACTACATCCATAGGTAAGGCAAGCAGAGACACACACAGAGGACAGAACCCTTTCGCTACACACACATCAACATCCCACCACACCTATTTAACTCATCAGTCATGAAAAGTATTTTCTGTGCTTAACAAGGGAAAAAAACGTAACTTTCAAATACAGGTACAGTTTGCATTTCTTCATTAGAAAGTTCCCACTTCTAGAAGTTGCCACTGACATGGCCTGTACATCTTTTGCACCAGGGCCATTGACAAAGAGCCTCCCATGATTTGTGATGCTTAACCATATGATTCCCATTGCTTGGTCTGGCTGAGCTGCTCTGGAGTAACCATGAGCAGAACAGGGCTCTGACCATGTCAGGTGTGAGGATCCACAGCATCCCAATCCAAGCAGAGAGGTTGCTGCTACTGTAGTGCAAGACAGGCCAGTTCTGCCACCCCTGTTCCTAACAAGCACTATTTGGGGAGAGTGAGAACAGCAGTCTGGCTGACTTGTGTATTTTTAACAGAAGTAACCAAATAATATTACAATACACTATGAGCCTTTAAAACACAGAATATGTTTAGGGTAGGAGCTGAATATTATTCTTTCAGTGAAATATGCCGAGATCCAGTAACTACACAGAAGTTACCTACTGTTACTACATTGCAGGTAACACCCATCTATCTGGGAATTCCTCTCTTTACTTTAAACTGTGGACTTACACTTGAAGTTAAAGAAGCATGTAAGCTGGATTTCTGATACTATTGTTTTTTTCCAATATAACATTCATGTTATTTTTTCTCTCCTTGTGCATTTTATTTCATTCTAACTGATCTTTTGCCTAAATAGTTGGTGAAGATTAAAAACATTAATATAAATTTATATTGTATCCTGTTTCTATTATGCCATTGTTCCTGCTGCTCTGATTTGAAGCCTGTGAGGGTTCTGGGCCTCTCATGTTTTCTCAACACATAATTTACACTAAATATTGGTCATGAAAATCAACTCAGAACAAAAATTCTTTAATTTAAACCAAAATTCAAAACTAGTATCTTAGTTTCCCAAAGTGTTCCCTGCTTTTCCACAGGTCCCAATCCCACAAGAACTTCACTGCAGCTCAAACTCTGTACAAGCTGCAGACACTCAAGAAAATTAAGTTAATACATGAGAAGATACACAATTCAAATAAAACATTCCTGCCTGTACAAGTCTTTTCTTGCTATTCCTTTAACCACCCCTTTCCCCTGGTCAGGGTGCTAGGAGGGCCCTGGTGAGAGCAGGGCTGCACCAAATGCCAGCTCTCTTGCTGCTCACCTTCTTTCTGTAACTTCCAGTGGAGGATAACTCAGTATTTCACTACGATTTTCAATCTGACCAAATGTGGACATTACTTGCATTACCAACACCCCAGTACAACTGGGCATGCTGGGAAGTTGAAAACATGCAGACACTAGTTATATTATAATATAAATGGGCTAAATCCTTGCTTGTTGAAGTCAAGAATGAAACTCCCACTGAGACTCAGTGAAGGCGGGGAAAATTTCAAATGGAACTAATTTCCCTTTCAGGTTGTGAGTCTGGCCTTCCACATCTTTTGCATGTGTGGGTGCTGTGAAACCAGGATGTTTCAGTAGGAGAAAGAGGGATGTCATTGACTCAAGGGCTTCACAACCTTTTATAAAGCACAAATGGTGACAACCAACACATTGGCTTTGGTACACACTGCTCACATGAACAGCTAGAATGTCTAACCTGCTGGAGTCACAGCCTGTTAATTTCTAATCCCAGACATATGAAAGCTGAGCAGTTTTTTCCTGTGATTTCTCCTTTATTTCCAGATGCACAGGAAATAGTTCCCAGACACAGGCTGCCCAGGACTCTGCAGCTCTGCATGGCCTGGGCTGAGCAGGGACACCCAGTGACCCTTTGGTGCCCACACTGGCCTGTGCTGCACTGGGACACTACCCAGTGCTGTGAAAAGGAACGATTCCAGTCTCTCTGGGTACTGTAAATTATCTTTCTGCTTACAAGCAGCTGCCCACGCTGCTCGGCCATTTCCTTGGTACGCTGACCCACTGAACTGGTACAGCTCTCCTGGTGCTGACAATAATTTGGAAAGAACCCAGCTTGTCTTAAATCCTCGCTCCATTTGCTTTTCCTGCAGCCCATCCTTCTGTCCTCCACTGAGAACACTACACCGATTTTGCCCAGTCCCAGAATGTAAAACTGCTGCATTACAGTACTGCACACCTCCAGCACAGCTCACATCAGCACCTGCTCTGGAATGAGGACACTGCAGGAAGTTACAGGAGACTGTCACTGGTCCTGTTTCTCCACAAGCATGTGTGTGATTGGGAAGTTGCATCCAGCTCTCTCTATCCATATTTTATTACCACGCTTCAAATGATGAACAAATAATGTTTGTTCTCTTGTTTATTCTTACATTTGATTAAGCTGTACCCAATGTATTTTTCCTGGCTGTTCATTTAAAGAAACTGAACACATCAAGAATGACTTGTTAAAAAGCTATTTTGAAGGGAAAACAATCCCCAAAGCCTACAGAGCCACACCAGGTAGGAAGACTTGTGTAAGTTTTGTGCTGGTGAGCCTGAACCATTGGCAGATGAGCAGAAACAAAGAGGAATTTCCAGCAGGTTTTCCACTTCTGCAGCTGGAGAGCAGGGACAGACTGGAAGCAATGCACCACCACCATGTCTGCTGGAAGAGCCCACCTCCACGGCCAATTTCCCAAAAAAAGGAGGAGCCCCTGTCTAGGGGCTATAGAGAAGGAACCCACACCTGGGAAGGAGACAGCAATACACCTGCTGCACAGAGGACACTTGCCCTACAGAATTCAGCTCATCAAAAACTTTAAAATAATATGTAAACTGTTAACTGTTGAGTTCTGATGAGCTACTGAAAGCTGAACCTGGCTTTCTTAAGTGACTGTGAGAAATTTGTTCTTAAATACAGTACTCTGGTCATGGGTTTGATTCTGGTCCCAGTGAAGTCAAGGCCAAAACAACCTCTGATTTAACTGGAAGCAGAAGCAGGCCCCCATTTTAACCCTCGTGCCTGCAAACAGAATACAACTGGATGTGAAACAAAGAAGAAATATGTTTGAAACTGGTCTTAACTGCAAGCTGTACTTCCCCCCCTCTGTAGGATTACAAAGCAGTTACTGAATGTTTTTCCTCATTCAACAGCAGTGTTATGTACTACTGGCCCAAACTCAGCCCTCATTCCCTCCCACACAACCCTGGCACAAGCAGAGGACCCAGTTTCTCTACTGTCATGTACTAGTTCCCATGGAGTTCCACTAGCCAAATTTGCCCATGGAACTGTATGTGAGTTTTGTCAGGGCAGAGTTTAGGCAGCAGTCTGCACACCACGCTCCCCAAATGCCAAAGCTGCAGCCTTTGGTGTAAATGGCACTGGTACAAATTGCTGGCCTAACGCAGTCTGACACCAAAGAGGTTAAAGAGTCCCCAGTTTTCATTGTCCGCTTTCTCAAGAGAGAGATTTGCTGCTGCAAAAGCGTCTCCCAGGTCTAAGTGGATTACCTGCAGCACTGGTAGCATCTGCACTCCATTAGGAGGGAGGCGGAACAGGAGCCTGCCCTTTGGACTGGGATTCCTTCAGCGTTTCAGCTTTATGGTGCAAATCTCAGTTTCCAGTGCTTGCCAACTGATTCCTTCTGAGTCTGGCCAAGAGGAACGGTGCAAATGCTGCATAATAACTTCCCAGCATCCATGTGCAGGACTCCTCCCAGGTTTTGCTTTATGTGATCCTCAGCAGATATAAAAAAGCAGCAATTTTAGCCTTTGAGCACATACCATACTGCAGTAGAGTCAATTTAACACAGTACAGGTGAACACCAAATTCCTCTGCTCTTCCTCTGTGTGCTGGTGCCCAGCTCTGACAGGCAGGCAGCTGTCAGTGCCTGCATCAGGAAGGAACCAGTCAGGCACACTTGTGAGGCTAAGAGCTGCCCTGCCTGGCAGAGTTTCAAGTGAGAGCAAGTCAGGTAAAAACAAACCCCTGTAAAGTTTTTACAGATGTCATTTCATTTTTAAGCATCAAAAGACTGAAGTACATGCTAATCACAGCAGCTGAGATGAAGGATTAGTCAGTTTGGTGGACACAGCAGAGAGATGTGAGTTTGTAACTCTGGAGTTTAATTCCAGCTCTGCAGCTTCTCCCATCTACAAGTTCAGGTTGGGAAAGCCACCAACCTGGTGTATCACTGGAGTTATACCAGCGATGAGAGTGACTGACAATACCTGTTCCTGTCATCAGATTATGCATTTAATGTCAGAACAGCACATGGGAACAAGCGAGGTACTGCAAGGCCTAGCTATGCTCATCAATTTATTACATTTCACATAACAAAAACTTAGCAAAGCTCATGAGGGTAACAGCAGCATGGGGCACAGCCTGCATCAGCTCCTGCCTGGCATCCTCCATGCCAGCTTGTTACTCTGTGCTCCAGAGATCCAGCTTTCCTTCTGCTCTCACATATGAATCCTGTGTTTGCATGCCTGCGTATTTCTTCTATTTAAATATGCACTTTGTTCTTAAAGATTTCATTAACCCATGAATAGATTAATTCTGATTTCAGTTCTACAGATAAAAATTTAAAGCAACTCCTTCAAAACCAGCAGAGTCATGTCTTTGGGAAGGCATGCACCCATATGGGCAGGACACTTTGTCTTCATCTGACTGTTGATTTTACACCCTCAGATGTCTTTGAGACTGAGCACTGTGGACACCCAGCAGAAGCATCTTAGTTCAGTGCTCACCACTCCTCACCACGCAGCAACACCAGTTCGATCCCTGGTGTAACTCCACAGAGGACAACAGGGTTACACTAAGGATTATTTTGGCCAGGTCTATTATTAGGGTCATTTTCTAAAACAATAAGGCTCGTTTTCTTTTCATTTAAGCTTACAGTAAAATTCTCATTGACTTCACTGGAAGAGAGACCTGGCCCAACATACCAATATCCAAACCACCTCCATTTATTTCAGTGGAAGGAGGCAAGGAAATAATAAGGTCCAATGTATTTTTAAATCTTTAGATTTCACAAATGATTGCAAGCATGTAGGTCACAATATGCACACAGAATGACACCTACGACAACCACCAGTGGGATCATTAAAATAATTAAGTTAGGCCTAGAGACAAATTCATTTCATAACATGTTCCTTACAAAACAGATACCCCCTTTCTTCATAATCGAGGGAGTCTGTTTTATAAACTTCCTAAGTAGTTCATGAAATATCCCCCTAAGCAGACTAGGTCTACTTGCCATTGCAGGGTCTTATAAATCAAAAGTTTATGAATCAAAAGACAAACACCAGTGATGTGTGTTCAAAGACCAGCTATGAAGGGGTAACGCCTCGTCAGCTCCAGTGGTGTGGTGGTAAGCTGTGACCTGGGGACACGATTTCCAGTACAAAGCTACTGAACCTGCATCTTTACATAACTCCTCTGCATGCCATGAGGGAGCTGGATGCACAGCACATGAAGCAGCAATCAATAAAGGAGATCCCCCTTTAAGTGTAAAGATGCTACACTTCATAGTACAGCATCTTTACAGTACTTTACACCACACTGTTGAGCAGGAAAGAGCCTCCATTTGCAGCAACTAAAAGGAACAGACAGTTACTTCTACAGCATCCTGTGGGAATGGTTTCTCACAACACACTGCTAATGCTTTTCCTCTTACCATCCTGAAACTGACTGCTGAAAAATACTTAAATTATGCTGCTGGTACTAAAGTGCCCTGTCAGGTAAGTGGTAACCAAAAGTAGCAGCAATAGAAATGACAAACCAAACTTGACCAACTAACCTCAGAAACTGATATAAATTCAGAGTGCTAAATGAAAAAAATGTTGAAATTTTGGTCTCCTTGACTGCTGGCTTCTCTGTGTTTTTTAGTAAACCAGACTAGTTTTCAGCCTGTTCTAAGTATCAAGGGTGGGAATTACTAATGTGGTAAGTGTAACTCAGCTACAGTCACATTGTCATTGCAGAACGTGAAAGGGAAGAGCAGAAAAGAAGGCAAGGTCAGCTGGGGTTTGCACCAGAGGTACTGGACACACTATCCAATGTTCATCTTTGGGACTGCTCTCAGGGGCCACAATGACATCCCTCCTGCTCACAGCCTGGCTGCATCAGCTGCAGGGACAGGCCTGCCCTTCCTTTTGACTAGCTGAGGCAAGGAAGCTCTATCTGGGTAGGACTGTGCAATTTTCTCAAACTTTTTGAGCAACCTGTGCCAGGCACAGCACCACAACCATGTTACTTCTCTAAGTCATCTGAATATTGATTTGTTGTCTGCTCCTCCACATAAGGAGTTTGGTCTGCCCCTTCCTAGTCACCATAACACCCACTTATGCCTAGAACTCCACACAACCCAGGCTGGAAATGGACACAGAGAAAAAAGTTTCTGAAAAAACGTTCATTGGAGACCAGCCAGGCAGTATTTTCTTGAACATTTCAACTTTTCCAAGTAAACACACAAATAATTCATTCACCAACAGGACCCAATCTCAGCACCCAATTACAGTAAGATCTGCACTCCCAAAGGCTAAACTCTGCCTTCCTCTCCAGAGCCTGTGGGCAGTTCCCAGTCTGTGGCTGGGCAAGGTAGTGGTTATCAAGTCCAGGAAGGAGCAAACACCTTTATCATAGCAGACAGCTCAGCTCTGCTGTGGCTCCCTACATGCCAGTTAGTAGGAGATCCTGGAGAGGTGGACACATACAGGTCTGAAGAATCAGTTTTCATATAAATTCCCTCCTTCCCATCTCCCTAAGTCAATGGGAAGCAGGGTTAGGGTTACAGGGATTACTCTCCTTTACCACCAAAGCTACTGCTCCAGCTGTGCAACAACACAGGGAACACATAGAAATCTGCTATAACAGTGTGCTCCTTCCATGGGCTCTGACAGACACTGCATCCAGGACTTTTTCCAGTTAGTGACAGATAGAGACAGGGTATCTAACATCATCATTCCCAGTTGTAATTACATCCCTATTACAGATTATTTTTTTTTATTTTCCATAGAGACCAAGCCATGTGCTCCTCCTCTGGCACCTGGGACTGGTGCAGCTCAAGCTGTAGCAGCTCTGGCCAGTCCTCCCCCTGCTCGGGAGCTGTGCTGGATGTTTCCAAGCAGCAACACACAGTGCTGTAGGACACAACGCCTGTAGGAACAAACACTTCACACCTTTCCTAGAGCTTATCAAAGTGCTGCAAGGACTTGTGTGACCTTGGCCATGTAGCACCTGTACAGAACCAGCTCTGCAGATGGGGACAGACAGGTTCATCTTACACCACCTGATACAGCAGCCTGGCAAAGGGAGACCCTTTGCTTGCTCCAACTTCTGCTTTACTAAGTACAACATCCACTGTCAGACTGGGGGGACACAGAGGATGGGAAGGGGGAAAGGCCCTCCTTTGGGTTTTTATCTTATGGGTTCTGCTGGTCAAAGTTCCCTTAGAAACCAGAGAGATATGTGCTCAGTCAAGGACCAGATAAGAAAAACTCCAAAGATTTATCTCTAAATCTCAGGTGCATGATATGAATCCAAAAACTATGTTAATCTCTATGAGAATTCATATGTTAATTCAGAAAAGGCACTGCATATAACCAAAACCTCTGGGTTTTGGCTCCTTTACTTGCTCTCATCTGCAGCATACACCCAATTGCTGACAGAGGGCAGAGCCCCAGGGAGCCCTGGCAGGCTCACCCCTCGCTGCAGAGCTACCACTCCTGCACCATGCCCAGAATCTGCCTCTCAGAGCATTCCTAATGTGCAGGGAAAACACTTGCTCCTGCCTCTTCAGGTGCTTTGCTTAAAAGTCTATGTATGGGTTAAGTTCACAATAGCTATTAAAATTAATGAGCTTTGTGCTGCAGCTCACATGCAGGCACATTTTGTAGCGCTTTGCTGGAACGTGGGGTGCTGGATCTGACTCTGAAACTGCCTTTGGGTAACACGACAGTCCCCAGCCTGGGACTGTCAGGGCCTGGTGTCACCCCACAAACAGCTGACCTGGGTGGGAAGAGTGGTGTCTTACCGAGGCTGGAGTGTCCCCCATGTCCTTCACTGTGCCTGGAAGAGTGTGTGGGAGATGAGGGAGGGATTGAAGAGGGACCAGACACTGCACAGCTGCTGGGGGGGTGAGCAGCATGGAGTGACAGCGGCATGGAGAGATCTGGGAGACACTTAAGTCAGGATGAATGCAACTACAGTGGTGCAGGACAGCTGCCAGGAGGCTGTGCTGTCCCAAGAGAACCGACACCACTCCAGATGGGGATCCTGCCCTCAACTGTGCTGTGCTTTCACAGCCACCAACACTCACTGGTTAGGAACATGTCTGGCCTTCACCCCACTTAACCTGTGTTGAGCAGAGGCCTTGTTTAATCACAGATTTACACCCTAAATGCCAGCATGGGGTAAGTGACAAAATTTGGTAATTGGACATTGTCTTCAGGCAATAACCTCAATAATACACAGATTTGGTGGAAAATTAGCAAATAAATTATTATAAGACTGACACTGAATGCACGAGCAAGATATATGAGATGTTCTCAGGCCTGCTAAATCTGGAGAATTATATATCCTGAATATATGCAAATTAAGAATTTCCCTGCTCCCTCCCAAGAAGTGCAGAGAGGGGCTCAGTATGGAGCCCTTCACATAAAGGATGATGTGGAAAATCTGTCTAGTAGCTCTCAGTAGGTGTGTCTGAGCTATGAGACCACTGTATCCAGCTGTACAGGGTCAGCAATCATGTTCCATCAGGGAAAACAGAGGGGTCCTAAACCTTGGAGCAGAGAATTCCCCTGAACTCAGCCCAGCCTAGTGTGGCTGCAGAGGAGGGGGGAGAAGCAGATCTCAGGTGTCAGTGCTGAGCTATAGCAACCAGAGAGATGGAGGTGCTGGAGGAAAAGGCAGGTGAATTAAAACCCAAAGATACCTAGAGAGTAGCTAGAATCAAATCACTTGGTAGGAGAGCTTGTCTAAGGGTGGGTCAGATGAATGACAATGTGTTTTGTCACACTGAAACATTCAGAGGAGAAGATGCATGCTTTAGGGGACTCCTTTGTAAATCACCAAAAAGTCCATGGATTCAGAGGAAAGTGAGGCAGGGATATGCCTGGAAAACTACAGTCTTGTAGAGAGGTCATTCGTTTCTGAAATAAATACTAAAGCCTGTGCTGGTTTTCTTTGGAGGGCACAGGCTCCAGAGATGGGGTGGTAGAGCCCAGGTGCCCAAGAGCTGAGATCAGGAGGGGCACTGTGCTGGCACTGGCTCAGCTGCCCTGGGCCACAGAGCCAAGGAGCTGCATTCTCCCAGAGGGGAAAGGCTGGAGCAGAGCTCCCAAACCCCAAGTGCTACAAACCATCGGGGAGCCTCTCTGGGCTCTGTGTGCCCACACTGTTCCCACCTGGACAGCAGCACTTCAACAGAAATTATTCCTGCTCCCTTTGGTCATAAATAATGCCACAGAAAGCATGAGCTTTTAAAACAAATGGAAGTATCTTTAACAGAGGGTTATACACAAATACTAACTATCCAAGAATGGAAGGTAAATATATTTACCTCATATAGCAGAACAACTCAGAGAGAGCTCACAGCAATTCTCTGAGATAAAAACACTATTCAGGACTGTGCAAAGGACAGGCTTCTAAAGAAAAATCTTGTTCCGCTTTCTAACAAAAATTCAAAGTGGTATCAAAATTTCCAGTGAAATCAAGAAGCTGAGGCTTGCTGTGGTCTACAGGGATTTGGAGGTTCTACTTCTTTTCTGCTTCAAGTCAACGAGATGTCTGCCAGAGTTCAGTGGGAGTAACACTGGGGGATCTGGCAATGCCTTTGGGTATTCCTGACTGCATGTAAGGAGCTTGGACTTTTGGTGCAGGTTTGTTTTCTAAATGTAAAAATTGTCTCACTCCGTTGGATAAATACAATTTGCAACTCACTTTGTAGATGTGCTAGAGGTTTTGCAGCCTTTACAATCTGTCACATAAATCCACATCCAAGTGTCAACGTGTGAAGGGGCTGCTTTAGAGGTCCTCTGGGTGAAAACAGGAATGGAATTTCCAGAAGAAATGCTACAAAGATGAATAATTTGTCTACTTAGCCAGTTACTACAGAAATAAGATGCTGATGGTAAGAGTCACTAGAATTCAACAGAGTATTTTGGTTTGTTTGGTTTTGTTTTGCTTTTTTTTACCTGTAATGCAGAACTACAAGAATTGGGAGTTCAAGCAGGAGAAGTTTTTGAAAACAAACTATTGAAATTGAGCCTCAGATCCAGGTAAGACAACATCAACCTCCTTGTACCTTCAAAGCTTGTCAACTCTAATGGCAATTTTGTATGCATGGAAATGGCCTCAAGTAGGTATAGGATGTGGGAATAATAATACTATTTGTGAGGTAATTTCTGAGACCACCATGATTATGCTGTTGTTGATCACAATTTCTTTTTCTGTTTCTCATTTCCCTGGCCTTGCACCCTCTGAAAGGTCAGCTTTTTCTTCTTGTGTGTGGTTTAATTCAAAAAGCCAGCTCAGAAGGTGTGCAAGGGTAGCAGGTGAGTGTGAGTGGTTCAGAAATCACCTTTGACAGTGGCTGTTTAACCCTCTTCTCCTTTGTCACAACAGTTGTGCCTGCTCAAGTTTTCTCCTCTTTAGAGAAGAGAATTTATGTAGGCCATAAAAATTTACTGGAAAGAGAACATCTACCCCCTTTAATGCCTAATCTGGCACCCTTTACTTATGCAAATTTAATCAATGGACAAACGCTCTGATCACAGCAGCTGCACTAATACAAACAACATCAAAGACTTTGTCAAAGGTGCTCTGAAACAACTCTGGGATCTCTAAAACACAAGATTTGGCCTCTGGCTTCCCATTAACAGCCATTCACTAACTTGAGTAAGATTTCCCAAACTGGGTTCTCTTCCTCCCCAAATCAGAGCCAAGCACATCCATAACCTGGCACAGCCACGCAGAGCCAGCCGAGTGGGCAGAGCACAGCCACTCCTATCAGATCCCAGTAAGAAATGCATCATGCTGCCTGCTGTCAGGTGTCATTTGTATCACACCAGAGGGGTGACTGCAGAGCAGGTGGAGGCAGGAACTGGTCATACCTACACCTGCTCCTGCTGGGCCTGACCTGGCCAGCTGCTGGGAGCTCCTCCCTCTCACTGAAGTCAGCATGAACTGAATAGGACTGGACCTCCTCAATATTTTGAGGAGGTTTAAACACTACTTGGTGATTTTTTTTTTTCCTGTTTTCCATCAGCATGTGATGTTTCTGTGTATGCATATCTGGGCTGCATTTATACACATGCTCACAATCCATGTGTCCTTAAAAATCCAAGTGCAGTATATGCTAAAAAGCCTACAAGCTAAAAGGATCTGGGAGCATAGAGAAAGCAATAGAAATTGTAAAATAAATAAAAAGGAAGTTTATTTCCACTGTTTTAAATTTCAGTGAGCACAAACTATTTTATGTGACTGCAGCTACGATTTAGCAATACATTTCAGCATATGCTTATATCTTTTGCTGAAATACAATCTACAAATTTTTTGTGATTTCTTGGGTTTGAAGCCTTTGAACTCATGCTCAAACCAAGAGTTTAACACGCTGTCCAAAATAATCCAGAAAGCTCTGCATGTGGATCAGTATGGCCGTGCCTCTCTGTGTGGCCATACATGTTACCTCTGAGCAGAAGCCAGCAGTGCCCTGGCCTGATTTCCAGATATTTTGCTCAGAAGAGCTATCTCCTTCCTCCTGCCCTGTGAGAGACCCGGGAACCCCCTCCCAGCCACACCACTGCAAGGACAGTCTGTGCCACATGGAAGATACACAACAGAGCAGTGAAGCAGCATCAGGAGCTCCAACCATCCCCACAGGAATAACTGCAAGTACTTTGCCTTGACCAGGAATGCAAGCAGGCCAGACTCAATGAGGGGGTTACAACTAAGTCTACTATGCAGCACTGCAGAAAAACAAGTGATATTAAAAAAAAAAAAAAGGAAAATAAGATAATAAATTAAGATGTAGCCTTCATCCAGCTTCATAACGTATCAAGCAACATGTCCTACTTGGGATGCTGATGAAGGGTTATCTTTTGCTATAAAAATAATGTCATCTACAGGTTTCATCCTGGAAGCTCTTACTTCAGTGAGAACTGAAGTTTGAGCAGAGCAGCTGAAAAAGCATTCAAGCCTTATGAGGTAACACAGCAACATGAACAAAAGACACTACACAGCAAAACATCAGGCAGCATGTGAGCTCTGGTCAGTTTTGTACTTTCAAAATCTGAAGAAATATGCTTTTGTTATTTGTCAAGCAGAAAAAAAATATTTTGGATCTACTCTATTCTCTTGAAGTAAAATCTGTGAATTTATGTATATTCTCCCAAAGCTTCCATAACTGAAGCTTTTATTAAGTAAGTTTGATGTTGGGCATATTTTAAAAATAGTGTCAGCAGCGATATTTTAAAATGTGGAAACAGATGTGTCACTCTATTACAACTGCTGAATTTTCACTGTATTTTTTAATACTATGAAGCATTTGTCTGTTTCTCCATTATATATCTCTTGGCACTAAACAGATTTCTTCTCTATGATTAAAGTAGTACCACACAGACATTATTAAAAAAATCATATTGTTTTGGTCTGACCATAAAATATAGGTATTTTAATAATTGGGCTTTCTTCCATAGAGAATTTCAGCAGCTCTCTTTCCTTGGAATGAAATCACAGCCATATGCTTTATGATATTAGAGGCATTTCAAGGTGTCTCCATAAATGTCATTTATTGTTTGCAAACCTGCCAAATCTGCAAAACCCCTCAGCTCTTTTAAAAGAAAAATCTTCAGATGAAACTAGATCTTTACACTGGTTGTCATACAAAAAAAAAAAAATTCTCTCTTTCTTATGGAATACTGGCCACGAAGGTAACAAAACCTCTGGCAACAAAATCTGGGCTTTGGTTTGCTTTGGAGCCAACAGAGCACTGGGCACCCTGGCCCGGCACAGCCACACCTGCCTTTGGCTCCGTGCCAGGCACTCACACTCAGCCTCTGGAAGTACCCCTCTGGACCATGAGCAGCCTCAATGACAAAAAGCTGAATTGGTTTAGTGATCATAACTGTACATGAAAATCAGGCACCTCTTAACGTCCTGCTCCGATGAATGTGCTTTAACCCCTAACAGAGCAGTGCCTTCCATGCTGCCCAGGATCCCCCACCCTTCCTGGGGCCCAGGACCCTGCAGGACTGGCAGCCAGGCAAACAATAAAGAGAGTCCATGTCATACACAAATATAATCTAATGCCACTTCTATTCCTAATTTGGCATATCTGGAGTCTATCCTGAGATAATACTGGCCAGATCTATATAAATCTTGCCAGACATGTCACCAACCTGTCCAGCACAAGGCACTACATTTAAACACACAGGAATTCAATCCAGTCTGTAGCTGCAGCAGCCAGAGTGGGTCAGCCAGGCAGTGCCCAAAGGAACTGGCTGCTGAGGCACACAGCTACCAGTGAGGTCAAGATTCTGGCTGGCCAACAGAAGCATCCATTAGTCCCACAGTAGTAGAACCATTCTTTCTCCTTGAGGAAGAAAAAACCAATTTTTTCCCCCTAAATCTGAAAGAAACAAGTTGCCTGATACAGTTGGAAATAATCTAGGGCAGCGCACCAACAGGTGCTTCAAACGTATTAGCAGAGCGCAGAAGATGTTGAGAGAGAAAATGAATAGACTCTCTAAATAATATATAAATTGTACAGGCCTTTTTTTCTGCAGAACCCCAGTGAAGTTACTGTATAAATCGGAAACTGAATTATTCATAAGTGGTGAATATATAATAAATCGTACTTCACATTGAAATATTCCTCACAGGTCCATGCAGTGAACAGAACTGGGCAGCGAGCCTGGAAACACCAAGGTCTTACCTGGAGTCTGGGTACTTTGTCAGGGTAGCAAGGCTGCTGGTGTACATGTGTCCTCCTACATCGATGTGCACGGGAGCGTTCGACTTGGTGAGTTGAGCTGGGAGAGGAATTCCTTGAGCAGCCAGAGGAGAAACCGGGGAGCGTGTTAGAGACAGACGGGACATGCTTCTTCCCTCCTGCAACGGGAAGGCAAAAAGAACAGTTTCTCTTAAATGTAGCAGTGTGTTACCTTTCTTTCCAGTGTGATCACAGATCTAATCAGATCATTTTTGCATCTGCCTGATCACATATTCAGCTAACAAATTATTGCCACCACTGTAATTAAGTGTATTTGCATCATTTTCTTCTGAGTACCAGAGGGGAAGAGAAAGATGCTTATTAGCAATAAGAAATCAGGAAAAAAATTTTCAAGGTGTCAGCCTCAAGGGGCATAAAACAAACTGCAAAATTCTAATTAAAGGTCGCAGGCTTATGTGTTAGATGTGAAATATCCCCTGACAAACGAATAACCAATTTGTGAATTGGGATTCAGGGGTTTTTTGCAAGTTTGTCTCAGTAACAAGACACCTCTAAATTAGTGACTTCCCCAGTACCTAAGGCATTTAGTTTATACATGTAATAAATTTCGCATCAAACTAAGATCAATTTTGTAGCTTATTTTCAATAATTGTGAAATAAATGGATAATTTTCAGTTAAGCCTTAATATTAGACCTAAACAACTAATAAGCTTTCACACTGAAAGCAATTAATAACTGGAAGTAGTGAAAACAGAAGGATATATAAACTGACCCACGCTTTCAGGACAAGATGTGTTATAAAGTACTGCATGATCTAGCATGTGAAATTATAAATTCCACTATTTACTTAATGTTTCCTGCCCTAAAAATATTGGAAAATTAGTGAAATTACTGAATTGAATCCCAAAATTTTCAGCAAAATCAAAGCTAAAAATACTGAAATGTCTTAAAAATGAACAGGACAACCAAGCAAAAGAAAATTCCTTAATTCTCTTCTTAAGAAAAGCACAGCTTATTCTGCACAAAACGTGTGTCTCAAAGCTGACTTCAGTTCAATCGGTGCAGACGGCACACATGTCAAATGGAAAAAAACCCTTCTAGAAAAGTTTAAGAAAATGTCCATCCATTCTCCCCCTTATGGGGAAAGCAACATATGCAAAACATTATAGTTGAAGACATTTCTGAATATAATCTAATTTTCCTGGTATTTTGTAACTCAAGCATGCTACCAAGCACCCAGGCTCTTCCTTACATCTGACAAGCACTTTACATGCAGCATTGCAAAGTGAATTTCTATTTCTCCCACATTACTTTGACAATATTTCTTAGAAATCTACAGCTGGTCTTGCCTTTCTCTTAGCGGTATTTTGCACGAGATGCCTGACTACACCACTTGATGAACATAAATTAGCAACATTCTTTGTAAAATAATTTCCAAGCTATAGAGAAAGGGATTGAAAAATCTTAATACATCTGAACAGCTTCACAAAGTCATCACAACATCTCCATTTACTGTATTTCATCTTGGTTAGCTCCTATGAATTTCTTGCATCTACAGCACAGAAATACATCACCCCATTATGAATCCACATCCTTTTCTCTTCAGAGGCTGGATGGACATCTGCACCGAACACGAAGCAAATGCCAACTCTGTCCTAGGACTTCTGTGTCAGCCGATGCGAAATTGGGCATTAACATTTTTACTACAGCACCACCTTCACGGAAAGTGACTGAATCCTTTCATGACTGAAGACGTTGCTTTCTTGTTTCCCACAAGAGCTTGTTGTGGCCAACCTTCAGTAAATATGTCATATAGCATAAATAAAACAACTAACTTTTAAAAACAACTCAGTGTGTAAGTACCTACAGTATTTTAGCAACATATTTACTCATCTGTCTGCCAACACAGACAAAGGTTGCTGGTTTTTTTCTTACCAAAGAGCACTGTAAACTCATGTTCAGTCTCTACTCCCTCACTTAAATGAAAGGGTCAGAAGATCCAGGCTGAATGTCACTCCTGTCTTTGTTCAGACCCCAACCATTATCACTAATGATAAAGGTACAGACCTTGCTCGGTACAGGGCTGCCTTAGAAATAAATCTCATGCAGTTTCACAAAACAAGAGTCTAATTAGGGCTCATCTGCACCCCTTGTTACAATTTCCAAATGAAATCAAAGGACTTCCAGTTCTCTGTAAATGTGTCTTACATTTAACCATTTGTCTTGAAATACAGACTTCAATTTTAAAATATGCACAGATAGCTAAAGATCAAGTGATACAAATCTATTTGTGCATATTTAAACACTGCGGCTATCTTAGGATTTTGTTTAATGTTAGTATACCAGTAAATTCCTTGATCTGTAAAGACTGAGATTCTCAGTGAGGCCATACTCACACAGTAGATATTTAATTTATACTATTCACTGGAGGGACCTTTTGAACAATCCTCTGCTTTTGGCATTTCTCAGCTAGAGCATGTGTTGAAAAAACACTTAATTATAGAAAATCACTGGAAAGCTAAAATAGTTCTCAAACTTTTATGGCTTTTCATACTTACTGAGGGTGTCACTGGCTTTTGGGGAGAGAGGAGGAGAAGGGGAATTAAAACACTGGCTTTTCCCCTGGATGGAGAGGATTCATATTAGAAAAAAAGAATCCTAGATTTTTATTAAAGTTATGGAATTCAATCATTTTTGTATGAACAAATTATCAAGAAGAAAAATTGCTAAGCACTACATAAAGGACACTATTTCTCCAAAAAAATAAATACCCCCTGTTTCTTAAGGTACTGTAACCCTATTTCTAAAGACTCCTTCCTCTTCTTAATGTAACACACAGCTAAAATTCATCACACTGAGTAATGTACTTATTTTATGCACAAAGCAAAATCCTAAATGTATTTATCCAGTGAACGTCTTTATGCACATATTTTCTAATATGGATGTGAAAATTAAAACCTTAAGGGTAAATATCGCAGAAACACTAACAAACTTCATTTATTAAACCATGTAAAATAATCTTTGCTCTTTAGTTGCCTACAACAGGATACACCATCCCAACTAGTGGCACAGGCAATAACCCTGCTCTAATAAGTAACACAGGAACCTGCTGAAGGCAAAATCAATAGAGCCTGATTCCCAAATTATGTGAATATTTAGTTTTTCAAACATTACACACCAAGATCTTTCAGAGCCAGCTTATCTTTTTCTGCCTTCCTAAGCTAACTGCTTGTAAAAACTATTTGCCCATGCAAAGTGAAATAATCACAATGCCATGCTCATTTACACACAAAATGATTTTGTGTCCCATTGTGCTCACAGTTGTTCAGCTCTCTAGGGGTGATTAAACTAGCTATGCTGCTACAGCTTGAGATGATTTCACTGAATCGTTTCTCCATGAAGTTGCTTCTTTGCTAAGCTGTTATTTTAACCATAAAAGGTAAACAGAAGGCAGTTGTAAGAGCTCCATTCAGCTCCGTGCCCAGGGCTATAACCCTAGGGCAGAGAATGCTGAAAGACTGCAGAATTTTCCAGGGTGTTGCCTTTCTTGCTCTAAAGCCTTCAGGAATACTGTTCATTTAATACACACTCTAGATGATACATTTCAGATCCTACTAAAAGAAAGACTTCAAAAGTGTAAGAAGTTTTGGGCGGATGAAGCTTTCCCACCTCTGCACATAGCTTGGGGCCATGGTAACCAATACTGCTGTTGATGTTGGGAAAATACAGGAGAAATAAACTGCACAGAGCAGAGCAGACAGATAGGGACAAGGGAGGTGAAAGGTTGCAGGAAAGAAACAGGCAGCAGTCTGAAAGGGGGAACGAGAAAAAAGGGAAAAGAATAAAAAAGGAGGCGGCTCTGAAGGAGGGACAAAGTTAAATCAAGGAGCAGGCACTTAAAAGACTACAGATGGGAAGCAAGACTAATTATGGATGTAAAAGCGCTTTGTTTCTAAAGTTTATTGTTGCCAGGATAAAAATTAATTGAAACTAATGCTGTTATTCACTCGTGCAGTTTAATTCCTTCATGCACATTTAAGACGTGAAATGAAAACGGCAGGTTTACGGACCTGCCATGAAGCTGCTCTCCCGGGGAGCCGGGGTGGGGGCGGGCCGGGCCGCAGGACCGGGCCCGGCTGCACCCCCCGGCACCGCCGCTGCTCCCGGGCTGCTGGGGCCTCGGGGAAGCTGCTCTTCCTCCCCAGGGACCTTCATTTCTGTACCAGCAGACCCACTAGGGGTAAAACCACCCACTGCAGCCCCCCGACCGCCCCATCCTCAGCACTGCGGGCCAGAAGTTCCCCCGGCGCTCCCGTGACTCCAGGGCAGCGTCTGCGTCCCCAGGGTGCGCCCGGCGCTGCCGGAGGGGCACAGCCACAGACTGGGCAATTACCTTTGTCTGTCTGAACAGGGCCGGCGACCGCTCGGGTCTGCCTCCAGAGCCACTCCGAGACAACTTGCCTACGCCGTGCGCCCAGCCCAAAGACAAAGCGGGGCGGCGGGGGGCGGGGGGGCTACAAACCTTGGGCTCGGTGGCTCCAAAATTAAAAGTCCGTAAACATTTGCACACACCTCCACGCTGCTTTACTGAACACTGCGCCGAGAGACAGAGGAGATCGTGCCCTAAACTTTGGGGGGGGGGGGGCTGGGGAGGGTAAAGGGGGAGCTCCCTCTGGAGCTCTGGTAGCAACCCCCCCCCCCAAAAAAAAAAAAAAAAAAAGGAAAGGAAAGGCTTTCTCCTTCCTCTCCCCTCTCCCCCCCCGCAACCCGCCTCTCTCTGGCAGTCTCCAGTCTATTTAGTGCAAGTTTCACGTCACCCAAATGCTTTTCCCTACTGATGGTCAGGGAAATCACCAGCGAGCAACGCACCCGGTCACTCAACTTCTGCCTTTTTCTTTTGAACACACTGTATGCCCAAAGGTAAAATTCAACCAAAAAAAAAAAAAAAAAAGGCACAACATGGCGTCCTTTACTTATTCCCACATAACAAGAAAGGAGATGTCTTAGATGAATGCAAGAAAAAAAAAGTCAAGCCCGAATCCCCGATCCTGCACATTTTCCGCGCAGCCAATGGTGGTGAGCATTAGCCAGGCTAATGTATTAATTTTGCAGAAGTGTGCCACATCGCATGCAGGAGCAGGAATGCAAACTATAGCCTAGAGTGGTTTGAAGTCTACCCCAAACCAAGCCTTCCACTCTCACTGGCGCCGGAGTTTCATTCACAGCCCGCCCGTGTTTTCCATACGCGGCGCTCCCCATTGTCGCCCGCCTTCCCTTTGTGCCGAGCCGCCCCGCGCCAGCCCCCGCGCCCCGGCCCGCGCACCCCCGCGCCTCGCCGCGCTCCCGCCCGCCCGACCCCGCGGCCGCGGCTCCGCGTGTACCATGCGAAAGCGCAGAGCGAGCCGCGCTGCCTCCGCCGCGCTGGGGCTTGGCCGTCTTCAGAGCCGAGGCCGGGGGGGCAGCGGGAGCGCGGGCACCCCGGGCCGCGGGGCTCCGCCGGCGCTGCCCATGCTGGAGCGGAGCAAAACAAAACATACACACACACAGGCACACACACAGGCACACAGACACACACACACACGCAGCGCTACCAAAGCGGGGCGGCTGCAAACGGGTCCTGTAGCTTTAAAAAAACACCCCTCCGCCGCTGCTCCCCCGGAGCCGGCAGCCGAGTGAGTTTGAAGAGGCACTTTCCAAAAAAAAAAAAAAAAAAAAAAAAAAAAAAAAAAAAAAAAAAAAAGGGGGGGGGGGGGAGGGAAAAAAAAAAAAAAAAAGAGCGCGAGCAGGCGCGAGCCGCGCGGTGCGGCGCGATGCGATTCACGGCGCGCACGGCGCGCTCCGGCCCCGCACGGGCGGGCGCACGGGCGGGCGGGCGGCTGCGGGAGCCGCTGCCGCGGTCCTTACCTTGAGCACAGAAGAGATCTGCGAGCCCCCCTTTGGCTTTGGGCTCTGCCGGGGCTGTGTGTGGATGGGCTCAGCTTTTTGCTTTTATTACTATCTTTGCTCCGCAGATCTTGCTGTGATTATTATTATTTTTAAAGCTGCTCTGTCTCTTCTCCCTCTCCCTGTTTTTGCTGCTTCTTTTTCTATTTATTTTGTGCGTGTGTGTGTATGTGTGTGTGAGAGAGGGGGGGGGAAAAAGCCTTTAAATGAAACTGCCGAGGCTGTTATGAGAAGAAAGGCAATAATCCCGTCTCTAAATAACAGAGGGAAGGGAGAAGAGGAGGAAAAAAAGCGAATTCTTGCTCAGGGCTTTGCAAACGCCTGCAGGGCAGAGGATTAGGCTACAATTAGCTCAGCCCTTTGCTCTCGCCCTAGCTAATTTTGCGATGAAAATTGGATATTTTTCCCTCCTTTTGGTGAAGGTCTGCAGATTTACTCCCCCACCCCCCCCAGAATAAAATAAAATACAGCCCTTGAAAATGAAATAAGGCTGGGAAGGCGGCCGGCTCCCCAGCCCGCGCCCCCGGCGCCGCCGCCCGCAGAGCCCCTCCGCGCGGCGCGGCCGGGGCGGGAGCCCTGCGCTGCCCCGCGGAGCCCCGCGCAGCCCGGCCCGACACGGCCCTGCCGGGGGATAACGGTTCGGTGTTGGGGAGGATCAGGCCACTGTCACGTCCTTCAACAGACTTACTGAAAAGAAGAAGGAGGAAAAGAGGGGGGGGGAGGGGGGAAAAAAGCTGATTTTAATCATTGTCATTTGGTCTGATGTAATATTTCCCCAGGCATTTTCAACTAGGCATAAATTTTCAGCTCCCAAATAAGTAACACAGGGCACGTTTCTCACATCTCTTGACTCCTCTGTTACAATTAAGGTAGCACCCACTCTGCACTTGTTGATAAACTAGATCAAGTTAAAAAATAAATAATAAAAAAATAGCCCCGACCCCCACTTCCCTGCAGCACCCAGCGCCGCCGAGGTGCGGACGGGGGGCCTCGGGGGCGGGGCCGCAATTATTCCCAGCCATCCATCCTGCCTGCCTCCCCCTCCCTTTCACCCTTTGCTAATGTCTCGCATTGTAAACGCCAAATTTCCTGTAGGCCATTAAAACCAAATGACGTCTATCGACATGCATTGTGCTATTGCGGAGCGCCCTGGCAGCCCGCCCCCGGCCAAAAGCGCCATTTCAATTAGAGCGCGCGGCGCGATGGCGCGGGGCTCCGCGGGCGGCTCCGCGGGCGCGCAACGCGCCCGGCCCACGTGCCGGGGGGGGGGGGGCCGGCAGGGAACCCCCCCGTGAAGAGGGGAAAAAAAAAAAAAAAAAAAGGCAAATCCCTCCCTCAACTTTCACTCAAGAGGCGCGAGTCTGCCGGTGCCTGCGTGTTTCTGCGCGTCGCCGCGGGGGATACGCCCCCGCTCCGCGCTGCTCCCCGCGGAAGTTTGGCGGAGGGTGCGGGGCCGCTCCGCGCCCCAGCGCGCCGCAGCCGGCGGGCGGCCCCGCGGCGTTCCCGGCGCTCGGCCGCGCCCCGCGCTCGGGGCGGGGGGGCCCCGCCGCCTCCGCGCCCGCGGAGCGGCGCCGCGCGCACCGGCGGCCGCGGCTCGGCGGGGCTGCAGCGCCCACTAGCGCGCGCCGGCCGCGCGGCCGTTACGCAACGCTGCGCGGCCCCGAAAGGTCGGGCCCGGGAGGGCCGCGCGCCCCCCGCGCTCTCCCCGCACCGCGGGGCCGGGGCCGCTCCCGCCCGAAAGCAGCCGGGGCGCGGTGGAGGCAGGACACCCTAAAACTGAGGGGGTTTTTAAAGTTTTCTTCCGTGTCAGGAATAAACAGAAACTTTTCTCCTAAGGGGAGCTTTTTTTTTTTTTTTTTTTTCCTTCTAGAGTACAAACTACAGGAGAAGAGGGAAATTTTCTCATTAAAGTTACATCCCTGCAGTTAGTTCAATTACTTGATATATGCAGAAGATGTTGTAAATTTAAAGATTTAAATAGCTTACAAAGATGCCGGAGGCTCCATCAGTTAATTTCCTTAATTTATGGATTTTTAGCTGAGCTTCTGAAATGAAAAGGAGAATGAGAACTAGGTCAGCAGAGAGATTTGCATCCAGAACAGACTAAAATTTGTTTTCCTTGACCATCCCATCAGCCCAGGTGTGATCCTTTGTGGCGGTCACTGTCCCACCTCTGACCTCCAGGCTGGGACTCTCTGCCTCTGTGAGCAGGGCACAAAGGGGGAGATTTTATTTTAAAATAACCTCCGAACACAAGCGTGTCCCCAGCCAGCTGCTTCACCTGATGGTTGCACAAGGCTGTAGCCTAAGTACTCTCATTTCCTCAGCACTCTGGTCAACAAGTGGATACGGGGAGGACGAGCTCCACTGAGACGGTGACCTGCCGTGCTGCCCGAGTTTCACTCAGCTTTTTTGTAGGGGTGCGGGCGGACTATTTGGAATGACTTGGCATCATAATTTTTACTTCCTTTGTGAATTATTGACTGCTAAATGAAAAATAAATATGAGGATCTCGAACAGCAATCAGAGCAGCATAAAAATAGGATACTTCTGCACTGATAGGATACTTCTGCACTGAGGCATGCTAAAGAGGAAAGAGAAAATCTAAAAATACTGCACTTGTATGAAAAGTAGAAACTGTGATCTGAGTCATCCCAACACATCTGTGACAGGCACTATTTAATTGTGCTGCATGGAAATGGGATGCACGGATGATAAAGATTCGGTTTGTTTGTTTGCTTGTAGATCAAAGCAAAGATACAGTAGCACTTGGGATGAAAAAGCCTGCGCGGTAGGTAACTTGTGCGGGATTGTTTTTACTGTATCTGAGAAAAGGACAATGTACTTGAGAGCTTTGTGTTTTTTCTTGCCTGTATTAATGTTGAGGGTAATAAAGGTATGCGTTACAGCTCTATATGCACGCTCTCATTTCTTTCTTCTCACTCAAGTGTATGAGCGCCTTTCTGTTGTTTTGTTTCAATATGTATGAATATATACATATGAATTAATACTTAAAAGATTTATATAAACTAAACAGTTTTAGGAAGCAACATTGCAGAATGATTAGTATTGGTGTTCATGATTTAACATTTCTTTTCCCACTAGATGAAGTTTCTAAGATTTGCAAGGTACGTGTCAAGGACGGGTATATAAATGGATTTTTATTTATTCACAACTCCAAGACTAATTGCTTCTCTTTGCCTGAAGGCCAAGAGATTGGTTTTAATATGACACTTCAAAAGTATTCATAGAACTACAGAGATACTAAGTGTCATTGTTTAAGAGAGAAATCTCGCTATGCTACTTGTGACCCTGAAAATAAAATCTTCCACTGTATTTTGAATCCTAATGTTGTTTTTCAGAGTTTCACTTAAAGCTCAACTATTAAGAAGTGTACAAAGGAAAATATTAAATAGTATGTAGTGAACAAAAAAGAAGAAATACTGTTAGAACTGAATATAACTCATTTTCTCAAAAATTCTGTTATCTTCCCTATAAAGCAATACAAAATTTGTAGCAGAAGATTCCTGAGCTTGGTTGCAGGATATTAGAATTAGAAATGATAACTTTTAATTTACCAAAGGTGCTTAAAAGTTCTTGACCAAATGCCCAGCATGTGTTAATTACAATCCTAAGTACTTCAAAATACATACTTTGGATTTTTTTCTTACCAACAGTTCTTTGTATTCTGTGCAGATGCTTAAAAATGGAATTGGGCAGAACTATTCTGTAATCTGTTTTTATACCTAATATTCTGTAGTTTACTTTCATTTTTTAAATAAGTAGGTAAAATATTTATTGATACACCTAAGACAGTGTGAAATAGAAGCCCATAAGGAACTCCAGCTTGTTTTCCTTTTTTTTTTCCCCTTGTTTTCCAAAAATAATTAATTGTCTGTGTTTTACAGGACAGAATATTACTAGATTGTGAAAATATGCTGATTTGGAGGAATATAAATTTCCTATCAAAAAGATAATCCAAATGTATTTTGAGATGTGTGAGAGAAAGTATCATAAACTGACAAACAACATCAACCTTTTCTGCACCATGCTCTCTGAATAAGAGCAGGACAACTTCCAGTTGGTGTTGTTCTTGAGGGCCCTGTATGACTTTGTGGTAGTAGACCTCATTCTGTCCTTGTCCTTACTCTTTTCCTTACATTACGTGTTTTATCCTGGGGTTTAAACCTGACTTCGGGATTTGTTATGTTACATATCTTAACTTGAGGTGTTCTGGTGATGATACCAACATTCCCAGCAACTACAATAAGTGCAGGAAGAAAACTGTGGAGTGCCTGGTCCTCGCTGAAACTCACTGTGTTCTACTAGGCATTTTAAGATGTAGCAGGAAGTTAGGGAGGAAATGGATCATTTCATTACATGTTCAAAGCAGATAAATGAGAATTAAGGGATTGTTCCTTTAAAACAAAGGAATCAATGTCTTATCTGTAGATTAATACTCCTTGCAGTCACAGTTAAGACACCACTTTAGCTTAGATGGACTTTTATCTTGGAAGAGAAGATTTGAGTAAATACTTGGGATTTCAAAAGTAGTTGTTGGACACCGGTGCACGTTCAGGCAGGAAAGCCTCTGTGACTTCGTTGCCTTCAGTGGGTTTTCACAGATGTGGCTGGGTTTAGCTCTGTCTCCTGGACTGCAGAGGCACCGGGACAAACATATCTGAACTCAGAGGTAGGTGGCTGTGGGTGCTCTGACTGGCACCATTGCTTCCATCACTGGAAATGAGAGAGAAGCAGAAGCTGTGGAAAGCTGATGCTGCATATGTGTTGAGCTTCCAGAAAGGTTTGTTCTTGTGAGGAACCTGAAAATACTAAGCATCTTGAAATCCCAACACTTGCTACAGTCAGTTGACAAACAAGGAATAATAAAAAGAATTAAGGACATCTCCCAGTTGAAGCAAGTTTTCAAGCCAGTTGTAGTGCCAATCATTCTGGAACAGGAACTTGACTCAGGGCTTGCTAATTAAGTCAAATAATTGTTTGTCATTTGTAGACAGATGAGGGATTTCCTGAGAGCAGTAAGCATGACCATGCAAAGAATAAAATCTGATCATTAGGAAATAACCAAGTCTTGTCAGTCTTTTCCCTTGAATGCTCTTCTATTCTTTTCAAGAAACAGCTTGCTGCTGAGTAAATTTACAAACTATTACTTTATTGACTAAATACAGATGGACTGTTTTTAAAACTATCCATTATCCAGTGCCTAACTCGTGACAACAGCGTGATACAAAGAAATAATCTGTCCTGGAATGCCAAGATGAAATAGCTTGTCAGGAAATACAGTATAGGAAAGGTTTGTTTGTCTCTTCTGCTTCCAACTCTTAGAAGCCAAAGATAGCTTCCAGGATGAAATTTACTTAATCAAGATGTCCCATGTTCATGTTCAGCACGGTGTTTCCAGTTTCACGCATTCTGTTGAGTGCTTTGCCTCTTCTTCTTAAGCAGGTTATAAAACTGAGGAGTGTTTTTTAACCTGTTTAAGTAACATGTGTTGTGTTAGTTTTTAGCTATTTATTAAATAAAGCATATGCATATTATATATCCATATTATATATGTCACAGAGAAGGAGAAAACATTTTTATGGCTGAGTTTAATCCATTCATTGGTTTATTAGAGACACAATGTACTCTGAAGAATGTCACAAATCCACATGGTGTCCCTGAGCGCTTGATTTTTGCATATGGATCGCTGACTTAGCTGAACGATATATAAAATCCTGTGTAGCCAGGCAGCTCCCAACTGAATACACTTCTAAGGGAGGTTATACGCATTGGTTCTGCCAGCAAAGGTCTGGAATATGTTAAACTGCAAAAAAATCACTTAACAGAATATAGAGAATGAAGAAAAGAGCTATAATGGCCCTTTTGCAACAAATCATTTACACTTTTTAGGATCTTTGGGCACAGGCACCTCTAGAATCATAGGTGCAGTGCTTATTTATGTAGCAGCATTTCAGCACGCTTTTTCTTTGGCAAATACCAGACCAAAGAGGTTTGGATCATCCGTGGCAGAGACAGAACCTGAGAGAGCAGCAGCGCAGTAAAGTAGCATGACAATGACATGAAAATGGAAGAAAAAGAAAATGGAACAAATTCTTCCAGAACCTGAATTTAGCAGCACACAGAAATGGAATTAAACACACCTTTATTTTGCAAAATATCTAAATAATAGAAACAAATAACGGAATTGGAAGGAGAAAACTAAAAGAATTTTTTGAGGTAGTGATGTTCATCTGTTGGAAAAAATGATTAGTGATTTGGAATTTGCAATGAACTTGCAGAATGAGACACAATATAGACCAAAACTCATTACTGCTAACAGTATAAAAAGGGAGCAGTTACAGTGTTGTGGCCGGTGATTTCTGCGCGCTAACCCCCGGTGGTTCTCCCTGCCCACCTGTGACGCAGGCGGGCTCAGCTGGAGCGTTTCCACCACAGAACGTGCCCCTACCACAGGGCTGATCGCGGCAGTGCTTCTGTGCCTGGGCTGCCGCGGGAGAGCCGAGCTGCAGCCGAGCTGCCATTGTTTCAGCACAAAGAAGAGGAGAGCTCTGAACCTGGCCAGCTGAGCGAGAGCCTATCCAAATCCTGGTATGCCACAGACCCTTGGAAAGGAGGCAGTATGTCAGACATATGGTTGAAACATGCTGTGCTCCAGCCATCCTCGGCTAGCGTATGGTCTCCCGAGTACCACTGCCAGCTGGGCTCTAATTTGCACTGGGCCTGAGAATCAGGGACCTTAGCAGTCTTCCTGATGGTCTCTTCTCTTTTGCTTCACTGATTTCAGATATGCAGCTAGTCAGAGCTTTCCATTTTCCCTGTCTGGCATTCTTTCAGACAGACACAGAGGGATATCCTTCATTACTTTAACGGTGTGTTTGGTTGAAAAAGCAGAGCCCGGTATACTGTGAGAGTAAAATTTCAGCATCCAGACTCTAGAATACTTAATATCCACGGTGTCACACCAGATGTCATGCAAGTATGTAAAGTTAATAAAACAAGCATCCCCAAAGCATCTGATACAGAAACAACATTGCCAAATAGTAGGAATTAAACTTAATTTTTATAACCTGTATCTTTGAGGATGCATATGCATATTCATTTTCCATGGATTTGTGCCCTTGACTTTGTAAACACTGTATCCACATTTGTGTCATGGATTTCTTCTCAGAAAAAGAAGAACAGAATGCCTGTTGGAATAAACTCCTTAAATAACAGCCATATTTCTCGTCTTGAAGTGCATGTTGAATGGTGCACAGAGAAGAGAATAATAAAAGTATTTGTTAAACCCTTGTTTAAACTTTAGTTCAAGTGTTTTATTACAATGTCACAGATTTTGCCAATCTTCAGTTTGAACGGTGATTGAAGGAATTAATTTGTATTTTTATATCCAACTTTTAGTTTGCAATTAGCCTCTGAGATGTAGAACTTGTAGAAGAAATCTGTAAACAGATGAATTCAATATAACTTGAAATAAAAATTATTTGATACTACTAGCCCCAACATTGGAGCCTTCTTGAACTGCTTTTTAGCAGCAACTCCATGGTTGTGTTTTGTTAATTTTTGGAACATTATGCTAAGTCTGCTTTATGCAAAGGGTCGTTGTATGCATTTAGTATTTTTGTGAATGCTATTCAGTTAAGCCTTCTATTATCAAGACACCCTCTTGGGAAAAAAGTGCACATAAATTTTCAGATGTGATATTCTTTGGTGAATAAAGGCATTTGAAAAGTCCTTGCGTGAAACAGTTGCACTTTAATCCCTCGTTTCTGAATACACTGTGTTAAGTCTAACAGAGATCAGCCTTGGCTGCTCTGCTGCTTGCTCAGAAGTGTGTCTCCTTGTAAAACCTCATCTTGGAGTTAGTTTTCCAGACCACCTCTTGTTCCTCACAAGATATTCTTGAGTTATGACATAACCAAGGAACCTCCTGGCTAGGAGTTGCCTTTCCTCTGAGGAACTGGTGATTTAATAGTAAAAGGGTAAATGAACTGAACAGGTGGAAATGATCTTCATTCAACAGGACCATGAAGTTGTCCAAGGACAAGTAATCTCATCTACGTCGCCATGGCCCTCCAGTTTCCTCCTCTTGCTGCTTTGCTGTTCAATTCTTGCCTCTTATTTCCAGATGACACTGGTAATTTTTGGAGCAGTGATACTTTTGTGTATCCAACACACTGGAGCCCATTTCTCACCTGGGCATCAACACTCACCACGCAATTGCTTACATGGGTCGTGTCATCTGATTCAATGATAAGGGGTGCGAGTAAAAATTACACTTGGGCCTGTGCAGGATCCCATATTGCTTCTCATTTGCTGCTTTTTAGAGTTTCTCTCTTCAGTCACAGGCCTGAAATTCAAATGCAGACTCTTCTCCCTGTGGACCAGGTATTTACTTGCTTTTCATGAGCATCTGCATTCATATTCCCAGAATGGCAGGGATGGGAGGGCACATGTTTTGCTTGTGAAAAGGGCAGCTCTTCCAAGACGATTAAGGTTCTTCTTTCTTGCATCTGGAGAATGGTAAAGCAGGGTGGGTGACTGTGGCCGTGGCTTTCCTGGGATCAGCGATGGCAGAGGCAGGGAAGACATCCTCCTTTCCTATTCTCTTTTCTCTTTACTTTGGTGGAGCCGGTAGGAGACTGGAATGGCTTAGGGGAAGGAGAGGCCACTCTTGGAGGACATCTCCACCACAGTCTTCCTCCTGTGCCCCCTCTTCATCCCTACAGTTTTGCCTGTCGTTTCCCCAGACGAAGGCTCCCCTCCGATTGTTCCCCACTCGGCAGCTCTGCCACAGTAGAATAGCAAGTCCCCATCTCTCCTGTTATGCTGCATGAAACTAAAAATACCGACCCCACTGGAGTTACTTCTCCATTAAAGATGTAAGTGAAAGAAAAAAAATCATTTTGGAGCTTTTTATTTTTGATTTAATTTTTAATTAATCTTAATTAATTTGAATTTTGAAGCAATCTGAAAAATAGTTTTAAATGAATATATAGATATATATATATTTCGGTGGGTTTCCCCCCCATATACAGTGCTCTCTGAGAGCATGAATAATGCAGGACAGGAGCTATGGTCCCCCTTTGGATCGCCGAGGTCGGGGCTTTGCTCAGAACAGGCGTGGGGCGAGCGGGGGCCGGCTGTCCCCATGTCGCCATTCTGGCCCCGGGGCAGCCGCAGGGAGAACCCGCCGGGTCCGGCCGGGTGCGGGAGCCGCGCTCGGACCCGGGGCAGCCACCGCGTCTCCACTCCCGCCTCAGCCTCGCCTCAGCCTCGCCTCAGCCCCGCTCCCGCCCCGGCCCCGCTCCCGCCTCAGCCCCGCTCCCGCCCCGGCCCCGCTCCCGCCTCGGCCCCGCTCCCGCCTCAGCCCCGCTCCCGCCCCGGCCCCGCGGCCGTCCCCGTCCCGCTCCCGCCTCAGCCCCGCCTCAGCCCCGCGCCCGCCGTTGCTGTGGAGACGGGCGGCTGCTCGGGGGCTGAGGGGGCTGGAGGGGAGCGGCGCCCCGGGCTGAGCGATGCGCCCGGCGCTGCGGGTCCCTGTGGGGTCCGGCACTGCCGAACAGCGCCGGGGCCTGAGCGGGACCCTCTGGGTGGGAGTGCAGCGCCTTGCAGGGCCCATCGCTCCTGTGGCAGCGTAGAGGGGCCCGCGGGCCTGTCCGGCGGGGCGGGCTCACCTGAGGCCACCGCCGGCAGGGATGCCCGGGGCCGCAGGGCCACCCCGGCACTCCGCAACTCCCGGCGGGAGCGGCGCGGGCCGTGGGATCTGCCGCGAGAGCGCGGCCCTCCGAGAGGCACCGAGTGTTGTTGCTCCTAATTAATGCGTGTGTGGTAGCCTAATCTGTGTTACCGGGCTCTCAGGAGTATTGTAGCAACAAAGGTATATTCTAGGGTTCAGTTAATTAAAAATTACTTATAAATCTGCCTAGGTCCTGTATTTCACTTAAGTCTGCTGTTGTGGCTGTACCACAGAAGAAATGCCCAATATTTATGTAGTTACAGCTGTAGTTTGGCTAATTTCCTGTAGAGCTCTTTTCTCTGCTCCTCCTCATTGACTCCTAAGGGCTTGCTCTCCTGTCAGCCGCACTCGTTGTAGTGGGCAGGTAGGACTGACACCTGCTTTTCTCCATGTCGGTAGCAGAGCACCTCCACACATCCCTGGGGATTGTCCTGCTGCCGGTCTCGCTCGGCATGTGCGGTGCCTGCTCTTCTAAGGGCACTCGGTTCTACAGCTGGAGTTTCGAGCACACTTACAGCTCTGGATATATCTGTGTGCTGGGATAAAGTTATGTCATGAGTCCTCAGGAGAAATGATGACATGTGTTAGATTCTGGTTTTATTTTATAGTAAGTTTCCCCCTCCCCGTCCCCTCCTCCCTCCCCCCCTTTTTTTTAAGTAAATGTGGAAGTGTCTAATATGTGTTCTCTTTGGCTATATACTTGTCATAAATTCAGTATCAACCATGCACTTAAACACATACTTGTGGTGAGGATGTGTCTGATTTGCGTATAGTAATGAGGTTTAAGCAAAAACTTGATGAAAAATACCTGATTTCTATATACAAGTCTGTGTTTGTGTGTCTTTATTTTGGAGTTAATTTCTTTTTGAGACTGATAATAAAGGAGAATGTCTCTCTCAACAAGTCAAATTGGAAGAAGATTATATAGAAGCTGGATTCAGTATGGGTGAATAAATCTAGCCATAGAGCTACCCATAAGCTCTGGGGTTTCACACTGCATCGCAAAGCATGGGAAGCTTGTCTCAACTGTTGTGGTTTCTTTTCTTTTTTTGTCTCTCCAAGGAGTAGGGTGCCAACACTGCTGACACTTGTCATCCCAGAAATAGGTGTTTAAGTCAAGTGTTTGAAACAGAAATTGTGTGGCCTGCACAAAATAACAGAGTAGTAACATGGTTGATTATGAGCTATACTGCATTTCTAGGGTAGAAAATAGACAGTATAGGAGTCAGTTCTAAGAAAATGTTGTGAGTAAATTCCTTGAATAGGATAATAAGCACTTTAATATTTTGCTTTTATATTAAAAAAGTCCTAACCAATTATTTGTCTTGAGCTTTTATACTTCTATAAATTAAAAAACATCACGTTGTTGAAGAACATAACAAAAATATCTGTTCCAAAGTACAGATATCTGGGAAAGGTTGCCAATATGTAGCTTATCTTTGGAAGCAAAGCATGATCTTTCTGGAACATTTTTGAGGAAAATGATTACTGAATCATTCAAGATTACTTTCTATTATTTCAAGAACAGTTAATGATTGTGTATAAAACCCAGCCCACTAAGAGTGCTTCTACCTCATTTCACACCTCATTGTTTTGCAGATTGTCTGTGATTGTGGAAGTTGATTTGTAGCCCTAGGAATTTAATTTCTTGACCATCCACTTGTGTAGTCTAAAATCGTCAGTCTGAAGAATGCACCAGAAGTATTTGTTCTGGTAGGTAGAGCTTTGATTTCTGTAAGCTGTGTAGAATAATATTGTGAAAAAGCTGGAGAACATCACAGAATGACACAATGTTAAGGGATTGGAAGGGACCTACACATCACCTGGTCCCAACCCCTTGCCATGGGTGGGACACCTTCCACTAGACCAGGTTGCTCAAGGCAACCTGGCCTTGGACACTTCCAGGGCTGGGGAATCCACAACCTGTTCCAGTGTCTCACCAGCCTCACAGTGAAAAAATTCTTCCTACTATCCAGTCTATCTGTAACTATCCTGTCCTGTCACTACAGTTCCTGACGAAGCATCCTTCCCTGTCGCCCCTTCAGACCCTGGAAGGTGCCATGAGGTCTCCACACGGAAGAACCTTCTCTTCTCTGGGCTGAACAGCCCCAACTTTCTCATTGAGGACGTGCCCCAGTCCTCTGGACTTGCCACAACAGTTCCATGTCCTTCTTGTGTTGGGAACACCAGAACTGGATGCAGCACTGCCAGTGGGGTCTCACAAGAGCAGAGTAGAAGGGGAGAAACACGTCCTTTGACCTTCTGGCCATGTTCCTCTGGATGCAGCTCAGGATTGCCTTGGCTTTTTGGGCTGTGAGTACTCACTGCCAGCTCATGGTGAGTTTTTGATCAACCATCACCCCCAAGACAGAATAATTTTGTGAAAATGCTGATGTTCTCAGGGACAACCTGCTTGCCTTTCCATGGCTTGAAAATGGTGATTCTCTTAAAGATTTGTTGACTCTTTAATGTGGGCAAAAGCAAGCAAACAAACCCCTGATGGTACTGAATAGTGCAGTTAGCAGAACAGGTTCATAGTGTTGTGGGACTCCTCATGGTCTACTTACTTGAAAAACATAATATTGGTGTACAAGGCTGTAGTTAACTCTGTTGGATAAATTTAGTTATCACAAGCTTTGCAGAGCAACTGAGAAAGCAATAATTTTAGAACCAAAGCTCACTGGCTCACTCTGCTTCTAGTAGAGCTGCTGCAATTAAAATATAGGAAGCTTTTAAAAGAATTAATTTGGGTGGGGACACACACACTGTACATGCCCATTTATTAGTGAGAATTATACTTCTGCATTCTATGCAAATAATAGGCCTTAGCTTTTCTGTTTGCATGCTGCTAGTCCATCCTGTAACTTAAAACTCTTCTTTGTAATAGCTCCCTTAAGATATTAAGGGAGGACTTACTTGGGCAAGGAAACCCAAAGGTAATCTTGCATGGGTATCTGGTGATCTAATGGATATTTTCTTTCTGAAATTCAGACCTTGTATGAACCAAGTTCTGGCCTCTATTCATTTCCATTAAACTTGGTCATGCAATTTAATGTGGTTTGTGTTGGGCTGCTGTTGTTTTTGTTTGGTTGGTTGGTTTTTTGTTTTGTTTTTTTTGTGGTGCCTGATAGTTATGCTAATAGAGTGCTAACTTTGTGATATTTAATGTTTACAGTGTTAATAGCTAAATATAATAGCCATGCTTTATTGTGTTGGAGAATTTTAGTATGTTATTTATAGATCTGAAACCTACAAGATATGATATAAAAGCCTTCAATATGAAAAATGTTACATTTCTGAGCAGACAGTGAGAAAATTGCCTTTTAGAGGTCAAAACTCCCAATGCCTCTGGCAACATGGCCTTGATGTCATTTGACAGGGTGGAAACACAGCCCTTCATGGGAATAAACAGCCAATACCTGCATGATTCATTTTGTTAGAAGGGTTCTCCCATTGTTGCTAGGCAATATTTCCTAGGTGGAGTTAAAAACCAACAAAAATATCAACAACAAAACCCCCAAAACCCAACTGCTGTCTCCTCAGAATAATACTTACTGCAAGTTGTCTTGCCATTGTTTATTTGTTTTTCGTATTAAGAAGTAATTTTTCCTTCTGCAGAATACATGCATCGGCTGAGTCTCAATAAAGACCTTCCCCACTAAGAGGCAGCAAGGGGGCGAGCTGGGAAAGGGTTGCACCTGGTTAGTGGAAGGTTTCCTTTCTGTCTTCCTCTGTCCCTTCTTAGAGCTGTCTGTTTGGAAATGCTTGACTGTGTTGTGATGTGCAATTCTCAGAGAAGAAACATGGCAGAGACCAGCAGACATTCATTTGAAATGATTTTCATTCACTGCATTCTGGAATGGACTTGAAAGCAGGTCTCAGAGGCAACTTGTACGTACCAGTTTGTCTTACATATTTATTTATGACAGACTTGAATCTTCAGGATGGTATTCTATCAAGTGACATACCCACTCAATGTGATGTGTGTCTAAAAATAGGTCATTGTCAAAGGAGAGGAAAGGAACTGTATAAATCTATAAACCAAACCATTGCAGTCCAGTGTGATAGCATATTCTGAAGCTGAGTTAATGCTATGTTCAAAACTGTAGCTTTCCATGGATTGTTTTCTAGAATAATACATTAACATTGCATTTATCAAGACAGGAGGATGGCTGCAGACTCTAAAGACAGCTAATGCTAATGGGTTGCTTCTGACACAGCAGTTAGAAATAGTAAAGTAAAACAAACCATCTCAGAAGGTAGCAGGGCTGGACCAAATTTTGCTCTTATGCTTAAAATATTACTCATTTAAACCCCCCATTTTTTCATGTGTTAAATTGTATCCTAAAACATCTGTTTAGTGCTGGGACTTAGGCATTTGGGTTTGGAAATAATGCTTCTGTTTTGTGCATTTGGTCAATGTAAATGGATTTTTTTTCTCTAGTTAATCTAGAGTGCTGAGAGGCCTGAAAAATAAGACCCCTAAGAATGATACTGTTTAAAAATGGTCATTAGGGAAGGAATTTCTGTCATTTTAGGTACCTGTTGATGTATACAAATGTGTGGGGTTTGGGCCGTAACAGAACAATGCAGATTTTTTCTGTTTATGACAGCTTAAGCACCAGTATATAAGTGAGGTCTTGAACTTAGCTGCACAAGTTACATGTTTTGGTGTTTAATGCAAACTGCAAACCAAATAGAAGGGCTAATATTTAATTAAGGATAGAATGTGGAAGTGGTCAGCAAAGAACAAATACATCTGTGTACCGGGTTATATTGAGGTTTGGAGTTACCAGGTAAAGGGGAAGTGTGACATCTGGTGGAAAGATGGTATCAGGAGCAAGAGATCCATTAGTGATAAATGGGATTATTTGGCACGAAAATGCATTATATGATGTTTGAAACCACTGCTGGAGATGAAATCCAGATGGGTGATGTATTTCGTGATCTCATAGTTCATATTGTCCAAACCAGTATACATGGCAAGATGATTATGTTCTTAATGAATAGTGATCTCTTCTAAGCTGCCAAAGAAAGCTTATTTTGTTAAGTTCCCCCCCCAAACTCTTAATCTACACTAAAAATAAATTAATATGGTACAGGTTTAGCTTCCTTGGGGTTTCCAAGTATTTTTTCAGAAAAATGTCATCTAAGTAACATGATGAATATGATGAATATCCTAGCAGGATTTTTGATGCTTGAGTTCTTTATTGAGTCTAGTGTAATACTGCTGCCAGGTGCAAGTCCCAAATTATCAGGATCATTTGATGTTGCTGTTCTGGAAGATACTGGTCTGACACTGGCTTGGAGATGCAATTGGAGTCCCTGTTTGGGCTCTGCTCCCTTAGAACTGGTGGCTGTGGGCAGGCTCTTCTGCAGAGTGTGGGAATAGCCTTGTATTCCATGAGGGAGGAGAAGAAGGGGAGGAGCTCTGTAGGAGAGAGTGGTGGGGGGAACTGGAGCTACCTTTTGCTTTGTGTCACATTGCTGGAGTCAGAACTCGCATAAAATCAGGGTGGGCTCAGAGCTGCAGACATCTTGCTTTATTGTACTTATTTCCAAAGTATGTTGTGGAAAAAGAGTCTTCAATTCATTGGGAGCTCTATGTATTAAGGATGTTCAGGAACCTCCTAGCTCAGCTCAAGGGCCCAGGGGAAAAAAGAAAGAGAATTCATCCTAATCTTTCAGCTCTGCTTTAAAATACCTGATTCTTCTGAGGTTTCATTCCATAGGATATTGATCATCCCATGTCAGTCTGATATTCTTCTGTGTTACAACTTTGCTACTGAAAGATTGCTTTATCCCAAGCATAGCACAAGTTCAGTCGTAGTTCTGCTTTGTAGTTCAGGCTCATCTCCTGTGCATAACTGCCCGCCTCAATCATGTGGGATTTCCCCCTTCATCAGAAGGCAATAAATCTTGAGCTTCTTTTGTTTCTTTATGCATTTTTCTTCTATTTTTAATGTTAGCATCTCACTTGCTAGAACAATATATTATAAGAGTTCTGAATCCTTTTCCTGCTTTGGGGGCAAACTCCATCTGCAAGTTTTAGCCTGCTTGCACAAAAATAATGCTTTTTGGGAACTGCTCAGTTCAAGCAGGGAAACAAGTTAGCAAATACCTAAACCCACAGATCCAGCATTTCAGGGCTAGACCACAATGGGATGGACCCATTTCTTGGTCAGCCACATCAGGCATTTAACAGCAGCATGTCTGAGTAACCTGTTTCTCAGGTCACCTCATCGTTAGAGTCACAAATGGATGATATTAATGAACTCTGCTATTTTGATACCACGATGAATAAAATACATTGTTTACTCCACAGAGTGAATTGCTCTGCTCTGCTTCTGGTGGGCAGGGGTTTGGATAATCCAAATGGGTTTGAGTAGAAGGCCTGTGGCAGGGAGTTTGCTGATACACTTTAGTGCATTTTAGTTCAGTGTTGAACACTTTCTTCCTAATCTACCCCCTTCTCTTCAGCAGTGTGGCAGTAATTATCCTTTTCTGTCTGCATTTCTTGGGATAGATTATGTAGGCACTCTCATACTTGTGGAACCACAACAACTAAAAATCAGTTAACTCTGTTACTGTATTGTCATATGAAGAATGGATGCAGGCCAAGTCTCAGTTACTTCGTGAGATGTTTTATGTTTTAACATGTTGGGAGGGAAACAAACCCAATGCTTTCCTTCAGACAGCCTTGTTGTATAAGTCAATAGCTTTCTGAAGCTTAATTTGGGGTGTGCAGATAGAGAAACTGTCCTATTAAAAAGGAGAAGATACTCTAGTTTAACTCTTTTGGAAATTTAAGTGAAAACCATAATTTTTAGTGATGTTGAGGGTGATTCTTTTAAAAGATCTCTAGAGATATTAAAAAAAAAAAATCAGACCAGAAGTTTTGATTGACCTGAGAGCCAGACCGACAAGTTTTAGTTCTCAGCTCTGTGTTGGTGAGGAGACAGTTCTCCTTCTTACCAAATTATAACTGACAATGATACTGAGCTTGTGCTAGCACAAGGTGCTTTCTTAACTGCAAATGTGATCTCAGCCTGAAAATACCATAATAAATTCACTGAATGGACTTTCTTCTGTAGTATACTCTTATAACTATAAGCCCTTCATTTTTGCCCAGGGCATCTACTTAGGAGATACCATAAAGTGAAAATAATCTTAATGTCACTAAATGAGAAAAAAATGATCATATTGCCTTGCAGAAAAACAAATTGGGAAGGGGGACTGAAGAAGGGACAGTACAGAATTATATTTGCTACACTCTTGTGGGCACCAGGAGAAAAATGTCCTTTATTTTTCTGAGAATGATTTAAAAATGTGTTTATATCAATGTTGCAGCTTCTCAGTAATGACTGGAGTTTCTGACTATGCAGATATGATGTACAGCCTTTCAGAAAACTGATAGCTTGATCTCCATTACTGGTACTGATGACTGGGTGCATGGTGGCTGTTTTGGTAGTGTATGTAGGAGGAAGAGGGGGAAGGTTCCTTGAGAACCTATTGCCAAAAAAACTCCCAAAAAAACAACAACAAAAAAAAGTGATGTAAGCCAAAACTTAGTGAAAGTAGGGTATGAAACTTGCTTATGGAAATTTACCACTGGATGCCACTGTTGCTTCATAGAATGTCATCCTAAAATAACATCAGCTCTGCTGGAAAATTCTGCTTTTCCTTCACTCTCATCTTTTTAGTTTTTTATTACTTTAATCTTTGCTCATATCAAAGGAAAGGAGAAATTGTGCCCCACTTATTCTCTCCAGCAAGACGGTGATATCGTTTCCATATCTAGAAGTGACAGCTTGTCATAGGAAAGAAAAGGGAATGACACAAAATTTGTCTTTTTTTTTTCTTCCCCTTCTAAGGTAAAATATTTTTCTTGAAAAGAAGAAACGCTCAGATGAAAGAGCAGCCAATTTTCCTTGTAACTAAATTCCTTCTCTCTGTTTTTGAATCCTGTGTTAATCACAACTAGATTTGGACATTGAGCCTTTATTCCTGTTTTAATGTCATCCTAGAGAGCAGGGCAGGAGGTCACTTTTGCAAATACCTGTTTATTTCCTTTCCCAAGTGTTGGGCATTTTGTACTTGAAAGAATGTTTTTCGCTTGTTACAATTTTTTCCTCCTGAGGGTAGCAGGGAGGGTGAAGGTCACCAGGTGAATTTTTGATGGCTGTTGCTTGTTTTTACAGGTACATTTGTAATCACCTGATTAGTAACTCTGGGACTTTTCTCTAAGTCATTAAGTGTGGGGTTTTGTAAATAGTTCCTTTCCCTCTCCTCTCCTCTCCTCTCCTCTCCTCTCCTCTCCTCTCCTCTCCTCTCCTCTCCTCTCCTCTCCTCTCCTCTCCTCTCCTCTCCTCTCCTCTCCTCTCCTCTCCTCTCCTCTCCTCTCCTCTCCTCTCCTCTCCTCTCCTCTCCTCTCCTCTCCTCTCCTCTCCTCTCCTCTCCTCTCCTCTCCTCTCCTCTCCTCTCCTTTTTTTTTTTTTTGGACTGAAGCAACGCCCCAAAAGTAATTAGTGTAATTAAATGAAAAGAAATAAAAATACTAAAATCTGAAACATAAGTTTCAGATCGTTTGGGTTTTGTATTCTGACTGCACCTAATTCCTAATCTTTCCTATGGGTAAAGAAAAAAAATGTTGGAAAAACCCGTGAGAGACGAGCTCTTTGTCGTGTCATGCCGGGCTTCTGCGGTGACAGTCCACCTTCTGCTGCTGCTGCTTAATTGGGTAAGCGCGAGTATTGTCGGTTCCATAGAGCGCCAGCCTAATTAGCAACAGTGGGAATGTGGGGAAAAGGCAAAGACAATGGAAATGATCGGTTGCGAGGGCTCTGAAGGAAGGAGAAGCAGTAGCCATGCAGCCCTGAGAAAGCACGTTTAGCCGCTCCCTGCAAGCTGGGCGGGAGCAGACAGACAGCAGGGCTTCAGCCCCGAGGGCTCGGCACTGCCATGGAAACGGCACAGGAGCACCGCATCCCTCCGGCTCTACAGCCCTCGTGGCTCTGCAGCGGATTTAGAAGCAGCGGCACCCACACAACCTGTGTGGAGCTGCAGCAGGGGAAGGTTAAAATTCACGGCCCTTCTGCTGCTTCACAACTGGCTTATGAGGCAAATCGAGGGAGAGGAAAACAAACAAGTAAATGTAGTAAGTTTACTCTCGAAGATGGACTGCCAGCTGCAGCACAATCCTCATGCTGGATGTCTGACAGTCAGAATGCAGTTTAATGATGCTACTGTTCACTGAAAATTGCTCTCTCTCTTCTGGAACTGAAGTTTCTCCTGGATTAGATATTGTGATCTAAGTTTTGCAGTGATCAGGACTGGATGCTAACACTACATCGCTGTTGGCTCCGAGGGCAAGCCTGGCAGCAGAGCTGCTGTTGATGCTGCATAAACTTGTAGCAATGACCCAGATAACATTGTGACCGACACAGTAAGTTACAGTGTCAGGAGGAATAAATGTCTCCTGCAGTCCCTCACAGAGCTCCAGCTGTGCTGTGGTACCTGCCCTTAAGCCCCATCTACCCAAGAAACTGATGGGCTCTGGGAGCTGCTGGGCTTTGCTCAGTTGTGAGCTAGTTGTACAAGTGAATCCAGAAAATACACAGGGCTGGCAGTCATTTGGAAATTGTGGTAATTTAGTGTTCTTAGTAAAGGACCTTTCCAAAATGGTTGCCTGTGCTCTGCCATGTCTGTTAAGAATTTGTAGCAGTCATCTAAATGTGACAGCTCTCTGAAGAGAACTTTTGTGCCCTCACCCCTCATCCACCACCCTCTGCTCTGTTCCTACTTCTGGCCTAGGCCTGGGAGAGGAGTAGTTTTTAAATTACCTTTCCTGAAGCTCTGCAGTCAGCCACATCATCTCACCTCTGTTCTGAGGTGGAAATGACAAGGTTTCTGTTATGCTCATTTGTTATGCCATGCAGAGAGAAGGGTCCCCCTGTTCTTTTGCAGTAGGACTGGTTTCATGGCTGGAGAATGCTAAGTGGCTCTGCAGTGGCTTGATGTGGTCTTGCTCAAACCATAACATGAGGTACAGCAATATAAAAGAAGCAGACATTTCTGGTATTTTTTGGACAACAGCCTAAATATATCATTACTATCTGTTGTGGTTTGCAGCTGTCAGAGAAAAATAGCTAAATGAGGTTTGACTTCAGCACAAGAAGGCCTGGCCTTTTCAATGTACTGTGTACTGGTGAAAAGTGAGTAAGATGGAATGGAACAGGATTCAAGCCTGTGCTTTTGAGAGGCTGTGGTGAGGTTAGCTAGCTAGCTAAGGTAGAGGCAAAGCCAGAGAAGGACTAAAAAGGCATGCAATACAAATTAAATAAATGAGCTGCTACTGTGTCTTTTTTTCTCCCTCATCCCTTGTCCATTTTAGAGTGAGTGATGCAGAAGACCACTGCTGAACACTGTCCCCAGGCTCCCTCTATACTGGATGCATGTGTATGCAAAGATTGGCAATGCTCCCACAGCCTTTCCAGTGTTCCTTAAGTATACAGAATTCAGTCTCTACTGCATCAGGAGCCTTTTGAAGATAAAAATCACTGATTCTTAGCTGCACCATCTTTTGTTAACTGGAAAACTTAATATGTGTATATAAAACCGACTGCCAGAAATGGCAAAGAAAATGTACGTATCTTTTCCAAGAAGGAATAGGCAAAGAGCAAATGTGTTTTGGAGCAAAGGTGGGGAGGGCTTCTCCATGCCACAGGCATTATCAGGGTGAGGCACTGCCAGGGTTGGGAATATGGCTCTATATGTGTCTTTAGAGCCATGAATAATCATGAAGCAGAAACCAACTGGATTTACCCCATGTGAGCCTCTGCTTGTTTATCTATTTGAAAGCAGTCACTCATTATTTTTGCTCTATTTATAACCTTCACAATTTAATATTTGTATAAATCTTAAAGGTGACATCTTCACAATGTAGGTTTTCATTCTAAGTCTTTGCCTTTCACGCTGCTGCGATACACTGAAAATGCTTGCAGTCTCCTCTTCTATGGGGGTGATCTTTGTAAATTTATCTGGTCTCTTTGGGGATGTTGCATCCTCTGGCTGCTCATGTATGGAAAGTGCATTGGTACAAAATTATTTATAACTCTTTCAATTGGTGGTGGATCTCTGTGGTCCTCCACTGGAAGTCTCTTCAAACTCTCAGAGGAGATTTTTCAACAGCTCCTGGCTCATAAGCAACAGCTTCCCCCATGTTAACCCTGCAGCAACTCATCCTGTTCCTTCAAGCTTCTGTCTGTTGCCAACCTAGTCATTAGACTGATTATTATTTAAGCTGATCATTAATTCCAGTTTGGACTCTTTGCTTTCACAGTGAGTAATTAGACAAGGCACCTTCCCCATCAATTTGTGCTATTCATGGAAATGTTATCACTTACAGAAGACACAGAATAGACATTTGTAGGTTCCTTTTATTTAAGTGACTGAGAAAAAGTCCACGGCAAAGGGGAAGCTCCTAGCTGAGTTACAGAAACCTTGCCCTGTTGGCCTTGCTCTGTAGTAGATGTTTAGGGATTTGGTGCTGGTGTTTTACAACATGTTTACGTTCCCAAGAATATGGTGGGTTTATTTTTTGGGGTTTTTTCTCTCCTATCATCCAATGTCATGAAGTGAAGCTCAGGGTATTTCTATATATAGGACAATATTTAAACAGTGCATGAAAACATTCCTGTATTTTAAAAATACTTTGAGACTAAAGTCTACAGTGAATATGTGAGATCAGGGCAGCAGATAGTGGCAAGACTGTGATCATTAACAAAGAATACTTTTGTCTTTTGAAATAATGTAGCCATAGATGTGTGAATTTTAAAGCTGTGCAACAGTATTAGTTCTTTGATTAAAATCCACAAAAGATTACATTCTTCAGTTACTGTGTAGGCTCTCCTGAACTTTCTGGGAACTGGAGCAAAGGGAATAACTGAGGGTCAGAGGGTGAAGACTGCCTGGATGGTCATTAATCTAAATTTGTCTGTGGAATATAGCTGTGAAGAAGCTGTTAGCATGCTTTCCCCCCTCACCCTAAACACCCCCCCCCTCCCCAAAACAACAACAAAAAACCCCCAAACAAACAAGAACAACAACAACAAAAAAACCCCCAAAAAACCCAAAAAGGAGATTTTGCTCAAATCTGGCTTTAGAGTAACTGAGCGAAAATAAGAATTGTCGAAAACTGGGTCTTTCAGGTAGGGTATGTGCTGGTGTTTTGGTTTTTTATTTCTTTTTCTTTTTTTCAAGAAAACTTATGAGGGTGATAGGCTTGCTGTGATTCAAATCAATTGCATTTCAACAGAGTAACAGCAAAACTGTCAGTCTTTATGCAGTCTGAATGTGCATGAACTGTAGGAAAGGTATGACAGGGATGGGGATTCCTTGATAATTTCATGTAGCTACTGTGGGTTACAGGTACCTCTGAACATTAAGCTGACTGGCTTTCAGCATGAGCAGCCCAAGAATGTTCCACAATTTGTCATTCTGTGATAGTGCCTTGTTCTGCTCCAGTTTTGTTGCTCATACCCCAGCTAGTTTTCTTAAAGTTGGAATAAGGGTGATTTCAATTGTGAGAGCAGCACAAGAAATGTAGGCAGTGCTTGGAGAAAGGTAGGAAAGATTTGCTGTGTCCATTTCTACTGAATACTTTGTCAGTCTTCTTATTTATCAGGTGGGGTGCTGAGAGCATAAACCATCCTACAGTTTTAGCTATATTATATTTCAAAATTAAAGACCTTACAAAATGAAAGTAAGTTTTATTACTATAGTGTCACCCAAAACACTTAATGATCTGAGATAAGAGACTATTCAGAAGGGCCAAGAGTTGCTCTAAATAGTGTCAGAACTGCAGCTCTGTGAAGAGAAGTACACATTTTTGAATTGGTAAAAAGGAGTTGCATTAATTATATGGCATGCCACACTACACATGAACACCATTAAAAAGTCAGCCTTTAAATCTTAAAACACTTCTCGTTCCTACTATCCTCATTATTAACATCCGTATTCTACATTAATGCCTCTGGCAAGAGGTGAAAGCTGTTCAGGGTGAAAAGAAATTAGTTTCATTTTTCAGTAATTATGGGGAAAACTGTTCACTGGCTTTAGTCACCCTCTCAAGTTATTCTAGTGCTTCTGGTTAAAAAGATCCTGATCTATGGTATTTCACTAATGATCAACAGTTTTAGAAATGACATTTTTCAGCAGCACAGCCTCTATTATTGGGACAGTATTTTCCTCTTGGGCAGCTGCCAGATTTTTCAAACCCAATGGGAAAGCTTATGAAAGGTAAGTTCCTTTCCCTGTCCCCTGCTTCTTTATAAACTTGAGCTCACTACTGCTTAAGATGCAAACTAACACTTCCAGTTTTCAAAGGAAAAGACCACCTCTTCCTAGACAGGTATTTAAATAATCTATGACTGTGGGGAAACAACTAGGTAAAGGAAGAGACCCTGAAGAGTATGGCAAAAATTAAGTGGAAGTTAAAGAACAGCATGCCAAGGTAGTTCCTATCATACAATGTAGTAAATTTTCCATTGATAAATAAAATATCTTTATTTGTCAGGTGCATTTTCCTGTTCTCATTTGAAGTGGGCCTTTTGATTCATAAGGTTGAATGACAGGAAAGTAAAAAATTGCAGTAGGTAATGAAGATGCATTTTGAGAGATGCATTCTGGAGGACCGAGTAGGTACCTTTTATTGAGTAACATGAAAGTTTGCTTTGTTCTTTCTCACCATTCTAAAATGTATTTATGTGGTACTTGGAAACAGCAGTGGTCAATCACATCTGACTCCTAGGTGTCTTTCTACTGGAATGTACTGTGTTGCTGTTTTGGTTATTTACCAGTACTCTTATTCTGTCTCATATGAAGTGTATAGAAAACTCCAAGAAACTTCCAATGCATCCATTTACAGTGTCTTGCAAAGGATTAGTGACAGTTCAAGTCCAAGCAATAGCTCAGATACCTGATTTCTGGGACCATTTTCTTATTTGCAATACATTCATTGCCATTTGCAATGTGTCTCTGACAGTTTCCCTGAGACTGTATGAAATGCTGTGTGGTGTGTAAGAACTGCTGCTCTTTGGAGCATGGCAGGGGACCATGACACTTCTTTAGAGCGTTATTCTGGCCACAGAGAAACAAAGAGTTTCTTGCTGGGGTGGCCCTGGTGTCCCCAAATATGTTTGAGACTTTCCATCTCGGACAAACTTCACTGTGACAATTTTTGTTTTGAAGAACTAATTGAACTGTTCACCTTTTTACTACATTAACAGTTCTAATTCAAATGATCCTGACTGTGGTAGCTTGATTTTTGAAGCAGTTCAACACTGTGTGATCAAGAGTTACTTAAGCTTCTTGTGCTTGGCATTGTACTTGTAAATGATGGCAGCATCTTTCTTTCACTTCTTTCTGAAAGAACAGGCTGCGTTTAAAAATAATAATAATTTCTTTCCTTGGTTAATAGCTCTATTAAGTACCTACAGCACAAAGTATCATAACTTAAGTGCTTTTGATTAAGGAACTTAATTAGATCTTAAAATTATTCTTCTTCCAGTGAAATACCTTATCTTCCCCAAAACTGGAACATGGAAGTCTTCAGCAAACTGCAGCAAGGTGTTTTACATTAACAGTTTATAGTTTGCTGTCACCAGATCACCTGTGTAATAAAAAGGCCCTTATTCTTTAAGGCTACAGGCTGCAGAGAAACATATTGGGACAAGCTGCATGAGTCTTCCCATAGAACATCAGAATTTTTCTTCTAGTGAATATGAAATCTTGCCTTTGGCACTAAGCTATATTGAATGCCTCAGAAGGGAATGAAAGGGAAAACCTTTCTCTAAGCAGGAAGGTAACTTTGAATGCAGAGCTGGAATGTATGGATTTCTACCTCTTCTCCATTTGCTGCTTTGATTTGCTTTCTCTTTGCCTTGACTGGCTGTGCTACAATGCTATTATTTTTTTCAGTTCTTTGGAGCTGAAAATACTAACACACAACACTGGGATTGGTGAACTCTTCAGCTGGTCAAATGTCATATACAGTCTTGTTTCTGTTTTATGGTAAATATAAGATCTCACACTGTTATGGTATGGTAAAATGTATACTGTCCTTTTTATTTTAATGCTTGTTTAAGAGCAGTCCTTGATCAGAGTTAGTGGTTGTTTTGAGGTGTGTTTGGTAAAAGCTTAAAAAAAAAAAGCATCTATGCACTGAGGTTTTATGCATAAATAAAGTAACAGAAAGACTTTCATTGCCTACATTTGGGGATCCCCTTCTTAAAGAAAAAGCCTCTGGCTTTGCTTACCCGTGCCTCTGGATTGACTGTACAGCTGTCTTTAACTGTATTAAAGATCTTGATGGGTAGACAAGACTGACCTTGTCTCTGCTGTGAGTTTGAGGCTCTCATTATCCATTTAGCCTTTCAGTAGATCTGCCCTTCTGGCCCACTCAGAGTTTGTGGGCTAATCTTCTGGATTTGTGGAGAGAAATAAGCATGACTTGGAAGATGGCAAAGGTATGCTTATTTATAGGTATGCAAATAGCTATGCTTATTAGCTTCAGAGAAGCTGTAAGGGGGAGAAACGGAATAAGCAGGGAGTGGAGAAAGTTGATTTGGGTGGTCTAGTAGACCAGTACCCAGTCAGTTCTAAAATATCTTTACCATGAAGGAGAGAGTCTGAAAGCCTGAATTGGGTCTTACAATCTGGCACACTGATTGAGGGGAGAGGGAAAGACTGATGGAGGGATACTTATAGGAACTTTAAGGGTAACATGCAAGAGAAACTGTGAAAGCCAGGATCAGAAGGTGACAAATGGATGAAGCCCTGTGGAGAGCATCTATTACCATAGTTTGGAAAGGAAATTTGGAAGTGCTCTTGCCAGAGGAGAGATGTGGTGGCTTTTACCAAAGCAGGGACACTTGTGGAAGGACTACACAGATGTAAGTGGCATAGAAGCCATAAAAGAAAGAAGAATGTCACTGCTTCACTTCTGTAGGTGTGAGGAATACTTACAAAGTACTTCCACTGCAGGACCAGTCCTGGCCCAGCTTCAGTGTGTGGGTGGTGTGTTCTACTTTGGGCAGATCCTGCAGTGCTTCTCCCAAGCCAGTTCTTCCTCTGTTCAGGGATTCTGTGTAGCCTTTCCCTTTCCCTTTCCCTTTCCCTTTCCCTTTCCCTTTCCCTTTCCCTTTCCCTTTCCCTTCCCCTTCCCCTTCCCCTTCCCCTTCCCCTTTCCCTTTCCCCTTCCCCTTCCCCTCCCTTGGCTTCCTGCTTGGCAAAGGTTCTGTGTCCTCCCTGACATTTACTGGACTGATTTTTGTGCCCTGGTCCTGAGGGGCCTTTGTAGTGGGAGGGAGGGCATTTGTAGTGAGCTTTAGTGTACTTTGGCTGCCTGACATGAAATTGGCACCCATACAGGGTTGACTGCAAGGGAAGGTAGGCTAAAGTAACCCGTGTAGTGCTTTGTGAGGACATGTGATCTGGCTGAATTAGGGGAATGATGTAGAAAGTATTTTAAATGTCAATGAGGAGCAAAATTGTTTAGGCTTTTAATCTTAGTGAGTTTTCACTTGATTTAGTCAAACCCTTCCCAGATGCTAGTCACCAATGAGACTTTACTCTGGAAACTTGAAGACTTGAGGGTCTGTCTGATTCACAGGGGGGATCACTATCAGCCTAATGGGACCTTGGTTGAAACTTTAATTACAAGAAGACAGTAAAAAGCACTGTTTAAGAAAAAAAAAAATCCCCTTATCGACTTTTGTTGCTAGTCTAGTCAGGCTAAAAATTCTGCTTAATCTTAATGATTAGTAAGAGTTCTTCATTTCTGTTAAATAAATTACGAATTATTCGGAGGCAGTATATTAAAGGAGATTTAATCAAGATATCCAGAATATTGTGACATATTTAAATCCCATCGTATTTAAAAAAAAACATTTTTCAGGGAGTAAAAATACTTTATATACAATTAGAGGCAGTATGATTAATAACCTTGGGCTCAGATTCGACTGCTTCCTTTGGGATTTGGGTTTTTTTCTATATCTCTGGAACCAAATATATGCCTTAATTACCAATCAGTCAATGAAGGCAGAACTGAAGTGTAGATGTATCTACTCAGATTTGTATTAGCATTTCTTCCACAGATTTGGATTAGTGAAGCTGAGTTTTGATTGCAGGTTTTGATCGCTGTCAGGGAGAACATGAATCCACACTATGACTTAGGTTTTCAAAACTAGCAGACCTGTCAGTTTTGCATCATTTTACACTTATGCCACATGCTAAACCTGCAAAAGGTAGGTGTTAGTCCAAATGCAGGAGCATTTAAAAGTTCTGAGAAGATTCAGACCATTTAAAACCAGACAGTGTAGTTTCTCCTCAGCCCTATTTCTTTATGGATGTTTCAGGAGGAATAGGAGATTTTGATATGTGAGAAACAAACCCATTTGGTTTGAAACCATTCTGGTTGCAGATAATCTGCAAGGCTATAACATAAAATCTGAATTGAAGGCAAGAAAAGAGGAGCCTGATACTTTAGAGGTTTGGACACTCACAGGTTGATACAAAGTCAGTGAGTGGACAACACTCCTTAAATAGCTGTGTCAGTATTTCCTTTTACTGCAGAAACAGGCAAGACAACACCTTCAAATCCAGTTGGATTGGGAAGCTCAGGATTTTGGAAGGTGTTACCTCAGAGTACTTTGCTTGTCAGGTATAGCTGCAAGGAAACAGATTTTGGACACGAAGGTAGGGAATGGGAAAATGTGTTTGAAACCAGTCTTTATTGTAATCCTGGGTATTACTTATTTCTCATAATTTAAAATGGTGAATAGTGGGGGAGAAGTAGCTCCTTGTGACAGGGGAGAAAAGGGATAAATGGGGTGTACCATCAACCCTTTTATCTTCTGATTTTTTCTAAAATTGATTTTACTTCTTCACATGTTCATTCTGCAGTGTTCATAAGCTGTATGTTTCAGTCAAGTATGGCAGACTTAGCTTTTTATTCAGAACAGTCAATTCTGAAGCTCACTATGAAAGAGCTCCAAGGTAAAATGTTTTTGATCATTACCAGCTGCTGTGTGCTTTGTAGACTGTAATATAAACCTGACATTCAATTTTGGTGGGATGATCTAATGAAGTTCTCAGATTTATTTTAGATAATAAAAATAAACCCCCTTTTTCCAAGGATAAACATGGATAAATTGTCAGATTCATAGCCCATCTCATATTATGTCTGCTGTGTTTTCCACAGTGCCTGAAATGGTCACTGTATGCCTGATTTATAAAGACAGTATCACCTTGATGAGTACACAGTGTGTCACTTGAGCAGGATTCATGTCTGTATGGATTTCAGTGGAGAAATATAATGTGAGACAATATAAATATTGCAGCCTCTTGCTCTATCACATTGTCTGTTTTATTGGTGGAGGTTTTTGTTTTGTTTTTTTGTTTGTTTGTTTGTTTGTTGTTTGCTTTCCTGGTATCAATAAGAAAAAAATATTCTGGTAACATTGGTGGGGAAAACTCCTTTCCATTATATTTTGCAATAGGTGAATTAAATGAATTTGAGATCAATAAATAAAATGTATAAATGTATAATAAAATGTATAAACCACTAAATATTATACCATTCCTGGATTTTCCTCCTCATCAGAGATGGGGAAAGATAAGTGGAGCAATTCTAGATGAGACCCAAACCAGTCCGATAACGGGCAAATCGTAGGCCAAAGCTCCCAGTTACCTGCCCTAAGCATTAGCATACCTGGCTACTACTAGGTGTAGGATTATTGTTGTGAATGAACACTGTAGAAACAGGTCAGCTCTTTGACCTTTTGCAGAACAGACAGCTAAAACTGTGCCCTGTGGACTTCAGTGGAGGGATCTGTATGTGGGCTGGCATCACCTTCACATGACTTGTCTGTGGGTCCATCATGGCACATAGGAAGGGTTATACTGACTGCATGCACACTTAAAACAAAGATAAAATAACTTTTTCTTGTGATCATAATGTACGTTAGTCTGTATCCATGAATTTGAAGGTGAACTGTAGCCTGAAGCTTTCTTTTCTTGGGAAAGAAGCCATCTCCACTAGTGTTTAATGGATTGGGACAAGACCTTAGTGCAGTTGCCTTAGGCCATTGCTTCCCATGCTGCTGTTCTCTCTGCTTGAACATAGTCTTAACACCTTTTGCAGCTCGTGACATGCTTATGTTTGGATATGCTGAAAGGAAATTTCCTATCTTAAGTGAAAATAAATCTGGACAGAATTCCCAGATTGGAGAATAACTGGAGATTGAGAAAGCCTCTTTCATTTTCCCTAACTTGGCAGTGTAATTTAAAGTTCTAGGAAAAAATGTTCCAGTTTGGCCAAATTTAGAAATATATCCTCTGAGAGAAGGCACAAGCACCCCTCCCCCACCAGGTTCGGGGAAAAATAAATTTTCCTCAAAGGAAAGTGAAAGAGATAAAGCTATTTATTTACCAAACACACAGGAAAAGGATAATAATGCTGAATAATAAAATCTCTCGGTGTGGAGAAAAAACCTGGGAAAGTGTTCGAGTCCTCCCTTTGGTCTCCTCGGAGCTGGGGCTTGGCCCAGGGCCAGGCCCTCTGTGCCTGGTGGAAAGTCCTTCTGATGTGTTCTAATATTGTAGCAGTCCAGTGGAAAAGGGAGAAAATCTGAAATTCCAGGGAAGGAAAAAAAATTCAACTCTCAGTCTCTCTCCGGAGAAAAAGAAACTGAACAACTGGCCAAAAGCTGACTGGAAAGCAGCAAGCCGGGTGCTTCCTCCCTCCCCTGCTGCAGCTGGGCAAAAGTTGCTATCTCTGTGTGATCTTGAAGAAGCTGCAAACTGCTTTGAAAAAGTTTTGCTCAGTTTTTCCTTCCCCCTCTCAGGCTCAGTTTAGAGGCATAGAAAGGCACAAAGTTAATTTCTGGGCATAGGGCAGCGATATGGGATACACATTATAAAGTCACCCCAAGACAAAAAAAGAGGACACTATTGGAAAAGATCACCCATAGAGCTCCCATAAAGCTGAATGTGAAACATAGGGCCAGCACTGCTGTAATTGTTGAATTTAAACAGAAGAATTTGGCTCTCATGCAAAGTAGGTGCATAATGGAAAACTTGACCTCTGCTGCAATTCTGATAAATGTGTCTTCAGTTAAAAAAAAAAAGTTAGTGGCAAAAATGGCAACAGATGGCAGAATTTCAACAAGCTTATTTGTCTAACCCTGTAATAGTCACCATGTCACAAACTGCCTGGAAAATGATTCTTAAAAGATTTATCCACATAGAAGCTGTTATTTACATATGCTCCTTACCAGGTGCAACTTAGTTGTGCACTGACGTGTGTGTATGCATAGGACTTCCCAACATGTCATTTTAAACTAAATATTTGGAGTTCTTCCTTAAACCAGACCAGAAAATAATTTTACAAGGTTGAATGTTTCTATTAAACTTGTGGTAAAGCAAATGTTCTTATTCTCTAGCATGAGTCACAACTAACTGTGTCAATTGCTTCATAATATATTATCCAAATAGTTTGATTGCAGTGAGCAAGGCTTAGTCACGTGTGTCTTCCTCTTCTCTGTCAGTTCTAGGCTGCCTTGCCCTTACTGCTCAAGTGATGCACTGTGTATAATGCTTTCACATATTCCAGGATTAAATTGAACTGTGTGACGGGCGAGTGCCTGCCATTCTTAAAACTTGAATCCATTGTGAATCTTTACTGCATGTTTAATTCTGGGCACCTCTATTGGAATGGACAGTTCTGAGAAATTTTGGCACAAGTGACTTACCACTGATAAATATCAGAGTAGCTAATGGAAAAAGGTGTCTTGTTCTTGACTCTGGTGCATTTTTTACAGCAGTGTCATGCTGGAAGACATTAGAGATATTTGTTTACAGACTTGCTGTGAGGTTCCAGAGAGAGAAACCAAGGAAATTGCTGGTCCTTCTTAAGTAGCTGTTGTCTTTGGAAAAAAATTAGTTACATGCATCTTGCCACATGAAGCTTGGGACACTTCCCAAGTCATTATTCAGGAGAGTGCAGGTGCATGCTGAGGCTTTGAAATCCCTGCACATAACAATGCCAACCTGACAATCATCCCTTGAAGCAGTATCAGCTCAAACAGGCTGTGCTCAGCCTTGTCTCTCATGTTGTGCTCTGAAAACGAACTGGTGAGGCATGCAGATGTGTTCCAATGTCAGTGAAGTTAAAATGGTGAGGCTGGGATTTGTACAGTGTATTCCAAATATGCCCAGCTACCTCTGTGATTTCCTGTTGGGGGTAGGAAAAGAACATCCTTCATCTCAGTGTCAGCAACTTGTATCAAGAAAGCAACCATGGTTAAGAGAAACAACATCAGAGAAGAAAGTTCCCTTTTTATTTGTTCATTCCTGGTAATGTGGTACTGTTTGAGTTGGCCTGACAAATTAATTTGTACTGTTGTACAAAGAAACTAAGAACAACAATGTAAAAAAAAAAAATGCATGTGTTTTATATACATTGAATTCATTTGCCAATTAATTCTTTTGGCATTATTGCTCCCTCCATGCATTTGTAAGTTTGTAGGTGCCTTAGTATGTATAATGCTATTTGCATAGGGTTTTTTCCTATGCACTTTTTCTGGGTGTATATAAGCAGATAATCGTACATGGATTTGTCATAGGTGTGCTCTTGCTGTCAGTGATGGTGTTGCCCAAATAGGAAAAGTAGTGCAAAGAAATGGGATTTAATTAATGTACAGTGTAGTACATGCAGTCCATGTATGTGCCTCTCCCTTACTCTGTGTATCCCTCTCTCTCAAAAAAGATACTGTTTGATCATCCAAAGAGTGGATTATCTCAGTAAGTTGCTCAAATGAGGCAGGGGAGGAAGGGAATCACCAGAATTCAGTACCCACAGTTTAAAAACTTATAAAACTCTTTACTTTGATCATTATATGAGACCAGTAAACCAAATTGCAGAATCAATTAAGTTGGAAAAGACCTCTGAAATCATTGAATTCAAATTGTGGCAAAAAAAAAAAGTGAACTCCTCTCTTCAATTCATATTCTCTTTTGACATTGTGCAGTCTGATGTGTTCAAACTTTGGTGAATGTTATGGAAGAAAGCATTGGAACCCCATCATGGTAATTTTGAAAAGTTATGGACATAAGGAGTTAAGAAAACCCATTTTAATATCTTGATTCCTTTATTTTTGGAGGCATAAGCCCTCATAAACTTCTGGTTTAAACCCCCATAGCTTCTGGTATAAGGTCAGCCATGGTAAGTAGATATTGTAGTAGGGGGACTTAAATGATAAAAATACCAGCAAATCACCATCACTCAATTTGTGCACATTTCAAGGATGACTTTTTTGGGTACACAAAGGTCTCAAGAACATGACTTTGCTTACATCTTAATGAATTTCACTTACAGAGCATCCCAATATGAAATTCTTAAATTATCCCTTAATTAAAGTATTACTGCTGTCTTCAGTTTCAGACTCTGCAAAAGGAGATAGCAGACTGCACACTTAGTTTACACAATTTGTTTTTGTGTCTGTGTTAATCCCTTTTTCTGCTATAGGCTTTAGACCACTTTGAGGTGTATGGTGGGAGATTCTGTTCTGTTGTGTTTGTGTGCCTTCACACCTCACCTTCTGTGACTGCTTTAGCTGGGTCCTTACCTCTGAATTGACACTGTGAGCATTTTACTCCTAATATGCTGGCCATGAAATCCCAAGGTGAGAAATATGGATTTTAGGAGTTGTCAATATACTGGAGAATAGTTGTCAATATAATGGAGAGCTGCCCCAAATAGAATCAAGTGAAGTGTCCCAGTGCTGGAAGCAAGCTAAGCACAGATGAATGAGCCTGGAAAGCAGGTTTGTTTAACCTGTGTGTGGGGAAGGTGCTGTGCCAGTTGGACTGCTCTCAGTACCTGAGCTAGTTGTAGTTACTAACTCAAGGGTGGGCAAAGTTCGAGGGCAGTAGGAGTTGTGAGTAGAGGGGAAAGGCAGAAAAGGATCAGGAGTAAAAATATTGAAAAACTTTAAGTGAGAGCTAGGAGTACATCTCAGTAATCAGTCCAGTAGTAACAAAATTTACCTCTTACCTAAGATACATCAAGAGGAATTAAAAATCCAACCGGATTGACAAAATTATTTTGTCTACTATTTACCTTGGCTGACCTCTGAGCTAGACTGTTTGTTTGAAAACAGAATTTTCTTGTGCAGACTTTAATTTCCACTTTCCATAAGAAACGAAATATTTTTCTATGAAGAGGATAAAATATTCAGAATGAACACCTCTGAAAAAATTCAGTTGCATTGAAATGAAAATGAAAAGATATGGGGGGGAAAAAGACAAGATCATCCAAAGGGAAATAAACAGTCTGAAATCTTACCACAATTTTGTCAAAATTATTGTTTTTTACTTAAAAATTTTGCTTGACATGAAAATATTAGTTTACTTGTCTGCTGCCGTGGATATTTTTTATTCAAGATATTGCATTTCTTCTGGCTGTAAAACACATTTTTTACAAATATTCTTTTAAAACCACTTGTTACCTTGTTTCTACTACTCAGCAGGGAATAGGAGCTGAAAGTAACAAAGCCAAATTAATCCAACTGGTCAGTATTAAGTACCTGTGATTATTAGAAGGATGCTTCTTCCTTCCCTGAGAAACTGTAAAACAGATACTACTGTGCCATATACAGCTTGTTATAAACATGCAAATCGTTGATCAGCTTTTGTTTAAAAAATTCTTGTTATCCCAGACAAAATAAACCCTGTCAAAATCTTCACCTTCATTTGTGATTAAAAAAATTAACTTACTTCTTGTTATCTTTTACTGTGAATTAATTAAAATAGATATGGAGGGGATAGTGTTAAGTAAAGCACTGGTTTGATACAATCAGAAGTGCAATTTTGCACTGGTATTGCTGGTATTTTTTCCTACTCATACAGTGAGCACTTACTGATCTGGGAATGTACCAAGGCTTTCAGATGTAAATGTGACTGTATGAATTTATGTGGATGTGTAGATTAAACTGAAAAGGAACTGGGAGGAGGAAGGAGAGTCAGGTCTTCAATGTGAATCCAGCTGAAGGATTAAGTCCCTCAGTCTTACCCTTAAAGCACTCTAAAACTAGCAGAGGTCTGAATACAGATGATGCTCAGTTTTATTCTGCTTGCCTCACAGAGCTGACCCATGTTCCCTTTGCTGCAATGGTGCTGCAATAAGTTGAGATTCTTCTCCTAGTGGAAGTTCACCTGCCAACTGGAATAAGCTCAGCACACTGAGCTCTGGTACACTGACCACCTCACAGGATCAGACCCTGAAAAAAACCTAAGAGGGCTACAATATCCAATGTATCCTCTCCTTGTGTTGGTGACCGATTTCTGTAGCTACAGACCATCATTTGCATCCATCAGAACACCACCACTTCTCAGAGCACTTAATATCATTACAGCTCAACTGAAATTCCTAGTGGTGGTCTTGGCTATGACTCCTCAGACCCCAATCCACCCCCTAAGAACTCCCACCACTATCAGGATCTGCTCCGTCTGCATTAGGAAGTGACTCCTGTGCCTTGTTTTCCCCTGGATGCTCCTGTCTGTGACCTGTTGAATGAGGCTCTTGGCCGTGCCTGCCTGTTGGCAGGGCAGTCCGAGCTAATAGACCCCAGCTTGTTACTGCTGATCTGAGCTAGACTAGCAGAAACAGTGCTTTGAATTAAAAAGCTGTTCTGCAGCCATGTGAGCAGATCAACAGCTCTTTGAGTGTGTGGAAAAGTGGGATGGATGGGGGGCTGCAGCAGCAGCAAGGCAGTGATGAGGACCTTGGGCAGACAGAGAAGGGTAACTAGTTTCATGGATCAGTGTAAGTTCCACATTACTTTTCTAATGCAACCAATTTGTCTCTGAACAAAAATAGAAAATGAGATGTTGGACTTGATATGTAAAGTATTTGTCATTGAAGCTTTCACTACAAGGTATTTTGAAACAATCTTTTCCCTATTAAAATTTTTAAAACCCAAAAAATATACTGGGTGTTTCTGGGGAAACTCTAATGCCAATGCTTGTGATGCATGAAGCTATCTGTATGAGGATCTGAACCTGGGAAAAGATTGAAACAAGTGTTGTTTCTTAAGTGTTTACATTTGTACAGTGCCAGTTGTGGTGGAATTCTTGGTTGTGAAAAATAAATTCTAGAAGTTATTGGGGAGTCCAGGGGTGATGGAATCTGATCCTTGTTCCAGTATGGCCAGCTTAAATATCATCATGTCAAGTGGATAAATGACATATTAACAAGGGTTCCGTGTACAGAATTTGAGTGAAAATTTACAAAGCTGAGATTGGCTCAGTTGATCAGAGCATGGTGCTGATAATGCCATGGTTGGGGGTTCAATCCCTGTATGGGTCATTCACTTGAGAGTTTGCCTTAATAATTCTTGTGGGTCCCTTCCAAATCAGAATATTCTGTGATTAGAGACAGTTACTAATGGAATGTAAAGTATTTTATTCTCATAAGACACGCTGGTAGACATGAGAAAGTTCTCTCAAGCATAGGAATTGAACTAAAACACCTGGAATATTTTTTGCATGTTAAGTCAGATATAATTGTTACTAAAATAAACAAGTGCAAATTGTCTGCAGCAATGAAAAGAACTACCCTGTTGGGCAGGAAGTGGCATTTATTCTTGCTTGTTATTATGATGGAAAGATTTGATATTCCTGGTGACTATGAAGATTAAACCAGAGATTTATGTTAATGCAAAGGATTAAAAGAATTTTAATAACACTTATAAAGATGCAAATGTTCGCCTGCATTTTATCTTTTTGCAGATGAACGTGCCATAAGGGAAATATTGAAGGGGGAGAACACATCCTCGCTCTGAATTGCAACATCTGGTTTAATACTGCTCTCACATGGTCATTAAGTATTAGCTGTTTTCACCAGTGTGTTTACGAACAGTCCAAGTACGATTAGACTTTTTCTCTCTAACTTATGAATATCAGGAAAACAGCAGTCAACATCCACCTTCAAACACATAGGGCCTGTTTAGTGTATGGATTCATGCCTTGCACATTTCAACAAACTGTAAATATCATTCAGTGTATTTTCTTTCTTGCTATTCCATTACTTTCAGACTTATTTTCTGAACAGTAAAGAGCTTGAAATACTGGCTGCACTGGCTGCACTTTAGAATTTTGAGCTGTTTCCCTGGTTTCAGACTGTCCCCCAAGTGCAAACACAGGCCACACTAGCATGGAAAATTCTGTGCTTTATTTGGGGGCCCTGACATATTATACATATATGTACATACGTTTCGTATGGAGAAATTATAGAAAAAAATATCATTTGAAAAAGGAGGCAATTAAGGTGAAGGTGTAAACATCTGTTTATATTCTGTTTTGGGTTTTTCCCTGCTCTTAAACCGATTGTTTGCTAGCAGGTAAGTGTATATAAACAGATGCCATCTGGATTTGTTACACAATTCAACTGATGCGACTGTGGAAATATCCTGACTCCCAAATTAATATAAATCTTCAAAAGGTTTTGAGTAGTTGAACATCAAGTAATCCATATAGTAAAAGTCATAGCTTTGTTGTCGTTGAGAAGGAGAAAGCTGTGCAAAATACTGTTGTGTAATTTTAGTGGTAGTTCTTTCTTCATTGGAGTGACGATCTTTAAACTTGGGGAAAGTTAAATTTTGTGGAGCACCAATTAAATGCAAGAAAAAGTTTGCATCTTCTTCCATACTTTCAAATTTCCCAACGAAGTCGTAGTCTATCAAACATGGGCTGCAAAGCCTATTGACATGATCCCAGTGTATATCCATACCCACTGGCCTATGTACATCCAGGAGATATTGAATGAACTCTTTAAACTTGACTCCAGAGCCTGTCCTTAATGCTTCTTTGGTGGCATTGACACGGTATCTGGAAATGATGGCTTTTCCAAAAACCGGGTGGTAGTAGTTGTTTGGATGTTCAAACTTGTCCCGAAATGCAGATACCAGCTTTTCAAAAGGCTCACGAATAAATAGCATCTTTGTGTAAGTGTTGAGCCTGTGATAAATTCCATTGTGATCAAACCCATCCAGCCGTTTCAAGTAGTTTCCGTAGTGCACTGTGTTGTGCTGGATATCTTTTGTGGAGGAGGCCAGCCCATTTAGCACCATGAGCACCCGTTTCCAGTTAGAGCAGCCAGCTTTTGGTACTTCACAGTATAAAACTCTGTATTTATCTTCTACAAATATTCTAGACACATGATAAGGAGTGATTATCCTTCTGTTATTACTTTTGTATTTTGAACATGTTTCCCTCATAATCCGTTTCCTTTCTCCTTGGATCTGATAGAGACTTTTCCACTTGCTGTTGTTTCTATCCTCATATTTAAGTGTGGGCAGGTTGAGAATGGAGCTGTTCATGGAAATCAGAATTGGGCTCTTTTTAATTATAAACCTCCTCCTGCGTTTATGGAGCTTGATGGAATTAATTTCTTCACCTTTCTGTTGATCTTTCATAGAAAACATGATGCTGCTTTGCCTTCTGTCAGTGCTTTGAAGCTTGGTGGGCACACTTTCAGATGGCTCTAATGAATCGCTCTGCTTAACTGTTGCTACTCTGTCTGCAGTATTTTTTCTTAATCTTCTATCCTGGTTATTGCTGGAAACACAGTCCTGCTGAGGAAAAACAGATTAAAGATCTATCAGAGATTGTCACTACTTACAACTTGCACCACTTCATGTGGATCTTTCATAACTTTTAGAAATGTACAACAAAAAGCATTGCCACAAGCCCTCAGCACTGCACTGTGGTACAGGCTCTTCTCTTGTCACTTTGTTCTGTGCTCATGTGAAACTCAAAGGCTGAGATGAACCTGAACTAAATTTCCAGTAAATTCCAGTTCCTATTTGTGTTTAACTGTGTTACTGTATTTTAGGTGATGTACCCACACTTTGACAGATACTTTTGTCTTAGATATGTTGAAATTTCTGCAAAAAGGTATCTGAGTATTTTGAGGACTTGCTTAATTATTCCAGACTGCCCCTGTTGTCACACAAATGGAAAGGTTTGTTTGTTTGGGTTGTGTATTTCCCACCACCACCCCCATGTTGGTAATTTATCTGTGCAGTGAAGACAGTTTGGCACAGAGTGAAGCCCGACAGGGAAAGGAGGGGGGTTTGTAGAGTTTGTAAGGTGGAGTGAGATGTAAATGTGGGCAGAGGGAAGCAGGAAGGATGTCAGTGAAAACACGGAGGTTTGTCACACAAAAAGTGGGTTTGGTGAGAGCAGCATGAAGGGGACCCCAGAGGGAGGCTTGAGAGAGCTGAGCCTGGGAGCAGAGCAACTGAGACTGGATGAGAAGCAGTGAGAGGTGGGAATAAAGCTGTGGCTGGGATTAGATCAGTGAAAACTGAGTAAGTAAAGCAGTTCCATGGGTAAGGGTTTCTGGGACTTGCTCTTTTTCATTGGGGGATCCCTCTGTTAATACTTCTTGCACACAGCCCAGTATGCCAGCAGTACTAACAGAGAGATGCCCCAATGAAAAAGAGCAAGTGTGCTCCATTACTTCTTGCTTTTCAAAGTAGCTGAATTAAATCCTGTCTATGCCTCTAAGATTAAAATTAGGTTCTGGTCACTGTTAAACAATGTGTCATTCCATTTTGAGGTCACCTGAATCAGAGTGTCATATGAACCACCAAGAGTATTTCAACAGAGGAGCATATGTAGTTGCAGAATGTTTACTGCTGACCCAAAATACTTAGTGGTTATTTAGAGGGTTTATAAATTTAAATTTTTATTTTTGATTTTCAGTGTTTCCCCAATAGTATTTAAAACTGGCTTAAAAATAAGATACTGTGTGAATTTTAAGGTGTACAGTTGGGGATTAGAAGGATCATGCTCTTTCAGGGTGGCAGATTAAATCTTAATCAATTTTACAAGTCTTTGTTGTCTAAAAAAAGCAATGCAATAGCTAACAAATTTGTTCTGTCATGGAGGTTATACCTTGTCACATTCTTGTTTAAGGGTCAGAGAATAAAAAAGTCTCAGAAAAGAGATTCATAATTAATAGCAAAAAACATTGGTGACAAAAGAACAAAAAATCAAATTGTATTTTGTAGGTGACTTGCTTAAATTGATAATTATTGTACAAAACTTGAACACAACAGATCAGTATTAAACACAAGTTTTAGGACACTTACAGAATTCAGGTTTCTCATATTGGATGCTCTGGTAGTGAAGGTGGTATGTGGTGTGCAGACTGGGAAACCAACTGATCATTTGTTATGAAAAACACTATTTAGTTGCTGGGAGTGACTGTTGTACTCTATTCTCATCTTCAGAGGTTTTTTCTGTAGTGTGCCTTTGCAAATACCGGATATATTTCTAAATATTACCCTTTACAAGACTGGCTGTAGCTCAATCCTATTTACTCATGACACGGCTGATATTTAAATGTTATCAAATTCAGGCTTCCCAGAATTCTGGACCTTTAATGATGCTGATGATGACCCTGGAGTTTTGGGGAAAATTGAATGTCTCCTGTCAGTGCAACCCTTGATGCAGAAGGTCAGGCTGGAACTGCAGAGGAGCTGTCAACCCCACCGCACTGATCTGAGCAGGTGATGGCACCTGGGAACAGCCGGCAGCTGCACGGTTGTTCCTGGGCACAGCTCGCTCTTTCCTTTAACTGTGGGCTAGAAGCAGCCCCGCGCAGCCGGACAGCCGCTAGATGGAGGAATTTCATTAGAATTTCTCTTTAGCCTGTTTTAAAGTACCTCTCAAGACATTCATTTGATCAGTGTGATTTCATACAGAATATTAATATATGCAAAGTTTACAGTATCTTTTAGCAATATTCAGTCCAGGAAAAAACTCATAAAACTAAAGTTGCATAGCTTATCAAATTTCTATTTTAAAAGGAAAATTTGCATTTTCATGGCTAAGCTTTTGATACATCTTTCCTTTACAGTACTTCATCTCTGGTGTAGTGGCCTTATCTGAGGCATCTCTATCTGTGCTCCATACTCAGAATATGGGTAAAATTTTCTTTATGTACTTCTGAAAACTTACTTTTTTTGGTTGCTGGAATCCCGTGTTATATTTTATCCCTAAACAAAGAAAGAAAGTAAAGTAATTATTTAGAAATAAAAACCATAAGTTTCTCTTCTTCTGGACGGACAGAGCAAGTGTTGTTAATGCAATGACAAATAGACCAATGTTGAATCATACTTATTGTATATTTCATAGTAACAATACTCCTCAAAAGGCCTCTTTATATATAGATGTCATAAAAATTGTGAAATGGAGTGAAAGACTGTGACTTTCACCCTTTTACAGATGAGGAAACTGAGATGAACAAAAGTGAAACAAAAGTGATTGCTTAACCTCAGTTAAAAGGCCAGTAGCAGAGCAAGAATCAGCTGAAGGTTCTGATTCCAGGTTAGAGACCTAAAAAAAACCCCGTTTTTTGTGTATTTATCAAAAGCTATATGATTTCTATCCTGCAACTTTGGATAGTACAGTACTTAATCATAATAACAGCTTGCATGGAGTACCCTCCTTTGCTGTAAAGGCAACACACAGTGGAGTCATGTGTAATTGAGCTAATATTTGCACACTTTTGGAGAGGCAAACAATAGAGAATCGTATTTTCTCTAATCTTCTGACTTCTACAGTGATATTTACCTGAAAACAGAATAATAAAGATGTGAAAACCCTAGATGGCAGCTTTAGCAGATGTGTACGGTCTCTTTCATGTCTGTAACCTTTGTTAGGTATAACTTAATAATACAGGAATGGATAATGGAAACACTACTGAATTATGACATTTGTTTGGGGCTTTTCAACTGATAGAACTGTTGTCATCACTGTCAATGCTGCTTGAAGACTTCAGTTTAATAAGTCTGCATGATGAATCCACAGCCCTTTGGACAAAGACAATTGCAGCTACAGGTCTTGCACAGCATTACATGAAAGCTCAGTCCCATCAGGTTGATTTTAATAGTACCAGGAAAGCTCTCAGAAACACCTTGCATGGTAGTTCACATTGTGACTTACTGCAGTTAAAGTAGCAAGTCCAACTTAGATGATCGCTCATGCTTTATTTTTGAAATCAGACCTACAAACTGATATTTGTAGTAGAGTCTAATTAAAATTGCTCTGGTTATTTCTATGCTCCAAGAGCTCCTCTAACAGTGTTCATGATGATTTTGGCTTTTGTTTGACCTTTAACTCCACTTCTGCAATTTTTTAGCAATGAACATTGTTGTGTGGGATATTGTGTGAGATATTGTGATTCTGTGCTGACAAAGTAAAGGGCTTATTATTTTTACTTCTTCAGAAAGAACTTCTAGACACCTTACACAAGGAGTCTTCAGCCTTCTCCTAGCTGCTTCTCAAAAATGTTTAGCTGCAAATTAAAGTCAGAAGGTATCTACTAAAGAGAAATAGAGCATGTCTGTAGCATTCCTGTGTGGGTTCTGGAGAATTGAGGCTGATTCTTTTGCACCAGGCTTTAGGAGATGCTCCTGAGCTGTTGTCCAGTTCCTGATATGATCAGTTAAAGAACCACATTTATTCTACTGTTGTGTAATAAGTTACAGAGCAAGGCAGGGCAGGAACCTGCTGTCCAAAAACCCCAGCAAAACCCGAGCACCAGCACTTTGAAAGAACTGATACTAAAGCATGGGTGATCTGTTTATACCATGAAAATGTATTTTTCACTAGATGTAACTGCTTCTTTTTTGCTGACCCTAAGGGCCTAATTTTAAGCTATTTGAGCTACTTGGCCTTTGCTCTAAGGAATCATTAATACAGCTACTTGGAGTAGTTGCTTAACTCGTGAGATGGGGAAGATGTGTTCCCTTTGCAAAACTATTTTGAGCTTTTTATGGTTGAAAACTTAAATAGGTGAGGAAAGACTTTTGGTCACTTATCAAAAAACTGGGGAAGTACTTTGGATGGAATCAGTTACAAATATTGGAGCATTTGTCGTGTCCAAATTATAATGTAACTTAGGGTTAGTTTTCTTCAGTTGTGGTCATTTGTTCTGACTTAAAGCAAGCTCTGGTACCTTGTAGCAAACCCACACACTTTGTGTAATTACCTGTTAAATTTGGTGCCACGACTAATAATTATTAAAAAACCCCCACTAAAGTGAAAAGAGCAGGTCTGAGACCTAACTATTTTGTGGTTAATTATGATTAATTATGTTTTTGTAGTAGTGTTTCATGAAGATAACTTATTTGATTAATACTTTGTACTGATATGCTTTGCTTTAAAAAATGAAAAATAAATGCTAGGAGGAGATGAGTAACCATTTAAAAAGATGGTTATTCATCTATTGGCTTTAAGATGTAATCAGAACAATAATTCCTGCTTAACATAAATGTTTGGTGAAGCACTTGCCAATCTCTTTGATGTTTTCTGAAGTTGTGACATCTAAATTTGGCTTCTTTTAGCTTTCTCATGATACAGTCTGTCACTTCAGATTTAAATCTACATGATAAAAACCTCATAAGTGCAGTGAAGTCAGGGAAGTTATATTGCACAGATCTACTACACTAATCAAAATCTAAATTTATTGTTATGCTACATCTTTACTATCCATGTTTTTTACCAGGTCTTTGATGTTATTGCCAAAAGGGTAATATTTTTGGCCATAAATAAACTACTGGTGTCTGGTACACACAGTTGAAGGCAGTAATCAATAACTCTTTGGTGCCAGACGTGATGATGACCAGCATCTCACTGGTGCCCAAACACAGAGGGAGTAGCAGAGACAGAATCATTCTCTCAATTACAGATTGTTTATGTTGGTTTCATGGTGTTCTTTTCCACTTGTGTGACCATGGTTTTCCAGACCTGAGCCTGGCCTGTGTTTTATCCAGTCCTACCACACAGGGAAACCCACTGTGAGCTATTCTTTCTTTATTTTCTTTCCCAAATGCTACTAGCAACACAATAAAATGGCCTTCATTTCCTTGTGTAATACTATATAGTTTTACCATTCTGCCTTCTCCTCTGTCTCTGCTTCAAGACCTAATTTTGGTTTGCCTCTGGTGTTTTGCTCTGTTTTGAGACTCAACTACAGCTGAAGTATTTTTTAATAAAAATGATAACTTCAAGTCTGCATCTGCAGGGCTTCTGTGCACAGAGTGCTCTTGTTTGCTTCATCCAAACAGATTTGTGAAATTTACTTTGGAAGGGCTGTTATGTCATTTCAGGAACATCTATGTCAAGTGTCCTATCCACATATGCCCCAGTCTTAGATCTTTACTCAGAGACAACAGCGTGTACTTAACTGCAGAATGATGAATAGAGTAGGAGTCAGAATTCTGATAAGCATGAAAAAAAATTTAGCTGGAAGAAGATTTTCCCAAAATACTGGTCAGAAGATTAAGATAATTTTTCCTATTTTTTACAAGAAGTTTAACTCAGCTTGTACAGTGTAAAAGACCTGCCTGTACCTGATCCTAACTTACTCTGGTGTCCAATTGTTTGCATACTTGAATTAAAATACTCATTAAAGAAATTTAGTGAAAGATTGCTACCATTGTAAATTATTTGGTTTTACATCTATATAAAATATAGATGTAGTATACACATTTAGAATACTTTTGAAATATATTAACCTCTAAAATAAAAGCATTTTCTACAAAAATTGAGGCTTAATTAGTAGAACAGACTTCATATGTGTGTGTCTGTTTTAACTATGTGCTATAAATCCTTTTTCTAACATAAATTTATAGTTTATTTGATTAGGAAAAATGCTGTCAAAAGTTCCATCTAAGCTACACACACAGTATCTCATTTTAATACATATGGAATTAATGAGGCCAGGTAAAGAAGGCCTAGCAAAGCAGTAGCACATCTTAAATTGTACATCAGGAAAGAAGCAAACCTGTACAGTGAATCTACATAATCTGATCCCTTTGAGTCCCCAGTGAAGCTGCAAGTGTGTGGTGTCATTTCCCACGCACGGGCAAACTCTGACAGTGAATGTTTTTGTTAAATGATACCCATCCAGCCCTTGCCAGACAGGTTTGATGGTTATTTCCTTTGCAATGGGGGAAAGGTTGGAACACTTCTGTGGCTGTTTCCCAGTCTCCAAAGTAGGCCTTCGGAGCTCTAAGTAGTTAATCATGGCTCTTTGAGTAAAGAGCTGCTTTTTTCCCCATTTTTTGGAAGACATAAGAAGTTTGCCAAGCTGCTGAGGGTTGGGTTTTTTTTAGTCTCTTTGAGCTTTCTTTCATGTGTGAGTTCCTCTGTAACTCAGGTAACACATTTGTCCTGAATTCTCAGCTTTCTCTTTAAATCCTACCATTGTCAAGCATACAATTTCTAATAGTTTAAATGCAATCTATTTGAGGAATTTTGAACTCTGACTGATGGCTTATTCTTAAGCTGTTGTTGTGGTGAAGTAGAACACTTTCCAAAAAGATAGCCTCAATTTTCCCTCTCCTGTGCTAGTATTGTGCTAACACATCATTACTTCCCATTGTTCTTGTGCTTTCCAGTCCAAGTCAGCTTCAGAGATGCATCTAAGTGGAGATCCATCTTAGATGGATCTAAGTGAAACTGTGGGTGTCATTGCTAAACCAGGCAAATCTGCCTTCCTCCATCCCACAGGCAGCAGGCAATGCAGCCTTGTGCTGCTGCATTTGTGTCATGGGGTACTTAGGATGGTAGCAGCTTGTGTGCACTTCAGTTGATTAAAACACGATTACTCTGGCTTTTTGTAACTGAAATGACTTTCATCTTAATGAAGCAAGGGAGTCTCTGGACAGAAGTACTGTAGGCAAGGAAAGCAATGCAATTCTGAAGGGCATAGCCTGGAAATAATTAAAAACATTCAGTTCATCCATCAGTTTGAACAAGAAAAAATTACAAATTGGGGAACCAGAGTAGAGATCAGTACACACATTAAGTGACTTCTAATATATGCCTCCTGAGGACTTTCACACTGTCAAAGAAGTTGGTATTCCCAGTTGATTTGTGGCACCAGTAGCTGATCCTGTGTGCTGGAACCAGCAAATCTGCACAGAGTTGTTCTGAAGCACAGTCCTGAGTCACAGCTGCTGCCATGGTGTCACTGCTTCCCTCCTGATCCCTCATTAACTCCCTTGTAGCCAAGGTGCTGTGTCCCTCTTGACAGCTTAACTTAGGCCACCCTTCACACATGGCTGTCCTTGCCTTTTCCAGGAAGGGAATCTTGGAGTAAAAGATCAGCATGTGCACTGTTTGTAAATATGGGTTCCACCTGAGGATAATGTTTATGCCTACACAATGCTTCTCAGACAAAATATCCAGGTTATCTTCCCGCTGTTGTTTCCTCCTGTCGTGGTTTGACACTGGCCAAACACCAGGCATACACAAAATCTGCTCACTCATCCTCCCCTGCCACAGCTGGGCAGAGGAGAGGGGAAAAAAATGAATTAAGGGTTCATGAGGCTAGATAAGGACTGGGAGAAAACACTCCAAGGGCAAAACAGGCTCAACTTAGAGGTACAAAGTGAATTTATTACTAACAGAGTCAGAGGAGGATAATGAGAAGTAAAATAAGCCCTTGAAACACCTTTTCATCCCCCAACCCCTCCCTCCTTCCCACCGACAGCGCAGGGGGACAGGGCAGGAGGGTTTGGTCAGTTCATCACCCGAGTTCTTCCACTGCTCAGGGAGAGGAATCCTTCCCCTGCTGCACCGTGGCGTCCCTCCCACAGGAGACAATTCTCTGTGCACTTCTTCATCATGGCAGACAGTCCTCCCAAAACTGTGGCTCACTCTGCCAGGGGGTGCAGTCCTCCAAGGCCAGGCTGCTCCAGCTGGGAAGCAAGGAGCTTCTTCTCTCTCCACCGAGTCTCTCACTGGACCACAGCCTCCTGCAGGCATCCACCCACTCCGGTGTGGGCACCTCCCCATGGGCTGTGGGTGGATCTCTGCATCCCCCGTGGATCCCCAGGGGCTGTGGGTGGATCTCTGCATCCCCCGTGGATCCCCAGGGGCTGTGGGTGGATCTCTGCATCCCCCATGGATCCCCAGGAGCTGCTTCACCATGGTTGTCACCACGGCCTGCAGAGGAATCTTGGCTCTGGGGCCTGGAGTACCGCCCTCCCCCTCCTTCTGCACTGACCTTGGTGTCTCCATGTTGTTTCCCTCACACGTTCTCACCTCCTCCTCTTCTCTAGCTGGAATTAACAGTGCCCCTCTTTCTTTTGGTTTTCTTCTGAAATCTGTTATCACAGAGGCGTTACCAGCCTCTCTCAGTGGCCCAGCCTTGGCCAGTGCCATGTCCATCTTCAGAGCCATCGGGGATTTGCTCTGCTGGACAAGGTGGAAGCTTCCAGCAGCTTCGCACAGAATCCCCTCTGTGGTGCCCCTGCTACCAAAAACAAGGCCGTGCAAAACTAACACACCCCCTCATAACTGCTTTGTACCTTCTGTTGATTTGGGCACAGCCTCGTTTTTGCTAGCAGGGGAGGGCCACAGAAGTGGCTTCTGTGAGAAACTGCTGGAAGCTTCTACTATGTCCAGCAGAACCAATCTCTGCAGGCTCTGAAGACGGACATGCTGCTGGCCCAATTAGAGAGGTTCCTAATGAAGGAAATCAAAACAGCACACGGGTAGTGTTTTTTCCAGAGGTGGCGAGCTACCATCTCTAGGGCAATCCTGGCGTCACGCACAGCCACGCCGCCAGTGCCGCCACCGCCATTTCGGCACAGCCAGCGGCGAGCTTGGCCTGCCTGGCCGCTGTTAGCCAGCCGCGCTGCGAGCAGAAAGGCCGGGGCGGCGGCGGCGGCTTCTCCTTCTCAGCGCCCGCATGAAGAGAGGCGCTGAACGGCGGCTGCGACCGCCCGCGCAGGGGCAGCGGGGCCGCGGGGCCGGCAGGGCAAACACGGCAAACGATTGCCCGGGGCAGCACCGAGACCAAATCAACTTCTCCGTGCTGCGAAACCCTGCAGAAATCCTGCAACTGGTGGAATTTGTTGGCAATGGTATTTACAAGCAGCAGTTTTTTCCTCCTAGTCGTAGAAAGAGGAGGAAGTGAGGACATGTAGAGAAAGACAACTTGGCAGCACCAAGGTCAGTGGAAAGAAAGAGGAGCAGGAGATGCTCTAAGCGTTAGTCGAGATTTTCTCTGCAAGCCGTGGTGAGGACTGGGATAAAACAGTCTCCCTGTAATCCATGAAGTCCATGGGGGATGCAGAGATCCACTCACAGCCCGTGGGAAAAGGTGCTCACACTGGAGCGGGTGGATGCTAAAAAGCTGTAATGCAGGGGGAGATCCAAACAGAGAGGGCTCCTGCTTCCAGAGATAGAGGGCCCTTACTTCCAAACTAGAACAGCTGATCCTTAAAAGACTACACCCCATGAACTAAAATGACCCACACTATGCAGTTTTGGGAAGACTGCTTGGCCCATGGGAGGGACTCACATTACAGCAGGTTGGGCGGGACTGATACTCGTGAAATTAGAACCACGCTGGAGAAGTTCACAGAGAACTGTCTCCCATGCAAAGGACCCCATGGCACAGCAGAAGAGAGACTCCTCTCCATAAGTGAACTGAAGAAAGATCTTGAATGACAAACTGACCAAAACCCCCATTCCCTGTCTCCCTGCACTGTTGGTGGGAAGGAGGGAGGGGCTGGGGGGAAAAGGTGTTTTAAAGGCTTATTTTACTTCTCATTATCCTCCTCTAACTCTGTTAATAATAAATTTACTTTATACCTTTAGATTTGAGCCTATTTTACCCTTAGAATATTTTCTCCCAATCCTTAACTCATGAGCCCTTCTTTTTTTTCCCCTCCTCTGCTCAGCTATAGCAGAGGAGAGTGAATGAATGATTTTCCTGTGTATCTGGCATTTTAGCCAGTGTCAAACCACGACACATCTCTTGCCTCATGCCTGTTTGCTGTACATATTTTTGTGTTGTGTACTAGTCAGAAATACCATCTCTTGAAGCTACTGTTAATTTTTTTAGTATTCTAAACACAGCTTCATGTGAGAAATAATTGTTTTGATATGGTGTCTTGGGGTGACTTTATGATGTGTATCCCATGTCGCTGCCCTATGCCCAGAAATTAATGTTGTGCCTTTCCATGCCTTTAAACTGAGCCTGAGAAGAGAAAAACCTGACCAAAACTTTCAAAGCAGTTTTGCAGTTTGTTTTCATGTTTTCGAGGACACAGAGATAAAACTGGTCTGTTTCTGCAGCAGCGAGAGGCAGCAGCTTGCTTTCCAGGCAGTGTTCGGCTTTCTTTTTCTCCAGAGAGAGACAGAGAGTTGAACTTTTGTTTTCCTGGGACTTTGTTTTTTCCCTTTTTTCTGCTGGACTGCTTCAATATCAGAACACATCGGGAGGACTTTCCACTGAGCACAGAGGGCCTGGCCCTGGGCCAAGTCCCAGCTCTGAGGAGGAGGGAGACTGTAGGGTATGTCCAACCACTGCCCTGGAGGGATGTCTGCTGAGATAAGGAGATGGAGCAATCTCCCAGCAGGACTCCCTGGGAAGGCAGCGAACTTTGCAGTTATGGCAAGAAAAGACAGATCCAGAATCCTCTGGGAGACCCTATGCAGATCCTTTGTAACCCATTGGCCTTTACCCTCTGGCACCCACCCCCTGTATCCCTATAAAAGCAGCCCTCTGCCCCTGCGAGGGAGAGAGCTGCCCATCCCTGGCCTCCCCTTCTCTGGAGTACGGACCAAGCGTACGGACAACAATAAAGCTCCTTGTGTGGAACAGCTACACGAGCCTCTCGTCTCTCTCTGGTCTGGCCTGGAGGCTGCACTGCAGAGCTGAAATCACGAGCTGATAATCACTAAAGAGCTGACAGCTTCTGCACGGGCCCTCCTAGCCAGCACCTGAGGGAAGACACCGGGCCTCGGGAAGGCGATTCCTTTCGGGACCATCTCCCCCGACCGGTCACCTCTTCCTCGGTCAGAGCTACTGACCCCTCACCAGCTGTAACACGAGACCAAAGGGAGGACTCTAACATTTTCCCAGGTTTTTCTACACAGCGAGAGGTTTTATTATTTAGCAGTATTATCCTTTCCCGTGTGTTTGTTAAATAAATAGTTTTTATCTCTTTCACTTTCCTTCGAGGAAGAAGTTTCTTTTTTCCTGAACCTGGTGGGGGAGGGGTGGTTGGTAACCTGCCTTCTCTCAGGGCATATATTTCTAAATTTGGCCAAACCGGCACATATGGTTTGCCTTGCAAATTTTTTTATTCATCAAAGTGAAAACAGGAGAGAAGCAGAAACAGAAATGGTAGCATTTTAAAGGAATAAATTCCGTTTGAATCCAAACCCAAATAAAGTGTTGCTGTGTCATTCTGGTAGGTCCCACTACCTACACAGCTGACATTGGTAGCTGAGTATTGTCTGAAACTGTGGTGTTAGTTTTGCCCAGAAAATTATAAATTTACATCCAGGGTTTGCAATGGGGCTGTTTTCTGTCCTCTATTGTCGAGATTGGAAGTTGACTGAGGAAAAGATTCTTTTATTAACTGGGGTTTGGAAACCCTGATATTTCTTTGACTTGCAACATGCTAATAGAACAGGTATATGAACCCTTCGAGAAAAACACATACTATTGTGTTTTTACCAAATGATCTTATATTCTAATATAAACTGAATCCATCTTCTTGACTAAATAATGATGGAACTTGCACTTGCTCTGTTTCCATGATGCCCAATACAGGAAGGGGCATGGCACATTTATGTTTGAGGCTCAATTGAAAGAATGGGAGGAGCTGTTTGTGAATTTATTATGAGGAAGGTACAACTACTTGTTTACTTTGTCTTCTTTGCTATCTAGCTATATTAATTAAAACTTTCCATTTCTGACTTAATTTATATTTGATAAGGATTCTATAAAGAAAACAGAAAAGTCAAGTCTGTGTTACTGCATTCCCCATTCCTTCTTTGGACCTATCCCTGGGAATACTGTTAATTAACACCATTAGCTTTCAGGCTCTGTCAGCAGTTACTTGCAATTTCTACTTAATACCTTTCAGTTTTTCTTCATTTTCATATTTAATATTTGCATATTGCCTTCGTAGCATGACTTTGGCAAGGACATTACACTTTTCCAGATTTATTAAAAAGTGAAAGCTAAAGTTTAAAATCTAGCACTGCATTTTTATTTAGTAGCCTGTAGAACTATTCAGGTAACCAGAAGAATTTAAATGAATTTCAAGCAAGCACTTCATGTAATTTGACTTCATGTAGCTAGTTAGAATAGTTCATCCAGAACCCAGAAATGTTTCAAGACATTGTGCAAGTAAGACACAAAAGCTTCACTGGTCTTTCTATTGGAGGGGAGACCAAGTAATACAGGTGAAATTTTGGACTGCTTTCATGTCACTCTGCAGAGATGCTTCTTTGGGAAAGAAAGTGCAAATGGAAAGAGAGAAGGCTGCAGGCAAAATTGAAAAAGTAGATCTACACAGACATGCCTCTGAGTGCTGAAGTTCATTGCTTTGATAGATTGACTGTAGATCAAATAGCACAGATGTGTATCCAAATGTTGTATACTATTATGTTACAATCAATTAACTGGAACTGATAGTTTTGCTTTCTCCTGTTCTCACAGTTAATTATTGACAAGTCTTCTTAGTATAAGGGATCAGTGTGGAACATTAAAAAAAAAAAAGGTTAACACCAGCAACAGCTACAAAACTTGGTGCAGAAAGGATGATAATTGGACAAACTTTGATTCATGCCCTGTGAGAATGAAGCAGTTCTTGGGAAGCTCGGTGTAAGGGGTTGAGCTCTTTGCTAGGCCCTCTATTCCTGAGCACCTGAAGAGCAGTGGGGATTTGCTGTTTGTCATTTCTCACTGTCTCTACTCTTCTTTGTGGAAGGCTTTCTGTTTCTTCTTAAGGAGCTCACTTGCACTCCTTCAGCCAGATTTTCGTGACTGAAGGGTAGAACAATATGGTTGCATGAGAATAGTGTCTTGAATTGACTTTCCTATCAGTAAGAATGGGGGAGAAATGGTTCCTCTCAAAATCTGAGTGCTGACTACTTCCAGGATTTAGAAGGTACCCAGGACTTGTCCTGAGGTACAACCCAGGTAGGAGGAGTCAAAGCGCTAGTACTGAGTTTTAGTAAGCTTGATACTTTTTAAGGGTAAGTGGAGGCCATTTAAAGACGTTCCAAAACTTTTGGAATTCACAATTTCTCCATCAGTAAAGTGGCAGTTTGGTGTTCACGTTTTCTCCTTGGCCATGCGAAGTTCAATGAAAACTGGTAGTGAAACACTTGGAAAGTCTCAAATGGACGTGCCTTCCTGAGGGCACTTAATTCTCCATGTGGTGTGTGTGTCTGAGAGGTTCAGGTGCTTACAGGACATAAGGATTGATCTTAACCAAGCTTTATATCACGTGAACATTGAAAAACAGTTTAGCAGCAGTGGGATTTGGAGGACATTTGCTCTGTTAACTTCAGCTCACAACTCTTACCCCTAGAAACTGGATATCCCAGGCTCCATTTGCAGCTTGGTACTGGCATTGGAGAGAAGCCTTTGGTGCCTCTCTCCCTGTGCACTTCCCAGCACAACTCTTTGTCTCCATTCTACTCCCAGCTGACTGCGAATACCTCAGAGTCAGGGAGCACAGGGAGCTGCTGCCTAAAGGAGATGGCTTTCATCTACCCACATAGCTCATCTGTTCACTCTCCTAGTCCCTGCCTCTGCCAGGTCACTGCACCTCCTTCCCTTCCTCTGCACAACATAGAAACTTGGGATCTGGCAGAGAAGTAAAGGCAATGCTGCAGCAGTGGTGTGGCAGTGCACCTCAGGTATGTGGGGAGAGAAAAACAGCCTTCTGTGGGGAGTGGTGACTGTTCTGTTCATCTACACACCTGGGTGAGCTACACTGCTCTTCTAAAGGGGTCACATCTGCTATGGCAGGGAGAATAGACAAGTATTCTCCTTATGGTCACTCTTCCCTGTTTCCTACAGGCGGTTTCCTTCCTATGAAGTCTGGGATGCAGGAGCCAGAGGGCTCTAGTGTAGTTACCTCTCTGTCAGTCTGAACCATCAGTGGTACCTGACGTGACAACCCTTCTGCCACTGGGCACATCTGCATTTTTCATTCACACATAGCACTTGCTGATTTTTCTAGTACCCCCGTGTAGAATGCTGCATCAGCCCAAGGAGGGGCCATATGAATTGAGAGATGGATTGTTTGTATATACCCTGACAGCCCAAATTTGGGATATAGTTGCTATGACAATTGAATAATCTAATTTTTTAAGTCAGTGCATACAAAGAGTGAGTAGCCAATTGATTGCTGAATATGGCTAGCTAGGAATGGTACTTTTATTTAGCTGATGAAAGTGTATTGAATGTATCTGATTTCACTGATAGCTTTTCTATGACAATTGTTGTTCAGAGCATTTCAATATAACCATGTACCTTGCATACAGTTATATATGATTCATTCTCTCTGTTATGCATTGGCTGAAGGATCTCTGAAACAATCTGCCCCTCTGTTTTAGTCTTCAGAGGCAGCACTCGGCCAGGTAGAGGTCTTTCCTAACATTGTGAGCTTACACAGGAGAATTCAACATGATCACTTGTTTTGCTGCCTCTGCTTTAGTGCTGGTTAAACTCCAGGATTGTAGAAAAACTGGGCCACCACAGGCCTTTACTGACCTGGCTGTTTGTTCCACCTGAGATGCAATTCTTTTGCTTCAGATGTGGACTTCTTATCGAGCTACTTTCTATCTTGTTGTGTTTTTGTTGAGGATGTATACAGGTTGCACTCTATGTGTAAACATTAGACAATCTCATTTGGTGATCTTCTTATGGTCTAGAGTTGATCCATTGGGCAAAAAAGGAAAAAAAAAATGTTTTTACTCAAAAGAATAAGTTCCCTAAGTTTTATTACTCATTATTCAGAAATAAAATATTTAAAACCTTTGCACTCCACTATCTGAAGACTTGCTACTCTGAGAATTGGAATTCGAAGCATGAGTTTAAAACCCCCTTTGTTGCAGTATTAGAACAGCTTCTGCTTAAGCAATAGTTATCTATGACTGTATAGCATTGTCTTTTCAACTGTGAAAAATTTGGCATTTACTTCAGTGGGTACTGGATCACTGGTACTCAGCAGCAAGCAGCAACACATGATGGATTTTACAAGTGGTGGTGAACTGCTCTCCTTATCTCTTTACTCAATGCTGCCTCTTCTCACTGTATTTTCCCCTGAAAGGACTGGGAAGTTACTGCTCCTCTGAAACCAGTTGAAAACTACTATGGGCTTGCAAAAAGCAATTTTCTTCCTGTTAAATTTTATTTAAGAAAAAAAATTGAATAAAATTGTCAGTGACTTTTAAAATTTTTCTGCAAGAACTATAATACGAGAAAATAAGTATGTGTTAAAAAATATATGGAGTAAAGTTTTGGTCTGATTTTTTCATTTCTTTGTGTCTCTGCCTGAAGAAAAACTAAAACTATCAGGAACATGCATGGAAAAGAACATCACTACTTCACACACACACACTTTTTTCCAGTCTTTTCTCTTTGCATAAAAAGGGACAGCGTTTACAAAACCATCATAAAGCCCTGTAGGAAAAAATTTAATTATCCAAAAAGTGAATATGTCAAAAACATAAGGACAAAGAAACAAAAATGTTTTGCATCATTCTTCAGAATGAATTTAAATGTCTGACTCTGTTTCCTCATGCAAATCCAGCTTTGCTGCTTTTTACCCCTTTTAGATTTTCTTTGTCATCGGAAGGCAACAAAGGCCTTCTGGCAGGAATTGGGTTTATGCTTTTCATGCAATCCCAGATTCTCCTTTCACAGATGCTCTAAACTTTCTTTGTGGGGCTGAAATGAACTAAAACTTGCAGACGCATATCACATGCAGTTTCAGATAGCTTTTCTATACTTTTTGCTATACAGAACATAAAGATTCCACTTACTTTGAGAAAATGCATAGTAGCACGGCCTCAAATCCCTTCCCATAACTTCTTGTGCATTTGGTTTGCTTGCACAAAAATGAAATTCTTCAGAGCATATTCCTCAGAGAATCTCTCAAGCCAATTTTACCCAGAGGAACTTGAAAAATGTGCATTCACTTGTATGCTTTGTATGAGGTGCAGGGCTGGTAATCTTATAAGAAGAATATCCTAGGTTAATAAAATGAAATAATTAAAATTATAGTAAGCTTGATCTGATCTCAATCTACTACCTCTTAAATGGAGCTATGGATTCAAATTTTGCTTGTAAACAAATGAGATTCCAGCTTCTTATTTGACATAATTTTCCTTTATTTTCCCCATTAAGGAAGGTGGAAATTGCCAATCTGTTGACAGCAAGTGCTGGAAGAAGCAATGTGAGTGATTTCCTTTGTGATTGTCAGATACTTCAGACCAGGTTTTCACACTACATTTGTAATAAAAGAAATACACTGTGGGAATGATAGGCAGTGTGGTCTTCAGCAAGCTTGTTTCTTGCTGGTGTACTGAACCCAGCTGCCAGCCTAGTGCTGCTGTATTAGCTTGGGGAGCTTGCTGAAAGACTGAATGATTCATTGTGTGCTTTAGTTTTACAGAGAAGCAGTAATATCCTAAAAGTTTAGATACAAAACCTCTGGTATGAAGTCTGAATATATTTTTGCAACACTGCATCCTCAAGAGATCTTTTCTGGAGTGCCTAACTTCGTATTTCATAATAGTGTGTTTTACTAAAAAAACATACAGTCAAATCACAAGTCAGCAGATATTGTCTTGAAGTGAATTAATAGAAGAAAAATTCTGAAGTAATCTAGTCTTAGTAAATGGCTATGTATGGGTCAGGCACCTTCAGAGATTGTTACTGGGCTCATTTTGGCTGGGATAGAGACAATTTTCTCCAGAGTAGCTATGATGGGGCTGTGTTCTGCATTTGTGCTGAAATCAGTGTTAAAATACAGGGATGTTTTTGTTACTGCTGGGCAGGGCTTACACAAAGTCAAGGCCTTTTCTGTTCCTCACCCCACGATGGAGCAGGCTGGGGGTGCACGAGAATTTGGGAGGGGACACAGCCGGGACAGCTGACCCCAAGTGACCCAGATATTCCCTAGTGTGCAGCATCGTGCTCGGCGCGTAAAGCTGCGGAACAGGAGGAAGAGGGGATGATGGGCTGATGGCGTTTGCCTGCCCAAGCAACCATTCACACGTGATGGGGCCCTGCTGAACTTTTGCCTGCCTATGGGAAGCACGGAATGAAATCCTTGCTTCGCTTTGCTCGTGTGCAAGGCTTTTGCTTTGCCTGTATCTTGGGTTAAGGCAATTTAAGAGGTAGGCACTCCGGCAGTGAGTTGCTCTCCCTTATAGTTTGAACTGATCCCTTTCCACCAATAAGGAGAAATTAAATACAAATATCTCAAAGTGAAAAAATAACAGTTTACTAATAGCAGAGACAGCAACAGGCAAAAATAACTGAATAATCCCTAGACACAAAATGCCAAATCTCACCAACTCCCCGGGGACAAAGACAAACCCAGAAGGGTGCGGTAACTCCCCTTTCCCATGAGCGCTGGCTCGGAAGGCAGACGGAAAGTGGCCTTAGCCCTGTCTCCCCCTGATCCCTCCGGCCTGGCAGCTCCTCGGGCGGCCGGGACTCAGGCTCGGGCTGGAACCCAGGGAGGGGACAGCAGGGCGGGCACGGCCGGGCCCAGCAGCGGGGCTGGGCCGGCTCTGGCCGGGGCCGGGCGCTGCTGTGGGGCTGCGGTGACCCGCGGTGGGGCGGGGCTGCGCCTCAGGCACGCACACACTGCCGGAACCCGCCCCGGCTTTTCTGGGGAAAAACAGCAGAGAACCCCAAAGGGAGCTCTTCACCCATGCTGCCTCAGCTCGGTGTCAAGAAACCAAGAGGCAGGAAAAACCCCAAGACTCAAGAAAAACCCCAAGTGGCAAGCCAAACCACCCTGCCCGAGTCCAAGCCCACGAGGCCAGAGTGGATCTGCTCATCAGGCCCCCAGCTTTTAAAAGGACACTCAGCCACCCCCGGCCCCCTTTCCAGCCGTGCCGTCAGGCTTGAAAGACACAGTAACAATTTTGGGCACAGATAGATGTGGAAAGTAATAACATTTTGGGTTACCCACGACAGCCTGTTAAACTGGCTTTATCTCAACCATTAGTTTTCTCGCTGTTACTCTTCGGATTCTCTCCCAACCCCATGGGAGGGGGGCAGGGAAGTGAGCAAGTGGCTGTGGTGCTTAATTGCTGGCTGAGGTTAAAGCCATGTCAGTTAATTAATGCAGACAATCTCACTTTGTGTTTTGCTAATTATACTTTAAATGGGCTTAATTTTCAAGAGTTTGCAGCATGGGAGGTTGCAGAGCCCATGTAACATAAAGTTATGAGCTTGGCAGGCTTGACTTGGTCTGGAGGCTTGGGTTCATTACTAACTCTCTGCCCCTGTCTCCTCAGCTATAAAATAGGAAGAATGTGTTCTTCCTGCAGAGGAGTGCAGTGCCCGTAAGCTGATTAACCACGAACAGGAGCGGTTAGTGGTCTGCAAACATTCTAAGGGTGCTCTCCTTAACTAAGAATTAAATTGCTGATCACAAGCAGTACTTTTGAACAAAGAGTTACTTTTTTTTTTTTCTAACTTCTGTCCAAAAAGTTTTCCTGTCATGTTTGTGTCGCCTTACTTGTCTTGGAATTTCTTCCAAGTTCTGCCTGTGTTTATAGTTAACATTGATGGACATGCTGTTGACACAAACATTTTCCCAATGCTCTTACTGTTCATGCTCCTTTGACAAGAGAGATTTTCAAATATCATTTTCCAATTGTTTGGCCTCACATTCTATCTCACCTAGAGTGCCACAGTGGAATAACTGATGTAGAGAATAGAAATGTTCCTTGTGGAATTTAGATTTGTGTATGTGAACCACTTCACATACACAAATCTTGTAAGTTTTATTTGGTTCTATAGAGTGTTTCAGACAAATTTGGATGTGGATAGGATATGTGGCTGTTATATCGAGTAGTTTTAATGTTTTCCTTTTTTTTAGTACTACTTTCTGGTCATATTCTCAAAATCTGCATAACCAACCCTCTTTAAAATGTGTTCCAGTAATTTCAAAATATGATTTCACCTTTGTCAGTAAAATAATGCAAAGAAATTCCTGCCTGTTACGTTAAGATTACAGAGATCTAAAACTAGCTGTAGTATCTTTGCTTAAACCATCTCCTCTCTGAGTCCTCCAAAAGGAATGAGTCTGTTTTACTGCTTTGCACAAATTCTCCCTTGTTCTCAGGGTTCTCTTTCTTCTCTGTCAACACCCTAAAGGCATCACAGTAGCCAAAATGAATGTGTGCAAACATCTTAAGAGAAGTGCCTATTAGGATTTCTAATGTTTTGAATGTTTTTCTGCCTTCCCTTAACTGTATGTGGCTTTGTTTAAGCAATAAATTTACAAATAATTAGAAATCCAGATAGGGATTTTTTGCCTTAAATCTACACGGGGACTGAGGAACCCTGATTCACTTGTTATTGAATTAGAGAATTATTGAATACTAAAATAAAGTAATACAAAAGCACTGCATCAGGTGAAGAATGCTGTTTGTTTCCACTGTATTTAATTATATTTATCTGTATTTAAAGTCTTCTTTAACAGAAATAAATGTCCGGATATTCATGACATGTAAAATGCTACTACTAGTTCAAAACTATTAAATAAAACCTTCCTCCTTCTATACATCACCTTTATTGAAATTGAGAGACATAGTAATGAACACGATATCCTATATTTTTATAAGAATACTGCTGATTTAATTCCAAGGAAACATTATTTTAAATTAACTACAAGTCTCTTTAGTGTCTTAGAGAGTTAGTTACAGCACTAAGAACTCAAATCTTGTTAAACACAGTCTAATAAGAGCAGAAGATATTTTAGTTGATTTTTAGTGTCCACATTCAGAGGTAAAAATAGAGAAAGTACACTTATGGCAAAAAACAACATGGAAATAGTAATGTTTTTTTTCTTTCTTTCTACAGCAGAAGCTGTTATTTTTAATATACATTAAACACTTCAGGTTTGGGATTTCATATTTTAAAAAAAGTATTCTAGAAGCTCATGCAGTCCATAGCTGGGTTCTGTACTGAAAGCTGAACCAGGCAGGTTTTTACGTGGCTCACTTCCTGCTCAGTCAGCTTGTGCAGCACCCCCGTCTCTGGCTGAATTATGGTGAACCCGCAAAGCAGCACGGGCATGAAGATGCTTGTAAGGCTGACCTTAGTTTCTCATTGATCTTTACAAGAATCATTGTGGTTGGAAACATCCTTTGCAATCACTGAGTCCAGCCATTAACCCAGCCCTGCCGAGCCCCCCACCAGCCACGTCCTTAACGCCGCATCTTTTAAATATCTCCTGTAACTTTGCAAGCCTGTAACTCTTTTAAAACACATGTCACTAGATAGATATTGAAAGGAAAATCCTGATGATGGCTCTACAAAACCAATAAAACTGTCTTTATGAGCTTTTATGAAATTTTTTATTGCTCAGAGGGTCTTAGTCTCGGCAGGTAGTGAACCACCTTTGGACACTTAAAACCTGTTTCTCCCAATCATCTCCAGAAGTCATTGCCTCTGTGCTTACAGAACTCCACTCCTGTGAACATATTTGTTTTCTCATCGAAATTTCTGCACATTAAAGTCAAAATACAACATGTTTAACATATGTACCTCCTCCAGTGTTGCTAGCAAGTGAAGAGGTCAATGATGGCTCCTGGAAAGGGAACAAGCTTCTTTGTTTTCAGTACTACAGTAGCTAAGACAGAAAACATTAACTTTCATTAATCACTTCGCTATAAATCTCAGTTTAATATCCGTTTCAGATGTTCTAGATAAATCCTTAACCTTTCAGTTGTTCCCTCTTGTAATCCTGTATTACTGATGCATCTTGGCAGTGACAAATGGCACTGTTAGACCCTGAAACTACTTCTTTTCATGTTCTTCCTCTATGTCTTTTCTTTAGAGGGAGGAGAAAGGAAGAGGCCAGGGAAGACAGTTTGAATACTGATGCCCATAAACAGCATCCTACTTTTCTTTCTTTTCCTCCCCTTCCTCAAACTCCGAGCCTGACTGCAAAAACCAGAAGTTGCCCTCTTTAAAAAAAAAAAAAACAATCAGTATGTTGAATGATAGAAACCATTTGCTTGTCTGGGTAAGAAATTAAGCAATGTTAGATATCAATTAGTCATTCACAGCTCTGATCCACTCAGTGGGTAAAGGGGAAGGTTGTTTGATTTACTCTGGAATTTCTGGACAATTCTCAGGAGGTTCAATAACAAACTTTTACTTGCAAAGTTTAAAACATTAAGGTAGAATAAATACTTGGCAAATTTTAAAACAACATCCAAAATAAGGTACTTTACAAAATTAAGCTTAGCAAACTCGAACTTAGCCAACTTGAACATATCCAGGCACAATAAGGCACTCAGTAGGACATTGACTGGAACTTCTAGTCTGGTTTACAATATATTCCTAGAAGAAGAAGTTAGGAAAAGAAAGAAAGAAAGAGACAGAAAGGAGAAGAGTAGAAAAGTCACCATCCATGGATCCAGCAACAGAGTTTGATCATTGCAATTTCAATGTCCATTTGTTGAAGTGATGGTGAAAGTGGCCAAAGTCTTGATCCATCAGTGGTGGGGAAACACAAAGTTCCGTGGGTTAATGCACATTCAGGTTTGTGTGGACACCCAGGTACCTCCCCCGGGGGAGTTTTGCACTGTCTGATGTCACTGTCTGATGTGCCCCCGGGGCACTTTGGGGGCTCTGATGGTTTATGGCCCCTTCTAAGACATGGCCCTGCCCCTCCCAGCAGTGAAGGGATGGCAACCTCCAGCCCTCTGTGTGCATGTCCCGGGCCTGGCCCGGGCGGGTTCCCAGAGCTGGGCCAGTTGTGTAAGGGAGGGCGCTGCCCTGCTCCAAAGCCCTGTCCCACCTGGCCGGATCTGCTTCCCATCGGCCTCTGCCCTTCCCTGGCTCCAGGCCCGGCTCGGCCCCTCCGGGCTGGGTGTTCCCCCCCTGTGCCCCCGGGCGCTCCCTGTGCCCACGGCCAGCAAAGGCCCCGCTGCTGCTGCCGGTGGCCAATGGTTTGAGCCACTAACCCGGAACATTTCAGTCTGTTGGGGTTTTAGTTCTCCTTCTATTTTCTTTTTCTCTTAAAAGAATTTTCCCCATATATGTTGCCAGGGGGACAAATTACTGGGTGCTTAAGAAAAACAAAAGACCTGGCCACAGATGCAGGGGTGCATCTGGCTACTCTCTTTCACCTGGGGTTTTCTCCTGTAGGGCGGGGATACCTTGAGATTTGAACTGGGAAAAGGGGTTGGGTACAGCCCCTGGCTGGCTGGTGTTCTCCGTGTTCAGAGGGAGAGCAGGGCTCCCATCGTTGTGGAGGGAGTTTCTTTGCTGCTGCAGGCTTCTGCACACTTCTGCTTTCAGCTGCCTCCCTTCTACCATGAGTGGAGCTTGCTCCCTGGAGCAGCTGTTGCACCGGGACCCCAACACCCCACCTTACTAAAAGAGGGACCTGTTCACCATCTGCTAGGGTGGCTCAGGGAAAACCCCGGGATTCCCAAGCCCGCTTTTCCCTGCCCCGCTCAGAGCCGGGCTGCAGCCGCCCTGCCCCCACCGTTGCTTTGAGCCTTCACTACTCTGTAGCCCCACACGTCCTGCCTGCCATGACCTCCGGGGGGTTCCACTGCAGCTCCAGAGTTTGGATACACCTCGTCTGCCATCTGGGATTTGTGCTCGTCCCTGCTGTTCCAGCCTGCTGTTCCCGAGGGTCCAGCTGGACACCGGGATCAGCTGCCCAGGGGTTTGTGAAGCCCTTGTCCCATCCCTCCCCGGGATCCCAGGGCACCGGTGCCGCTGCTCCCCGAGCTCGCTCCGGAGCGCCCCCTGCAGCCGCGGGGGAACCATCGCACCTGCCCTGCTCACCGGGAGCCGCCAGCGCCCCTGCCGGCTGCGAACGGAACTGCACCCGAGGGGAAAGGGCCTGACAGCCGAGAAGGCTGGGACTGGGTTTGGGATTGTTTGCTGTTACTGCCAGAGTTATTGCTGTTTGTTTGACTGGTTATACACATATAGATATATAATAGTAAAGAACTGTTATTCCTATTTCCCACATCTTTGCCTGAAAGCCCCTTAACTTCAAAATTATCATAATTTGGAGGGAAGGGGGTTGCATTTTTCATTTCAAGGGAGGCTCCTGCCTTCCTTGGCAGACACCTGTCTTTCAAACCAAGACACAGTCCCTCACAGCCTTCCAAATCACTTAGGTCCACCAACAAAGCATGCAAAATTCTGAAATAATTAGATTGTCTCCTCAGGAAGGAACTGCCACATGTCACTGAGATCACTTGCAATGAGTTTTTTGTATTCTTGCAATAAAGGGTCTGATAGCATAGCCGGCACAATGAGAAAGTGATGCACACCTTCTTACAGCAACCAGAAACTCCAGAAATCGCTCCTTTTTGCCACATAGGTCTGGGACCTTTAAAAAAGCTGCCAGTTGTCCTGGTGGAGGGACAACAACTGTGACTGTGAGAGTTAACAGATGTTATGTAAGTAGCTAATTTGAGTTGGACTGGAATTTACTTGAACTCTGAAACTTTTGGGTCTGCCCCAACTTTGCTACCACCTGACGGGAAGACTGGCAGACAGGTATAATAACAGTTCAGATTTAGGAATAATGTTATTCCAGGTGACAAAGTGCAAATGTGTGGGTAGTTAAACAACAAAGCTCTCTTCCAAAGGACAAAGTAAAAAACTGTACTACCTTTTTTTCAGTTTAGATCCAGGTGAAAACAGGATTTTGATTCAAGATTAGAGTGTAAATTTTCATGAAATGAAAACACCAGATTAATTTAGGAAGTTCTCATTTTGGGAATATTCAGTTTCTCTTATAATGGTATTTCCTGGAGTAGCTATTTTATGACTTTCAGAAGTATCAATATGTTTAAAAAACCCCAAATCAACCAATCTGCCCACTCAGTCTACTAATGCAATACGAAGTGTTTTAATTTTCCTTGTGTATTTCCTGTTGTGAAGAAAACAGTATAGGCAATTAAAAATAATAAGCTAACATGTCAACTCCTATGTATTGTACAAATTTTGTAGCTAACAATATTATTAAACTGTCATGAAAGAGCATAAAACTGTTAGATATAAATCCTTTAAATATTTTTTTTAATGTTATTTGATAGGAAAACGTTTGTTTGGGATAATGGGAGATACATTTCAAGATCTGAGTTTCATGTGAAAAATATCCTTTGTTCCTTGTCTGCTGGTGAGGAGCTGTCCTGATAAGATCTGTGGCCTGAGCAAGCCGAGCCCCGCGCTGGGCTGAGCCTGATGCAGCACAGCCTGGCAGGGCCAGGACAGGGCACGGAGCTGCCCTGTTGGGTCCAGGGCTCCAGCTGCAAGGCTTGGGCTCACCTGCAGGAGACCAGCACAGTCACCTCTTTGGATGTTTGGAAATGGATGTGAAAGTAATTCGAGACAAAGGTATCATGGAACAGGGCAAAGAACAGCTCTGGCTTCTCAAGAGAGACCTGTCTGCAGCTGCAGGCACCTTTAAAAGAGCTGAGTTCATTCCATGCCTTCTAAGACCTGGCTCCACCCCTAAAGTTCCATGGTGCTACCAGCTCAGTCTTGTTTCTGGTTATTGGTTTAGTGGGAATAATCTTTCTTAACAAGCTCTCAAGGGTGCCACAGAACTGTATTAATATTAAGCAAAGGGCTTGGAAATTCCCCATTACAATGTGGAATATAACAGTAAAGATAATGCTTTAATAGAATGGTTTTATTTGTCACAAAAATAATTAATTCTGCAATGTCTCTTTGAACAACTGCATTTTTTTGGTGCTATTTGTTAAAATATTTAGATTAGATGCTCAAGTGAAAGCCTAAACACGCTGTCATCTTCAGACATACTCAGGCAATTAGAGTGCAGCTTATGTTATTGTTTTATAATTCAAGTCTTGTGAAGTCATAAATTAAGAAACTCATTAAATTTTCAATTGCATTAATAGGAAAATTCAACTTATTAAATTCTTTTGTAAGGCCTAATAGCAAAACATCGGAAATACATCTATTTTTTTTTCTATCTTTGTTAAATCTTGTTGCCCAGATAACCTTCTCTACCTTCAATATCAGAAAAATAAAGTAATAGGAACATAAACTGTAAAAAATACTCTCTCTTACATGGAGTTTAACCTTAATTCCCTTTGTCACATTTTAAAGAATTTCTGAACAAATTCCATGACTGCCAGCCTTCCCCAGAAATAGCTGCAGGCCTCTCAGCATCTCTGTGCTCTGAGCTTGGCACTGCTTTGTTCTACCAGCATTATCAAATGAAGACTGATAACACTATTTTTATTTGGCAATGCATGACACAATTTGATGCCATGGGTTGAGCTATTTTAAAATAAGGGTGGTGTTAAAATTATCTCTGTTTTCACTGCAATTGGAAATGGTAAGTGTATGTATTTAATGAAGCTTGCAAATATGAATCTGCTCAGTGAGCTAAGTCTGTACTGGTAGAAATCACTTCATATCCATTAAAGTCACAATGACTGGATTCACAGTTGAGGTGAATTTCCTCACTTCATGAAGCTTTCTCTTTTTTTGTACCTGCTAATGGTTAAAGCCCAAATTATTTGAAAATTAATATAGCTACACCCAAGCATGTATATTTTTTCCACTCTGTTTTAGTATGTCCATGTTATGACAGTACGAGAACTACAGAAATTCTTCCTTCATCTTAATAGGTGTTGGTGGTGTTTAAATGATTCAGTGGTTATCTGAGCTAGTGCCAAACTGTAGTGAGACAGAGAGAGAATGATCATGAGGAGGCTTGAGATGCTTTGCCCATAGTACTCACTCACTCTAGATAAGTATGTATGAAGAAATAAAAATATTTGTCTAGAAAATCAGGAGACTTTGTTGTAAGAGTGAATTTTTCTATGAACAGTAGACTAACAAGCTTCCTGTTGCCTGCTACCATTCCAAAGAGTGGAAAAGCTGTCTTCCATATCTGGTTGTACCTACCCAAATCATAACTCTCAGCTTTTTGTCCAATTAACTGTTCAATCTGGGCCAAAAAAAGGCATAGGGAAAAAATTACTTCTGCATTTTTAAAAGCATTTCTAGGGCATCTCTTTCTGAACTGTTTGCCCAGGTGCACAAGTCCAATCTCCTCAGTGAATCCTAAACCCCTAGGGGCTTTGAGCTCTGTCTTAGGGACCTCTTCAAATTCCCCAGTTGCATCTCACAGCAGGACATTTTAGTAAATGATCTTTTGCCTTACAAAGGTAGGTGATATTTTCAGTATCAGCTCTTCCTATCCCTCTTGCAAGACACTTAGGTATCTAGCTGCAAGGTCAGCTACATTTCTCTTTTTCCTTCCATAAAGCCTAGAAGGGTTTTTTTTGCAGGCAGGAGGAGATGAATGGGAACCAGAGGCATCAGCAGTCTTTTTTGGTGTGTGGGGAACATGGAAGCAGAGCTTCAACTGAAGGATGTCTATGGGGTTTTATCACTTAAATCTCTAATGCTGCTGCTCCTATAAATGATTTCGTGCCAAGCAGTGCTCATGGAGTTTAATAAAGCTGTAAAGCCAAATCATAATCTGCTCTGTTCCTTAACTGGGGAACTCAAAATATTGCAGGTCACTGGGAAAGGCAGTATTTCTATTCATGCTTTTATGAGGTGATTTTCCTCTGCCTCTTCTTATGCTAGTGTCACTTGGGAAATGAAGTGAGTTGCCACAAAAATAGGATCAAAAGACACTTTCAAAACATGTAGCAAAATAAAATTAATCAGATTTGTCATTTTGCTACTTCAAGTCTCAATTTTATTAGACTAAAAGTATGGTATTTTTGAGTCTGACTCATGGTTTTTGATTGCTCAGGATTGTCAATATGACACATGTGGCATTTCTCTTTTTGTTTATTTTTTCCCTCCTTTTCTATCCCCCCTCCAGACCCAGAGTCTGGCAGGTGTGAGTCTGCACGGGTACACCACATCATCCACTGCCTCTAGCTAGAGCTCATGGTAAAACCAGAATACTGACTTTAGACAGGCTTCCATATCTTCCTCACCTGTTTTAAATAGTTTATGCAAAGGTTTAAAAAAACAAAAGCAAAGCTAAACAGCAGCAAAAATCCCCAAACCAAAAAACCAAACCACAAATGAAAAGCCCAGAATTCTGGTAATGCACTGCCTGTCAGAGTGTCCAGTTTGTTTTCTTTTCCTTGTGTTCCTGTCCAGTCACAAAACCATGAGTCCATAATAACACAGACCTCTCTTTGACCTGTGACATTCTTTATTCTCCCTCTCCTTATTGGTGTTTACTTTTAACTTGCTTCTCTCAAACTCAGTCAGAACCTTCCTAGTAACTCTTCCTTTTCTCCTGTCACCAAATGTTAATTAATGAATATTATGACTTTCTCGGGGATTCAGTCAATTTTGTTCACAGTAGCCACTATGAGGGTGTGTTCTGCATTTGTGCTGAAATCAGTGTTAAAATACAGGGGTGTTTTTGTTACTGCTGGGCAGGGCTTACACAAAGTCAAGGCCTTTTCTGCTCCTTGCCCCACGATGGAGCAGGCTGGGGGTGCACGAGAATTTGGGAGGGGACACAGCCGGGACAGCTGACCCCAAGTGACCCAAGGGTCATATAAATCTGGGGAACAGGAGGAAGAGGTGAGGAACAATGGCTGTGATGACGTTTGCCTTCCCAATCCCCGCTGAGTGTGATGTGGCCCTGATCTCCTGGCGGTGCTCAGCACCTGCCCATGGAAAGCAGGGAATGAATTCTTTGCTTTGCTTTGCCTGGTTGGGCAGCTTTTGCTTTACCTGTTAAACTGTGTTTATCTTGACCGTGGGTTTTCTCCCTTTTATTTTCCAATTCTCTCCCTGGTCCCACCGTGGGTGGGGGAAGTGAGTGATCCTTGTGTGGAGCTTTGTTGCTGGCTGGGGTTAAATCCCAGCTGTGAAGTTCTTTCTTTTCTTGAGAAAGAGGGGACCACCCCCTCACCTCCCAAAATAAAAACACCACAGCAAAACAAAAACCCAACCCAAACCACCAAACAACCAAATCTAATGAATAACTGACATGAAGATGCTGTCTACCCAGTTGAGACTCTACAAAGATTCTCTGTTTAATCCAATGTAATCTGACTTGCTCTAGGATTTTCTGTAATATTTGCGGTATCAAAGACCTTCTTAGATCACTGTGAATTGTATAATGAGGGTTTTGCTTGGTTTCCTGAAGTCTTCAGAGTGACAAGAAAGACTTCAAATGAATTCTGACGGGGTTTTCACGATAAGGTATTTATTCCCAGAGCTAAAGATTGTACCACCCTCAAGATAGACAAGCATATCCAAACACTGAAAGTTGTTAAATTCATGATAATGAAGATATTCACAGTAAGGAAATACTGTTTGGTAAAATTTCAGCACATTATTCCTCTTTCTGAAATGTGGAAGTTCCTACACAAGGCAGGGTTTTGTTGAGTAGGTGGTACCAGCAGTGAAAGGGCTTGCTCTTATTTTGTTTTGAACCAGAATAGCTCAGTCTGTGGCGAGTGGTTCTTGTTGGAAGCTACAATCCTGTTTGTAGTTCCAGGCTTGCAAGCATCACTTCTGCTCGCTGTTTTTTGGAGGGGTATAATAAAGAATTGAAGTACAGTGAAGATCACCTGGCTCACGCTCACGGGAATAGGATTTCACAAAGAAATGTGGAATTTCATGTAGATATTTGATCTGCATTGAAGATGTACTTAAGTTTGTTTTTCCTAATCAGTGTCCTGATTAAAACTGTTTTCTTCGGTTTCATTTAAGCATTTATCTTTACATTATGTAGATATAACTGAACAATGTGGTTAAACTACCTGTAGTTCTGTGCAATGGCTTCTTAAGGACAGTTTGTTAGAACAATAGGCTCTGGCTTTTCAGTTTTTTTCTATTGTCAATTGGAATAATAAGTTTTAGTGTAGCTTTCCATTGACTGATTTGAACAACCCTGCTGCAATAAAGCATATTAAATAATTTCATTAACCTTGGCCTAGACTTGCACTAAGAAGCTCCTTAATTGGGCAAGTGCAGCACAGATGTGAGGTCTATGATTACTGCAGCTATGCCACTCTTCTGGCAATGCGTCATTTTTAATGTGACAGCTGTATTCCAGCAATCAAGGGTTACAGCTCCTGGCAGTGTGAAGTTCTCATTATGCCATTTCTACTCTGCAGTAAAATAATAATTTCAAAGCAAGCTGCTTCCATCTCCTCCCTAACCTGAGATCAGAAGTCCTCCTGTTTATTTTTTTCTGACTTTTCATCTAATCATTATCTGCAGCAGCTGGGTTTGTGTTTAAAAGTTAGTGTTCTGAGATTGACCTAAGGTATATTACTTATTAAAAAAAAGGTGTTTGTATATTCAAAAATACATAAAAGTAACAAATAAAAAGCTGTTCATAGTACATTTCTCCTTTGAGCAAATGAACTGGGAACTGCTTAAAATCATGGGGGGTTTTCTATACGTAATTGTCATATACAAATTATTTTTATGAACTTGTCTTCCAGTTGCTCTACGAACTATTAAAATGAATACTTTATATAATTTTTTCATGTTGAGAATTTAAAAATAAAAGCCATAAAGTATCTTGAGAAATCGCCACAGCAAAATCTGAATGGTTTCACTTGAGACATTTTTAAGAGGAATATTTTCATTTTTCTTTATCCTAGATAGTGAACCGTCTTTGAAGCTGGATTGGCAAACAAGTGAATTGAGAAGAGAATTTCTGCTACCATAACCAAACTTGCTCACATTTGCAGAGGTCAAAGGCAACCCCTTGATCCACTTTCCCCCTTCCCATTTCTGAGATTGTTCTGGGCACCTGAGCAACAGCTGAAGGAGGGCAGGTTTGGTTTTTTAATGTCATAGATCACAGAACCAGGTATTCCCAACTAAATGGCAAAGTAATGCAAAAAAGCATGAAACAATTCTAACTGCATGACCAAAAATAAACTCAGCTTTTCTGGGACTAATAACTACAGTTGGTGACAGCAACTGCAATGGAAATTAGAAGAGCATCTGTCCTGGGGTGCTGTTGTGAAGCCGCTTTATTCCCTCACCGTGCGCTCAGTGCCCAAGGCCGCTGTTCCTTTCGGATGGACCCGGGGCCGGGCCCACGGGCCCGAGGGGGCCGGGGAGCGGCTCCAGGGGCTCGGCAGGCTCGGCAGGGAGTGCGCTGGGAGTGCTGTGCTGCTGTTCTGGGTTTCCTTTGTGTCCCAGCTAGCTGGGAAAAGGTTCTGTTGGGTTTTTTTTCTTGTTCTTCTTTCCCTTCCTTCCCCTTGCCTCACTGCCTCCCTTCCCTCCTCGCTGGTCCGGGGAGCCTGCGGGGTGGCCCCGGCTGGTCCGAGCCCGGGGGCTGTTCCCTCTCCGGGAATTTGTTGTATTTTGAGGGTTTTTTTTTTTTTATCCTGTTCTACTCTGTTTTGTTTCTGTGTTAATAAACAGTTTCTTAATAAACAATTTGGTTTCTTTTCCCCACTTTCACTTCTTGTGACCCATTTGTCTCATTGATGGAGGAAAAGGGGAGGCCCTTTTCCCTTCGGAGGAGACACTCACTCCGGAGTGTTTCCTCCTGAAGATTTGTCTCAAAACCCGAGACAGCATCTTGTGAAGAGAATCACTTTTCATCAACACCTGATTTTTAATAAAGCAGTGCTGAATTTTAATTTGTAATTCAATTTCCTTAATGCATGCATCTTGTGTAACCAAGAAATCAATATCAGATGGATGTATGGTTTTTGCCTCTCTATTTTAAAGGTCATGTACTAATTCAAGCAGCTATAAAAATTAACATATTTCAGTAATTTTAGACTAGATAAGATTTCTCTGCAGCCTTAAGAAAACTATACTGACATGCTTTTGGCAGCAGAATAGGATGATACGTTGCTGCTATGAGACAAACCCAATACAGAATCTTTATTAATAATCCTGTTAATGTCTCATCAAATGCAAGGGAAATGGTAAATAAATTGTGGCTTTAACCCACTGCTGAGCTTCCAATTACTGTTTTTCTTCCTATCTACTTCCAATATATCATTTTTTTAATATGACTGAAATGTTCTAACAATCAAGGCTTAGGATCCTAACAGCATGAAGTCCTCATTATGTGATTTCTGCACTACAGTAAAATAATGATTGTGAAGCAAGCTGTTCTCCATGTCACACTTAGAGAATAACTCACAAGACTACCCATTTACCAGCTTCTGGTTATGGATTCAATTACTTAATGCCTTGGGTTTGTGGATGTTGGAATCATGTCATGCATCTGTCTTGAGCTGCACCATAAAAAGCATTCAAAGTGAATAAATTACAGGTGATGTTCCCCAGAAGCACTCTGAGGTTTTTGCTTTTTCCCAAAGCTGTTCCAGGCTTTGTCTTCTAAAAGTTTAATGAAGGGTTTCATAAACCATAAAAAAGCCCACTAGAATGTCATGACCTTCTTTCATTTTTTGATTCTGTGCAAAAATTTCTGTTTTCCGCAAGTAACAGGGAGAAGAGTATTTCACCTGAGAGTCAGCATTTAACTGGTATGTTCTAGTCCCAAATACATATTAAACAGAACTGTAGAGGTAAGTAAACAGTATTTTAGATGCCTGTGCAGGTCTATGTAAAGAGAGAGATTTTATTTTTCCAAACAAAAGTTCTGTGTATCAGATTAATATGTTTTGCCTCCTTCAGTCTGCATTATAAAATTGGCAAGGAGATGAAATCATAAATACTTAATTATTAGCAAGTGATTCTTACAGCTGCTATATATCTGCTATTTCTTGTATTAAGTATCTATCAGGGGAAAATTCAGGGTGTCTGGGTGTACTTCATCTGACCTATAGCCCTATTATTTTTCTTCCTGTTACTATAAGATAAAATTAAGGCATACATTTATGTAAGGATTATTTGGCTGACTTCAGCAGCCTGCGAGGTATTCTCTCCTGTGTCAGACAGTGCAGTCCTGAATTCAGGACCATGCTTGTTGCCTGCAGTCCTGGGGTGCCAGGATTAGACCTCATACATGGACTGCATTAATAACTCATTTGCTCTATAAAATGAGGTTTACATGCTTCAGAAAATGGTGGCTGTTCTCACAAAGGGTGAAATAGATGAAGAATTTGTAGATGTACTACATTGTTTTGACACTCCTGCTGCATGTGAAACGTGTGCCTGGTGGGTACAAAGTGGGAGATACTAAAACACCTGAGGAGTTTCTAGTCAATGAGTGCAACTTCCTTGCTTTTGAGGTATTTTACCCATTGGCAAGAAAAGAATCTCAGTAAAGTGATGGCTTGCTCAGCTCCAGACAGCAAAGCGTGGATCAAAGGAGACTGGCACTCAGGTGTGACATTTGTAGTTAGATACTTGGGTGTGGGGTTTTAACAAAGATAGGTAGTGACATTCTTGTGTGCTTTTTTTCCCTCTCCCTAACTGCTCTGTTTTTGTAGCTTTCCAATTGTTGCTCTCCTGACCTTTGTTTGACACCCCTGTCTTACAGGATCATTAGAGAACAAAAAGATACAGTTTCATGTATCATTAATTCCTTACAATGGTGGTGTTTTATCTCATCTCTCGATACTGTTCCTTCCAGTGTTATAAAGAAACCTAAGCCTTTTCAGTCCCATTTCTCTTACCCCTCCAAAAGGGATGGATGTTATAACCAATTTTGTACCCCATGGCTAACACTGCTCCAGCTGCATTCCTTGTGGCAGTATCAGTGAGGAATTGAGTGGCCATGTTCTCATTTGGCTGTGCTATTGTAATTAATAGAAGAACATATGTATGTAATAGAAGAACATATGTAGTTGTCTATAATATGTCTGATCCAGTTGGAAACTGGATCACTGCATTCCCTTCTCTTCCTCCTGGCTGCATCAACTAAGTTCTGAATTACTGCAGCCTCTGCATGGGTTTCTGAAAGCCTTGCAGCAACAGGAGCAGAACTGTTCTTGACCCAGTGAGCAGCCATATTATAAAGAAACCTAAGCCTTTTCAGTCCCATTTCTCTTACCCCTCCAAAAGGGATGGATGTTATAACCAATTTTGTACCCCATGGCTAACACTGCTCCAGCTGCATTCCTTGTGGCAGTATCAGTGAGGAATTGAGTGGCCATGTTCTCATTTGGCTGTGCTATTGTAATTAATAGAAGAACATATGTATGTGAGCTAATAGGCAACCTGTTCTAGAGTCAATGCCTACAAAATCATTACCTTGCAACCTACTGAAAGTGTGAGAGTTGTCTGCCATACCTTGGTCTAGGGAGTGTTTTTTACAGTAAGCACACTGGGCATCCATTTTAATGTAAATTCACTAGGTATTACAGATATACAGAAGGATAATATTTAGTGGAAAATGAGCATAGAGAAAAAAGAATGAAAGGGTTCTAGGTACAAACAGACTCAATAGAATGGGAGAGAAATAGAAAGGGTTGTGAATGAGGTAGCTGGATTTCATGTGATTAAAGAAACTGGGAGGTACTGAGCCTGGCAGGATAAGATGCAGGGAAAGGCTGTAGCATCATCTTTTTTTCTCAAAAGCTTATGGTGTACCATTGTTATAGACAAATGTAGTTGTCTATAATATGTCTGATCCAGTTGGAAACTGGATCACTGCATTCCCTTCTCTTCCTCCTGGCTGCATCAACTAAGTTCTGAATTACTGCAGCCTCTGCATGGGTTTCTGAAAGCCTTGCAGCAACAGGAGCAGAACTGTTCTTGACCCAGTGAGCAGCCATTTTCCAAGGAAGAAGCTCATATGGCTTCACTGATAGAGGCAGCAGCTGCAAGAAATGTCAGCTGCCTGCAGATGCCCAGGGACCTTTCAATAGGACAGGTGAGATGTGTCTTGTGGCACAAGAATGAGGAAAATGGGGTATAGAAATACAGAGAGACAGTGTGTCACAAGTGGAAATTCTCTGAGAAGTTGGCTGAGGTCTGGGGAGCTTCAGGGCATGTTACAGTCATGGTGACTGTGGAGAATTTTTAGCTAGATAAAATTCTGGGAGCAGAAAACTGTGGGGTTGGCTACCCATAATTGTCCCAGGAGATTACCTTTCTCTGCTTTTCCTCTACTGCTTCCTTGCTGATATTGTTAGAAACATGGCAAAGCAGCCACTCCTCTTCAACCCTGTTTTGCCTTCCCAAAATTTTCCTTTATGTTACAGGTTATTTAAATTCCACTTTGAAAAAAAGCTACTGGTGTTCATCACTATCCCTCCATCCCTGTCTATAAACACTGTCTGTCAGAGGCTGCAGGTGAGCAGGGAGAGTTCAGGCTCTGCTTCCCTGGGATGGGATGGTCAGACATCACCCAAACCTGTGCCTTTGCCTTGTAGGACAGGGGGGTTACGAAACTGAGGGGCTTTTCATCTTGACTGTTAGGACTGACAGAAGGGTGATGTGATGGGTTGCTGGGGTTGTTTTCAGTTCTCATTGCTGAGGTCGATCTTTTCCCATCCTTCCTTTGTGGTGGCCCCTCACACCAGGAAAGCAAAAGCTGAACTGAAGGGATATGTTGGATAGTTGTGTGAATTGGTGCAGATATTAATTTAATAAAGAAAAGTCTCTACATCAGTCATGGCCCTCAGTGTGTCTTCTCTATCAAAGTCAGTGATTTCCTGTAGATTTTTATAGTCATCCTCCAAAGCTTAGAACAGAAAAAAAATCATTGCTGTGATGGGTTTGGGAAAGGATAGTGTTCTCTTAAAACATCATAGAATAGCAATTAACTTAATTGCCTCTATAGTTCACGGAGATACTTTTTGTTTGTTCCTCACTACAGGAATACAGTTACATGATATATGGTATAATGTCTGTTTTTCTGAAGCCAGATGCATTGGCACCAGATTTTTATCCACAGTGCTTTAACTGGCTCATGCAGTAGAGCTGGCTGTTGTTCTACAGCCAGAACTCAGTGTGAGGAACACTGGCTGTATGAGATATGCCTGGCTGCTGAGCTGAGAATTATAGGTCAAACTACATTGTGCACCTAACTAATGTCAAAAAAAACCCCAAAAGTTCAAATAAATGGGCCATTTATTGCAAGACAATCAAGAGGCAGAATTGTGAAGGCTAACATTTACAAAATCCCAGCTTGCTTTAATAGTTCTACACCTTCTAGAAAAAAACTTGGGTTTCCATTCATACTAGAGCTTGTCTCTTTTGTGATCACTATCTTCTTTCAAAATAGGAAAAGCATTATTGTGGATTCACCTAAATGGAATGCTTGCTGGAGTGACTGTTATGGACTCAGGAATCTGTTATACCCCCAAATTAAATTCTAACTATCTATGTAACATATCTTTAGTGTTGTTGTGTAACACTCTGTAGTGTGAAGCATATGAAGTTTTGCAGACATAATTGCATTTTTATTGTCATATGCTGCTAGCTCTTCAACAATCTCTTTGCATCCTCTAAGTGTCTGCAGTAATTCTGTTTTTAAAAATAATCTTACATTTGGGTAGTCTTAAGGCTTTAAATTGCATAATGTTCGGAGTACTTTGCAGAACTGTTACCATAAATATGCAGAGACCTTTTCTTAGTCAATAAAGAAACCCAGTGAGCATGTGTGTGTATATATGAGTTTTCTAACTGCAGAAACATTACATGTACCACCAGAGTAGAAAAGGCTCTTGAACTGTTGCCCTTACATGTTTTGTTCTACAGCTGAACATACTATTAAATCAATCGGGGCGACAACATTTGATGAGACCTATTGAATGTAGAATTTTCACAATGGAACTGCACAAATTTATTTAGCACAAGCATCTCTTTAACTGTTAAGCTGTGAGTAAGTGTGTGACCTCTGCTGTAACACTTGTACCTGCATAATGAGATTGATAAAATCAGAAATGTTAACTGGAATAAAAAAATGCAACAGGGATATATCTGCCTGAATCCAGTCTTTGCTTTAGCCTTCCTGAATGCTTGGTGTCAGGGTGTAGTTCATTGCTTCTCAGTTTAGAGGGGTATGTTAGTGCTGTTTAGGGCTTCTGGAGGAGGCTGCTGCCCCATGGATAAACCACAGGAGAGCCACTCCACTGGGCTAAATATCAGTCACAGAAAGTGAAAACATTAACTAGAAAGGGACAGACATTTTGTAGGGCCTGTGGCAATAGGACAAGGGGTAATGGTTTCAAACTAAAAGCAGGTAGATTCAAACTAGGTGTAGGGAAGGTATTTTTCATGAGGAAGGTGGTGAAACAGCAGAACAGGTTGACTGGAGAGGGGATGGCTGCCCCATCCCTGGAACCATTCAAGGTCAGGTTGGACAGGGCTCTGAGAAGCCTGAATTCATTGAAGATGTTCCTGCTTATTGCAGGGGGGGTTGGACTCGATGACTTTTAAATGTCCTTTTTGACTCAAGCCCCTGTATGATTCTGTGGCAAACAAAAGCATCAAGGTGTGAGACAGGCAAGTGGGCACTGCAGCAGGGCACGAGTGACCTGGCAGCCACCCCATGAGCCCAGGTCCCAACTCCTGTGGGCAGCGGTGTGGGAAATCCCTTTCAGGTACACTGTAGGTACTAAACAAATCACTAGCAGTCCTTTTGCTTGAGTATTGAAGTTAGCCTGTCGTAACATTTGCTAAAATTTCTCTTGAAATCCTGTGGATTTTATAGATTATAGATTATAAATTATAGATTATAGATCATAGATTATAGATTATGGGTTACAGATACTCTAAGATAAAAATGCCACACAGTTCCCTGGAAAAGGGGAAGTTTTCAGTTAAAAATACTTTGTGTTTAATGTTTGAGCCAAATGCAAATATATTAACAGTGGAAGGCTCTGATTTGGACAGGATGCAGTTTTTCACCTCACAGTATTTGTGTAAATTACTTTTTAGGAAAAGTCATTTGTAGAAGACTTTTATCTTCTGATCTATAGCATGGGGAAAGGCAAAGAAAACTACCAAAGGGGCCTAAATAAAACTAAAATAATGATAAAAATGAAGAAAAAACCCCAAATGTTTACATTTATGATAAATGTTCTTGGTCAAAATAATCATTATAGGATTTTTTCAGGGACACCATTCTGTTTCTGGGAATGTCAAGAAACACCAAAAGCTTCCATCTCACTGATGACTATGCAGTACCACTAATTGTAGCAATAATTTTTTCTGCTGAGAGTGTCTGTATGAAGCAGAAACCATTTAGATGATTTCTTTTAGGCCACTGAACCTCCATTTGATGGTAATAATTTTTTTTTGCTACAGCCCTGTGCTGGATTCAGCAACCTGTAGATGAAAGGCTCCATATCCCATGGCCAGTCCCCTGAGTTAGCCAGTCCTGGCCTGTTTTTCTTCTCTTCTTCAAGCAGCTGTTTCTGCCTCTGGAGTCACTGACTAAAACAAGCAGCAAAGAAATCATTTGGTGGTTCATCTTTCCACTGGGGTTCAGTGATCAGGATCACAACAGAAATAAGTGTATTGAACCGAAAGGGCCTTTCTGCTTTTCTTAAATGTTCTCCATGATAGAAACATTACACAAATGCTGTGTATTCCAATTAAACTTAAACAGCAGCTCTAGCAGGGAGCAACTGCTGTGCACTCACAGGATAAATCAGCTTTCCTACTGAGCTCCACAGCATAGTTAAAAAAGGGAAATCCATTTCAGCAACCTCCATAAAACACAGATGCATTTTCTTTCTGTCTTTCTTAACATTATTATGTAGCTTTTTATTTTTTGTGGGTGCTGAATACCTATGAGTCCATGTGGCATCAAAATCCTTTTAATTTCAAAGAGTCCTAAACAGCAGTATCATGTCTGCTCCATGTTTTTCAGGCAGATGATGGAGCACGCTGGGCTTACCAGCTTTGAGGTTTAGTTCTACTCCAGATTCCCTGTGGGGTGTTAGGCAAGTCATTCTTTCCTGCAAATGGAAAGAATAATGATTGCTTTGCTGTTTGGTGCTGCTTCTGCCTCAGGCAGAAAATCTTTGGGCCAGATATATTTTTTTGAGCTGTTTAACCCACTGTTACTAACTGAGACCTGAACTGTATTCCAGCTGGGAAGGGCTATCGAGGGAGCTGAACCAAATCTGGTTCATTGTCACCATGTTAATTTCTATCTGAGCCATAACTGCACCTGAGCCTGTGAAAATTGGCTCATTTATGAACAGAGAAAGATCCAGTTTGAGTATCTGATTATATGGAAATATCTACAAAGACAAGCCCCCAGTGGAAAACCCCCAATGTACCAGCCATGATCATTGCAGCACTGTTGGACACATTTTAAGACAAAAGGTGTTTTATATGCTTAGCAGAGCAGTCCAGTGCTGCTATTTCTTTCATGGAGCATCAACAAAATGCACTTTTCAGTTGGCCAGCTACAAATACAGGAGTCACCCTTGGACATGTTTCCATTTGCCTCCTGCTGCTGTGCTGAGGATGATGAGGCAGAGCCTGAACTGGCACTGGCTTGTGCCGGGCTGTGGCCAGTGTCCTCAGAGCCAAAGGCCCAGCCAGCTGTGCCCTCCTGTGGTCCCCAACCTGACCAGAAAGAAAACAGATTTAATTAAAGCTATCATGGAAGTAGCACTGCATAATATCTTACCCTGAGTGAGAGCCAAAGCCCCATTTGGTGGAGATTAATGTAACTTCATATCTTTGAAAGATACAGTTTTCCATGTTAAATGGAATAACTGAAATTTCATATCAGCAAGCCTGGTTGTTCCAGGCACAAAATGAAAACCAACTCTGTATTTACTGAGATAATTTCTGTTGTCTGAATCACTTTATGGATACATGTAAGAAAGCCTGATGGAATGAATTATAGTCATAAAAAATAGCAAGAGTAACACACATTTCAGGTTTTTATGTTGTATAAAGGAAGTCTTGATAATTCAGCTTGACAAAACCCACTTTTTTCTTTTCTTTTTTTTATTTAAGCTTTATCTTTCATTGCCTATGAAACAGAGATGAGGACAAAGAAAGATATTAACAACTAATTTCCCTGACTCAGAATAGGAATGATTGTGAGGCAGTAGGATGCCCTGTGCACTGCAGAAAGTGGGGAGCAATCAACAGCAATGAAATTTTGAAGGTCCATAATTTTACAGAATATATTGTGTGCAGCTTTTGCAGTAGGAGGGAAAGTTCTGAAGTATCCATTAGTTCTCACTAATTGCCAGATTATTTCTCCCGAGGCACACGAGTAGCATAAGAAATCCCCAGTGCTGCAATGAACTAACAGAGGAAGTTGCTACCTCAGAGAAGGAGACAGTAACACTTTGGAAAGAGGACATCTGCTGTATTTTTTTTCACATATACCTTCTTGGTAAGCTTTAGAGATATCATAATGGCCATACCTGACATAGTAATCTCTTAGAAAAATTCTACCTTTCCAAGAAACAGAAAAATAAATGGGCATTAAAGGTTTTAAATTCTATTTAGGAGAGTTAATATTACACAATTGAAAACATTTTCATTTGCTGTTATTTATGATAAATCAAGAAGCAGCAATATTTTTGAATTGTTCATTAAGTTGGTGTTTCGGGCATTTCAGGTGATTTCTGCTAACAAGAGTTTTCTCTGAATTTCACATGCTGTTGATAAAGTGGGTCATTGTTTGAAAAAAAGAATAGATTTATGTCTGCCTTAAACAGAATAAAAGGTGCCTGAAGATTTTGAATGAGTGTAATTAGCCAGTCAGCCCTAAAGTAGAATTACTTTTTTGATATGTAGTTATGAGTCTTGTGTTGTGTTTTATGGAAGTAGGAGAGAAAAGGGAATAAAGCCAACATAAGACAAAAATCTGAAAGCAAACATGTACTGCAGCAGGATGAGTGTTTATAGGAGAGCTGTCAGATAATGGTGTTGAGTTAATTATAAGCAAGCCTATGGATTTTCTCTTTAAAGTATACATCACCTTGGACTTGAAATGCAATTTATTTCCTGCTGATATCTTATAGCAGAATGGTCTTTTCCAAAGAAGAAATACTTTAAAAAATATTTAAAAGTTGGTTTGTTGAAACATCCTAAATACTGCTGAGAGATTATTTTTAATTAGAAATGTATGAAAATTAAGTGAAAAATCCCAAGCCAAATTTTAGATTTAAATTCCCCAAGTAAACTGTTCCTTGTTTGACTGGAAAGAATATATTTTCCAAAACCAGCTGGTTCTGTCCTTCAGATATACTGATGTTCAACTTGGAGCAGATGTAATGATTTTCCAGCAGTTTTTCTGGAGTCCTTTCATTCCCAAAGTCCATGGTAGTTTTTTAGGTGGTCATTTTCAAGACCTGTTGGAAATGGCTCCAGGTGCACTTCATTGTTTCTGGCTTTTGAAGAGGTGAACTTTTGTTAGGCAATTTGTTACATTTGTTTCAATACAAGCAACTCCTTTAAATGCTGTTGATACTATTTCTAGAATACTGGGGTTTCCAGACACAGTCAAATATGGGGCCACTCTCTACAAACTTTGCTGTCTAAGAGGAAACTTGGAGACAATGGAAACAATGAAGGGCTGGAAAACATTCACTGCAAAACTTTTTGTTCCCAAGCTGAAAGAGAAATTAATTAACGATAAAGCCTGACAGTGTTTGTAAAGCTTGAGCTATTCTGTTGAAGGCTGATATTTTTCATTGTCTTGCACCGTAGCATCTCCAGAAATACCCTGTGAAATAGGAGAAGTCAGCTGGCAGCCACGGTGTCAGCCCAGTTTCATGGAGAGCTGTCGGGATGGCAGGAGGTCACAATGTGCTGGAATCAAAAAGACATCCCAAGCTGGTTTCCTCTTTCCTTTGAAGCATAACGCATCCTGCAGCTGTCAAAAACACACAATCCACTCTCAGGAAGCAGAGATGATGGGACTAAAACACTTCTGGTTTGAGAATTAAAATACCATAATTAACTGTGTGTGTTATGCAGGCCACGTGTTACTGACTATCTACACTCTTATTGGGTCCATTTATTAGTAGGAAAAATTAAACATTTTTAAGGTTTTATTGAATTGTTTTCATTTGAAACATTCATTGCATCTCTTCTAATTATGAATTGAAACGTGCTGGATATAACAATGGAATAAAAGGCCTTCTGTAAATGTAATGATATTAATTTTAATTTATCCACTTTAACACAAGATTTTCCCAGGGATTAGATAGCATTCTTTTTAATGATTTGAATAATAACAGTTGTTTTTACTAAACAAAGTATGATTACTGTTATGCCTTATTATTATTTTAAACAAATATTGTGTTTTCTAGTGGTTTAGGAACAATTACAAGAACAAGACAGGATCAAGTGCCAAATGTGGATGCTTTTGCATATTTGAAATAATTAGAGCTGAAGAGAGACTTTTCTTCTTAGAGAGACTGTAATTTTACAAGAATTATATAAATATTGTTTTGGTATAAGTGAGATATTTTTATAAATTCAAAGTGTTAATTTTTTTCCCAATTATTTGCACAATTCCTCATTAGAGGCTTTTGAAATCAAGAATTATTTTTATCAGGGAAAATTGAAACCTTTTTTTAAGACTGAGAAGGACATTTTGATGGTTTTGGCTGAAATTTTTCTAGCAAGAGAGACACAATTTGAAGCATTTCACTCTTCACTAGGCATTATTTTTCCAATTGTTTAGTGAACAATTTATATTGAAATAGATGGGATGAGATGGGCTGTAAAAAGTTTGTATGGGCAGACATGGTGATAGTTGTGTCTGAATAATGAAATATCATTCCTCTGCTTCTGCTGGTTGCAAATACATTGTGCTGTAGGCACCATGGTCAACCTTAATTAAGTTGATAGATGCAAAGTGATTTTGGTTTTAATTTTTTTTTTTTTTTAAGAATTAAAATGCACTCTATACCTCAGTATCTAACATATGAATACATTGAAGTGTCAGCATTAACTGTGCCATTCCACCATGCAGCCTTGTGACCCCAGCTCGGCCAAGGGGCCCTCCAGCCATCGGGATTTCCCAGTCAGGCACTTCTGACCTGCTGGGTTCCAGTCTCTGCAGTTTGTTGAGTGGCCAAATCTGAATTACAGCACAGTTGGGGTAATAGTTATGATTTCTAAGTGCTAAATTGTGATTCATTTCTGTAGCTAAAACACTGTATGTTTTACCTGTAAATTCAGAGTCTACTTGAGAGATTTCAGAGCAAAGAAAAGATTTTCTTAACCTTGTGGCAGATGAGTGTTTTGGCTTCTAATTACTATTTGCACTGCAAAATAGCCTTGGGTGAGGTTTCTCATCCTTCCCTTGCCCTGGATCCCAGCCAGTGGAACTGCCCAGGATCATGGTTCCAGGCTGGCTCCCCTGCTCTGGCTTCTGCAGATTTTTAGAGGGAGCAGCTTAAGGTACAGAACTCAGTTGTCTTCCATGAAGTTGGTAAGAGCTTTAGTTCAGAGGTGATATTTAACCCCCACTGGATAGGACTCTACCCAAGTAAATTCACTGTATAAAAATGAGGGACAGATTCAGCAGACATTTAAGTTGTTGGCTTCCCACTGACTCTAGTTTTCTATGTTTTTTCTTGTCTCTTAGAAGTTTTCATTTATGTAGGAGGGTGTCAATACCAACTACCAACAAGCATGCTGGGCTGCAGGAACATTTAAGTGGTTAAAAGTCAAAAAAAGGTAGGACCTTCTGTGCAATTGCCATGCATTGTGCTCATCATTGTGAGTACTGAGTCTTGGAATTTGTATGTTGAGACAGTTCTTGAAGGAAGACTTTTTAAAATTTAAAAACTCATTAGTTTTGATACTTGTAAAACAGTATTTTTTCTCTCTTTTACTAAATACTTTCTTTCAAGGATTTTTCTGTATTCTTTGATATTGTCATTTATAATTCTACCTACCAAGGCACTGTGATCTTTAATATCTATTAACATCTAGTCACTGCAAGACTGCCTTAGTGTATTAGATCTCAAAAAAAATTGCCAGTTATTAAATATCTATCCCAAGGGTAGACATAACCCTTAATGAAAGCATAAAGGAAAACAATAATTTGCTAGTATTTAGAAAAATGTTTATAATAGGCTGACATGCTCCAGTTTTGGAGTCAAAAGAAATGAAAAGAATCCTGCTTAACTCAAGGTTGCAGAAGAGAGCATGTTAAAAAGGGTTTGTTTCTGAAGTGTAAGGCCAAACTGTTTATGCTGTTTAAATGCTGTTTAAACTTTGAGAGGCTGAATTGTCTAATATGTTTTGTACTTCCTGGGTGAGCCTCTTTAGACTTTGTCCCAGTTCTTGCTTTTCTGACACTCAGGCCCTTGCAGCAATGTTGGGAATTTTAATGTGCCATGGCTCACAAAAGAGTCCAGTAAAACTGTTAGAATACAGTTGGATTGGGAGACTTTCTGTTCTGTTCTGTGTTTATATCTCTTGATTTATATGATTTCATGGCTGACTCTGCTGACTTCTTAAAACAGCATGGGTGAAAATTTAGTTCTGGACTGACTTACCAATGGATTTGACTGGGGATGGTTATGTCTGGAAGAAGAGCATGGATTGTCTTGGAAAGGTAAAGGACAAAAGGAGAAGAATCTACAAAGTGATTTATTTTTGAAATTAACCCTGTTGATGAAGGCATAATTGTTAGCTAGTCAGAGAGCTGCTGCTGAGTACTTTTAACTGGTGTGGTGCCATTGGAACTGGTATTTGCCAGCACCAGATACTGCTGGATGTACTGGTCTTGTGTGAGTGGAAGGCAGCACATCACCACAGCAGCACCAAACTGCAGCTGACTGTCCCTTTCTTGGCACTGGCAGGAGACCAGCAGGCATTCATCTGGAGTGCTGTGTCCAGGTCTGGGCCTCCCCATTTTGGATGGATGTTGAGGTGTTGAAGCAAGTCCAGAGGATGGCAACACAGCTGGTGAAGGGTCTGGAACACAAGTCCTGTGAGGAGCAGCTGAGGGAGCTGGGGTTGTTTAGCCTGGGAAAAAGGAGGCTCAGGGGAGACCTTATCACTCTGTACACATCCCTGACAGGAGGTTGTAGTCAGGTGGAGGTTGGTCTCTTCTCCCAGGCAATCAGTGACAGGACAAGAGGACTTAAGCTGCACCAGGGGAGGTTTAGGCTGGACATTAGGAAAAGATTCTTCACAGGAAGAGTGAGTGGGCATTGGGATGGGCTGCCCATGGAGGTGGTGGAGTCACCGTCCTTGGAGGTGTTTAAGAAAGCCTGGATGTGGCACTCAGTGCCATGGTCTGGGTGACAGGGTGGTGCTGGGTCGTAGGTTGGACTTGATGATCTCAACCTGGTTGATTCTGTGATTTCAGTGATGGGTGTAGGGCATTGAAGAAAATGGATTATGGCAAAATTAATCAAAACTGTGGTATAAACTCTACCAACTTCTCTGTCCCACAGTGAATAAGCAGCATCCTGACATCATTTGACCAACATAATTTGGAATTTGGTGAGAAGTATAAATCTGAAGGTTAGTGATGGAAATACTAATGATGCATTATCTATAAACTGACAGTACTTTACAAGTCTGCTTAGAGATCTGAAATGATGTAATTCCAGAAGGATGGATTAGTAGTCGAAACTTAGAAAGTTTAGAAATGTAATTCATCATAAGATTTTTTCAGCTCTGTGTATTTTGCCAGTAAAAACTTTTGTGTGTGTAAATGAATATTTTCCAACATTCAAATCAGTAGGAGATAAAGATTAATTTATTAATTATTATTGTGAAAAACGAGGTTCACTCTCCTGTGAGAATTTAAAGGGTTTAATATAAAGACAATAAGAGACACATCAAATAAAGCAAAGGGGTAATGGCCGGGTGCCTTGGCGCTCTGTCAAGAGCACACCTGATGCTAGAGGTGAGTCCTTTTTATACCATTTTTACTGTCTGTTCTCTATTCATATAAAAACTTTTCCTGGAGCTGTTCTGCATGGCCACTCCTTGGTTCTGCCTTTTTAGAGCATGCGTATTCTTCTGCCTTGTGGTTTTATTTCTCTTGATTCTTGGGGCTGGGCCCGCTAGGCAAGAGTCGATGGTAGGGGGGATCTCTTAATTCTCCAGACAGTCAGGGCTGATTGCAGCTTTGGCCTCTTTGCCCCCCGGGCAGAGCGGCGAGAGCGGCTCTGGGCTCTCCTGGCCGCCCGTTCTCCGGGCGGAGCAGCCTTTGGGCCCTTTTGTTCCCTGGACAAAGCGTTGATCAGCAGCTCCTTGGGCCTCATCCTCTGTTCGCCTGGAGGTTATCTTACTTGTCACACTTGCTAACATTCTTGCTAAAAAGAGAGAAAACTACATCCACACAGCAAAAAGCATTTCTAACATTATATAATATCTACCTTTATACTTTGTGAGAAGCCAATATAATATACGTTTATAACATTATTTAAGTATTTATGATTTTGTCTCATGGGGCTTCGTTTTGCATTGTGATCTGACCTACCTGGACATTTTAATTTGCATGTTAGTCTTGTTCTGGCCTTAAAAAAAAGGCAAGAACATTGTTTTTCTTTGCCTACCCTGATCTGTCCGAGCCTTCCTCTTTCAATACATTTCTGACAGCTGCTGCTGCTCACCCAGCCCTGGGACATGGCCAGCCGTGTCCGCACTTGTCTGTGCCATGTGCTCTGAATCCCCTTTGTTCCGAGCGCGGGTAAAACTCGAAAGCCGCATGGACTCCCCGAGCAGAGTCCGACTGGCTGGCTACCCCGGGCCCAGCCCTGCTCGCCCCTTTTCCTTCCCCGAACACTGAGCGGTCCGAGCGGGCTCCGCCTCCTCGCTCCGTCCTCCCTTCTGTGGGCGGCATCTCTCGTCTCTGCCGGGACGGGAGGAATGAAGAAAACAGGAATACAGGCACGGAGTCTGGGCTGTATTTCTACCTCTTTGCTTCTGCTTCCGACATGAGCTTTTCAGCTGTCGCTTGCCGCGTTTCGGAGGCGCCGCGGTGCCCGCTCGCCCGTGCCGCCTGTGCCGCAGCTCGGAGCGTTCCGAGGCGCACAACGCTGAGCGGCCCAGCGAGCTGCGAGCATCCCGTCAGACAACCGCCCCCTCCACTTCTCATGCTTTGAAAGTGTTATAAACATATAATATTGGCTTCTCGCAAGTATAAAGGTAGATATTATATAATGTTAGAAATGCTTCTTGCTGTGTGGATGTAGTTTTCTCTCTTTTTAGCAAGAATGTTAGCAAGTGTGACAAGTAAGATAACCTCCAAGCGAACAGAGGATGAGGCCCAAGGAGCTGCTGATCAACACTTTGTCCAGGGAACAAAAGGGCCCAAAGGCTGCTCCGCCCGGAGAACGGGCGGCCAGGAGAGCCCAGAGCCGCTCTCGCCGCTCTGCCCGGGGGGCAAAGAGGCCAAAGCTGCAATCAGCCCTGTCTGTCTGGAGAATTAAGAGATCCCCCCTACCATCGACTCTTGCCTAGCGGGCCCAACCCCAAGAATCAAGAGAGATAAAACCACAAGGCAGAAGAATACGCATGCTCTAAAAAGGGGGAACCAGGGAGTGGCCGTGCAGAACAGCTCCAGGAAAAGTTTTTATATGAATAGAGAACAGACAGTAAAAATGGTATAAAAAGGACTCACCTCTGGCATCAGGTGTGCTCTTGGCAGAGCACCAAGGCACCCGGCCATCACCCCTTTGCTTTATTTGATGTGTCTCTTATTGTCTTTATATTAAACCCTTTAAATTCTCACAGGAGAGTGAACCTCGTTTTTCACAAAAGAAAGGTGGATAGGGCTTCCCAACCACAGCCCGTGCTTATTATTATTTGAAAATAAAAGATACTGCTCCTTCAAATGTTGAAAGAAATCTTCCATTTCAAAACATGGAAGAAATTGTCTTACTGAGATTAAACAAGGGTGGGAAGTGAAGCATTTGTTTGTTTTATGAAGTCTGGTGAATTTTGATAATGACTTCTTTAAAATACACTATATTGAAGCTTTTCTAATTCTAGACAGATAAGAAATAATAGTTACATATTTCAGCTTTTAAGACAAAAGTAACCTTTTATCACCTAATTTAACAATCTTCTTAGTAAAATGTCTTAGAAGAATGTGAAGTGTTATTTAAATACTAAAAAAAAATCACCATCTTTGACTAGCAGGGCTTTTTTAAATTGCCATAATCAAAGTCCAAACACATTTCCCTGCTTGCTTTAAATAGACTCACACATTTCTTTTCTTGCTTTAAACAGTTTCTTTCAATGACAGGTTTTTCCTTAATGAGGAGGAGGATAAAGTGAACAACTCTGAGCTTGTAAGTGCAACTTCAGCATGACAAAAGTTCTGATTTTTGACAGCACCCACTAGGAAAATAGGAAAACTGGCACTGTTTTAATTAATGTGTAGTTTTGAATTGCTAATCTGCATTTTAAAATATAAATATATTTACTTTAGCAGTAGTATGTTTTAAATAGCAAAAAAAGCAAAAGAAATCGTACATTGTAGGTCACAAAATGTAATAATTTGCATTTCTTTCTGATAAGTAATCCAAAATAGCTTTTGAATTGAGCATTCTTGTTGAGTTTACTAATTTTTTCTTTGATAAATAGCTCAGAATAATTACCCCATTCATGGAATTTTTGGAGATAAGTCTTGTTCTAGTACTAAATCTCCTTTGAGAAGGGGACACCTCTAACAAATTGGTTAATAAACAACAGCAGTTAATGTTGCCTAAATTCACATGATCATGTTAGCTGATGTGCAATCATACTTATCAGGAAAGGAGAAGATAATCCCATATTAATGCTGATCAGATTTTCTACAATTGACTGAATGTCCAGAGCAGGTCCTGGGTGTGGCCTTTTGTAGAGAGCACTGTAGGTTTTAGTAATAAGGTTGATTTGGGTATTAATAATACCTAAGCAGTAATTCAGGTAAAATACAAAATTTTACAGGAAGGATAGAAATCTGTTTTTAATATTAGGTCTCAACACAACATTAGTGACTCCAATTTATTTTCTAAGGAATCATGTTTGTTTCTAGAAATTGCTGGATTCTATAAGACTTAAAAGGAGTGGTTTCTTATTTTGCTAAGAAAATCCTAGGTGCTTTTCTGGTGTGACAGCAGCAGTTTAATGACCCTGCTGCAGTGTCTCCCACAGCTCTGGGGGGAGCTGCACAATTGCCAGGGCTGGACAGGGGACAGGGCAATGCTGGGAGGTCCAATGGACTTTTCCTACTTAATCCCATCATTTCTGTTGTTTAAGCTTTCCACTAAAGTCCCTGTAGCCTAAAAGTACAGAAATGTTGGGTGAGACCAGAAAGGCCCCACAATGGAGCTGGGAGTGAGAGAATTGAGGGGACCCAACCTCGGCTGCTCCGCAGCGGCCGGAGCCTGCCCAGGACACGGGGCCCTGTGTTTCCATACTGGAAGGAATGTTTGCACTCCTACAAGCTTCTTGCTAGCCTGTCAAATGGTGCTTATTTTTACAACCACAGGCTGCTCCAAGAATAATCACAGTTTTTTAATAATTATTGTGATTGAAGACTGATAATTGGTATCAGTTTAATTGGAGAGGAAATGGCCGCGAGTTTTTGAATGGCATGAATTCTCTTGTTTTCTTTTGCCATCTGTAAAGCTATGAATAGAAAAAACATATGGATAGAATCATTGTTGTTTTCTGAAATGTAAATGAGACACAGGGCTGAGGAACATCTCCCTCCAGTATACCCCTCCAGTGGCATCTGCTCAAAAGGTTACTGTACAGTAGCAGTTTTGGAAGATTTCCTCCCTTTTGCTCCCTTTTCTCTCAGAAGCAGCTTGTGCAAAACCAAACTTAAATATGAAACTGGATTCATTATTAAAACAAGAGATTATAATTTCCACGTGATTCTATTCCCCACCCCCACTTCCCACTGTCTGATGATAATATAGTGTCATAATGAAATTCATGAGGCCGCAACAACAAAGGAGCTCATGGAAGAGAACAGGAGCTTGTCAGATGGTATAGATTTGCATACTAATGAAGATTATAATGTTATTAATATTACAGAAACATAGTAATAGCCAAATACCACTGAAATGGGGAATGGTAGATCATTATTAGACTCCAAAAACAAATAAAAGAATGTATTTTACAATATTACTGCACCTTGCAGCTGTTGCAGAATTAAACCCAGTTCCTGTAACTGAATTCTTTTGATTTCTGTGCCATATCAAGAAGGTTAAAAAATGTATACTTGTACTATATTTTATTGTCTATACTTTATTGGAAAAAAAGTACGCAAAAGTTCAATTTTTTTCAAGATATGTAGGCTGATCACTAAGAAGTAAAATGGGCTGGAGTTCTTAGGACTGAAGTTCAGAAGTACATGATGCCTTTGACTTCCAAGTGTGATCTTGAAACCGGAGGCTCATCCATGGGTGGAATTTTATTCCTGTCTTTACTAAAGGATTCCTGACCTAGCTCTGGACAGCCTCCTGTCTCCTGTAGTGAAGCAGTAAAGCAGCTTCACAGGCTGCACTGAGAGCAGGAGACGCAGGGCAGGACAAAACTAAAACTTCAACAGCTCACATAGATAACTTTCCATCTTCCTTGTCTTCTGAACAGTTAAAGGTCTTGGTTTTCTCCAAAAAGTGTTCTTGGCATTTGTCAAGTCTCCTGTCAAATGACAATTTCAGCAACAGTTTTCTGGGCTTGATTCCCTCTTTCTGTTTTGCATGATGATCCTGCCTTTGCAGAGACCCAGGCTGCTCTCAGAGCAAGGTGGAGGTGGTTTGATACCCAGACAGAGAGGATTCCTAAGGTGCAGGACAGCAGACACCCCTGCTTCCAGCAGATCTGCCTTTCAATGGTAACATGGAGCAGCAAGGCCACCCTGGTTACCTGCAGCACTTTGGATTTCTAGCATTTTTCCTGCTGCAGTTCAGGACATTGAGAGTTGGTGTTTGTGAAGAAGATGAGGAGGGTCGGGTTCTCACAACACTGGGTTGCTGTGAGAGGCTTGTTTTGCAGCTCCAACAACACAGGGATTTAATTCAGTGGAAGAGAAGCCTCTGTCAGTCAACAGGAGGGTTATAAAAAAGCTGGAGTGTCTCACTGCATGGGTGTGATTGAAAGCAGTGGTGTGTTTGGGAAGATTTCAATGACTCTTAGGGATTATGATAGACTTGAGTGAAATTTAGTGTTTGTCAATGTTTGCAAGCCTAACAAAGCAATTTGTGCTGTTCTGCTGCACCGTGTAACTTATCAGGGTCGTTTTGCCCAAGTTAAAGTAGTCTAAGCCTTAAATCTAAGTCAAGAAAGATGCTTTGACAATGAAGCTTCCCAAGGACAAACAGCACCTTATGATATGTGGGATTGGAGCAGTTCTGATGGGACCAGTGTGGGAGCAGGTCCGCAGTGTGCACCCAGGAGGTCTGAAATCACAGATGCTGCAAAGCCCAGCATCCCCCCCCAGCGGCTCTGAGGGGTTTGGGGGTGTGTGAGGGGTTTCCAGAGGAAGGCGGGATACAGGCAGACATTTTGTGCTCTGCACCTGGTCAGCCTCCTGCAGAGCTGGAATTTGGAAACAAGAGAGCCAAGCAAGGGAGGTGGCAGATGCTGAGCATCAGCAGAGGACTCTGCTGTGCCACTCCACAGCCCATGGCCCCCTTCCTCAGGCTCTGTGCAGGGAACAGGGCTGGGTCCATTATGCAAATGCTTCTGTAAAGAGAGCCATGGATTCATGTTAAAATATTTTAGGTGTCTTTCTTTATAAAATTTTACCCTAGGCATATTTTTTTTTCACATTGAATTTTAAACAATGAAAGAGTTTAATGTTTGTCACATTAGAAACAGCTTAATTCTTTCTAGGGTTTATGAAATAAGGATTTTTGTAATACTCTCCTACGTTTAGTAGTCTTCTAAGAGCTTGAAAGGCTCTAAATATCCCTTCCCTTCTCACTATAAGAAAAGGTTTCTACTTTGCTGTAAATGTGGATTAATAAATCTGCATTGCATAAAATGTAGGAAGGTGAAGTTCTAACAGCCTGAATTGTACTTATTTGTGATGTCTTCTTTCAGAGGCATCAATGATTGAGCAACAGTTCCTTGTAGTGCTGCTTTATCTGGTGAAAACCATTTTAATTTTAAGGGAACTAATACAGCAGAATAAAATCTTGGTTGGTGTCTCCCCCTTGGGTGCAGGGTGTTCCCTGCTGCTGTTCCTTGGTGTCTGCCCCATCCCAGGCTGCCAGATGGACCTGCAGGATGAGCTGTGCAGGTGGGCCCTGGGTGTGTGCTGTGTCCATCCTGATGAACATCTGCATTCAGGGACCATGTGGATCTCCAGGCAGAGCCTCTGGCAGCCCAACTCTGCTTTTGGCTGCAAGGGACACTTGTCTCTGTTTAAAACATCTTTCCTGAGCTGTTCACTTCCCTCAGTTTCCCTCTGCTTTTTTCCTCACCAGTTTTTCATAAGGGTCTTTCATTGGTGAGGGGAACCTTGTGAGGTTGTCACAACCTGCATGTTCAACTCCTGTGTACCCAAGCCCAGCTGTCAGCTTCTTTCCTAACCCAGAGTTTACTGTGAAAGCTACTCTGGCCTGGTCTGAGGTGCTGGGAGTGAGGAAACACCTGGTCCCAAGCTGTGGCAGCTGGGCAGCTCGGCTGTGCTGCCCTGATGGACCCTGCAGAGAAGCTGTGTTCATGCCTTGGGTGAAGGCACAGGACACAGGGCAGAGGACTGAGACTAGAACAACAAACTCTGGTAGTGAAGGGACCACCTGTGTCAAAATGTCGTTGAGACATTGAGACCAGGTTGTAATTTGTGATTCTCTATTAAACTGTGTCAGTCAATTGATGTGAAGCAAATTCAGAGAAATGTTCAGGTTCTTCTTGCAACCATTGAACCCTGGTTCTTCAAACTTACTCATAAAACACCAATTTGGATTACCAAATATTCTGACTATGAGGTAGAAGCCACTGTACTTGTGTTTCAGACTTTTATTGCTTACAAAAACAAGGGTAAATAGAAATTTAATGCAGTTTTGACTAAGCCTGTAGTTCTTTGCCTTCCCAGCACAGACAATGATCCAGTGCCTATTTGCCAGTACATGCATTAGCGGCCTGTAGTCAAAGCTCAGCAGTGGCCTGGTATTTAACAGCAGAGTAATTGCATGTCAGCATCATTTAATTGAAGTTTTGATGAAACTGGAAACAAAAGAGTGCTCTTACAGCTTTTACTGTATTCAACAAGACTTGTTTTTAACTAAGGAACTAGTGTCTGTTTTGCAAAAGTTCTCCTTTTGTGTGTGTGTGTTTTTCTTCAGCGTTGCACACTGACTGTATTTAGTATGGGGAGCAGGGGTGTTTACCAAAGCCTGTGTTCTCCTTCCTCCCCCAGCCCTCAGGTGTGCTAGCAGCACCCTGTGCTCTTTCTGTGTTCCTGGGAGTCTGGTGCTGGGCTGCAATGTTGGTTCACTGAGTGTCTGTACAGCTCACTGGTGCGTTCAGGTACTGAGGTCAATCTTGGTTGTGGTTTAAGAAGCCTGTTAATACCACTGGGATTTTGATGGTACTGGGGATGAAGCATCTTTTTCTTCCCCTGAAATCCTGTTAGTTAGGAGGATATTGCTTTATGCAGCAGAAATGAATCCATTATCTGCGAGAGAATGAGTTTCTAAAAAATCTAACTATTGGGGTCAGAAGCACTTCACTTTCTCCTTCCAAACAGAAATGTCAATAGAAGGCAATTTTCAGTTCTCTTGGACTAGGGCATGGCTTTGGATGAGTTAATGACAGGGAGTGCTGTAACAGCCTGCATTCACTGTGCTTGCAGCCCACACTGGTTTTCATCCAGGGGCACTGACCAGAGCAGGGCTATTGCTTTGTCCAGTGAAGCATCATCTACTCAGGATGAATGCATCTGCCCCACTAACAGTGCAGTCTGATTGTTCTCTGATGTGTGAGGCTGCTTTGAAGAATTCAGGGACTGTTATTTCTGATTGGACAGAGACAACAGAAGAAAACTGTCTCCTAGAAATATCTTCTTATGCTTAATCTCTGTGGTAATTTCTCATAGAGGAGCGATAGACCACGGCAACCTGATTTAACTTTTGAAGCCTGCTGTGCTTTGAGCAGGAGGTTGCACTGGAGGCCTCCAGAAGTGCCCTGCAACCTGATTTTTACTGTGATTCTATGACACCCTGGAGTTTAGCAGGTCATCGCATTTGTATTGTGTTCATATTTTGTACTGCTTAATGCTGCCTTTCAGAGCTCCACAGTAAAACACGTTACCTGCCTTTGGAAACATGAAGGAATCTGTAGCACTTCCAATGATTCCCCAAAGAATTAAAAGGGATTTTATGAATTACATTAAACAGTACTTTCGAGCAGAACTATAAGACCCAGCTAGGCTTAAGGAACAGGTGAATACAGGAGAGTATTCTAAAGAAAAATGTAAGTTGAATCCTAGTATTTAAGGGGAGATTGTTCTGAAACTGGTTTTCCTTGCTCATTTCAGTGTGATCATAATTTAAATTACCTGTCTGCTGTTCCTTTTCTACAAGAATTTTACCAAAACTTGGTTCCTGAAACCATGTTTCACAGAGCCAAAATTTTGCTATTTGAGGTTAAATTGATTTCCCTTTCAGTTTAAAGGGAAAGCTCCAGGACACCAAACATCAATACTGTGACATTGCAGATGCTGGGCTGCTGATGTTAAATGCACTGCACATTTAGGTATTTTCCTGTGTCTTTCCCTTGCTTCTATGCCTTTTGCAATTTCTGAATTATTTTTCCCATCACAGCCTCATTCCCCTCTTAGTTCTTTTCATTGTATAAAGCTCTCTTAAGAAAAAAAATCAAAGGGTTTTCTGTACTTGGTATCATTATTGTGTGTCTGTTTTAAGTTTCTCTTGCTTCCTAAAACAATTACCTCACCATTTCAGATCTGCTTGTGTATTAACAACTAATCAGATTTTTACCCTCTGGTCTTCATGCCCTCCTTCACACAGTTCCTGACCCCTTTATCAGTGCGTCTCCCTTATTTCGTTCACAATTTAATTTTGCATTATTCTGTCCTCTTTCATCTCTTTGTACTGTGCATATTTCAGGCTCAATTCTCTTCTCTCTAATTAACTTTGTTCTATTTCCTCTGCCACGGTTCACATAACAGAATTCTCTTTCCTGGTGCCAGGGCTGTAGCAGCATCCAGGCCTGGGCACCCCCAGGAGCCAGGAGCACAACTTGACTGGTGGCAGTGCCACAGACCTGAGCCTGGGATAGGTACAGCAGTGCTGGCTAGTGCAGCTTACAGACAAGCTCTTTGGGGGGCTAATGAGCCTTCTTATCTCCTGGCAGCACGGCCTGAGATGAGGAAGGAGCAGCCTGGCCACCCCGGGAGTGCACGCACAGCCTCCCCAGGGAGCGCGTCCAAGCACCAACAGCGTTAACAAACTGACCACGCAACTAACAATGTATTGATAGGATCTTCCTTTAAAAAGCCTTTGCTTTATTTGTGGAAGGCTCAGTGTATGAGGGATTTGGCTCTAAGAAAGAAAAAAGAAGCAATTCCAGTTGACAGGGAGGTTGGCAGGGTTTTAACAGAGGAGCCTGGCTGGTTGTCTGCAGCATGGCCGGGCAAACAGCCCCGTACAGCGGGCACGCAGCAGCCGTGGCTGGAGCATGGTTTGTGTCCCAAGGTAGGTGGACAGGAACCCTCAGTGAGAATCTCCCTTCTCTGATGGATCTCCTGGAACTTCCTATAGCCCTTTGCTTTTCCACTAGTTTTGGGAAGTTCAGAATGTGGGTCTGAACTTTGCAATGTGAGTATCTCTCCAACAAAGTTATCATCCTTCAATTTTGAATTCTCCAGTTTCTCCTCCTAGTAATTCAGAGAATGACTTTTAGAAATAGCATAAGAAACTGCAAATGCCAATATTTTAAAATACTTATTCAGGAGGATTTCTGTGAGAGAACTATATTTAATTCCTGTAAGTTCATGGAAAAAAAATAGGTGAAGTCATAACTGTTTATATCCCTATCCAGAGTCCCAGTCACACAAAAACTCTTGTAAACTCACTCTAATAGTGCTTTTAACTTTAATGCCTTGAATCTGAAATTACTTCAACTTGGCTAATTACCATTGTGGGCATTTATGAGGATTCAGATTATTTCTGACAGCCTTTCAGCACCTTCTGCAGCTTTTCCACATCAGCCTGGAGAGGACAGACAACCTCTCCTGTAATTAACTACAAAGAAAAAATAGAAAGGTCCTGGAGAAAGATATCTGGTGATCTTTTAATGTCCTATACAACTAAATCTTTAATGTCCCTTAAGGAAAACATGATTAGTTAAAACTGAGATTAATCCCTTCACTTTGTATTGCTCTCACAGTTTAAAATCTAAATTGTGTAGATGAGCACAAACTTTTTAAAGGATGTTCATTATAAATCCAAATAAGTCACAGGACCCAATTTTTCCTCTTGGTCTGCATCAAAACCAGCAGTGGATGACACAAATTTGAGTAAGGCAGACATAGGTGAATGTTGCATGTAGCATTGATCAGCATTACTCTGGTGCATGGTCAGCCTTGCAATTCCTGATTGTGGCAGCAGACGTGCACAGAATTCATCTTGAGGCATTTTGTAACTCTGTCACACTGCACGTGTTTTTTTGTCGTGAATGTAACCCTTATTAACCTGGGAAATAATCTTTATTCTTCTTTTGGTTAAGGCTGTGTGGTTTAGTGTGAGAGTAAACAGAATAATTACCAAAGTGATGCATTTCCCTCCCTTAATATAATAGACTTCTAAATGGACTCAAAGGAAATGAGAGAGTTACATGCTGAAAAGAAATGGCCGTGTAGCATACTGCAGTCAGCACAGAGATCTATGTATATTTAACTAATGTTAAACCCATGAAAGAACGTTGTGTTTCCTTTTCATGTGGAGTTAAAAAAACCCCGAACCCCGGCCCCCCATTGTGATATATTAAGAAGTTTTTCTGTCATCTGGACATCAGATTTCACTTATGTGTATTAGCAGTCAAAATGTTGAATTACATTTTCAAAAGTGCTGAAACAACACAGTGAAACATGCCCTCATCTCCCCAGATCTGAAAAGCAACTGCACAGACCTCTCTTCAGTCTGCAGAGCCCTCAGAACCCACTGGGTGTATCTCAGCCATGCTAGGAGGAGGAAATATCTGGCAAATAATAATGGGCAAACTAAACTCGATGACAGCTTGGTTTCCAAGGAGCAGAATTTAGCTTTTGAATTTTAAAAAATGCCAGTGGGTTTGTAGGGTCTGATTTTGTGTGAACAGTTACTGCATATCTGCCTCTTGTGTGCCATATATTATGAGGAGGGAGGAAAGGAGATTTAGGTGTCTTGCTAACGGATTTGTTCACACCTATAAATAATTAGGTGTATAGCTGAGGTTTGTACAGCATTTGATAACTATTTTGCCAGTTGCTTCTCAGCAAATGTGGTTTCAGTTAAAACAAATCAGTTTTATGATGTCTGTGTGGAGCAGGAGACATCAGGTGACATTTGAATTGTGTGCTGACCTTGCTGGCACTCAGAGCTGCATCTCCAGAGGGCCTGAGGGCTGGGTACAGCTTCTTAAAACAACACTTCCTAGAGACCGCTTGGAGACTGAAATGACTCCACTAATGTGATGTTCCATTCTAATTAGAATTTTTAATTCTATCTGCTAACAAGTTTTGCAGCCCATTTTCATCATTAGTAGAATTCCAGATCTTTTAAGCATGACTGTGAAATACAATTCTAAGATTCTTTTTGTGTTTATTTATTTCTTGTTTTCAAGTTGATTCTTGAGCACAGACAAAAACTTTATATGTTACCTTCTGGAAGTTGTTGGAAGAATTTTTTTCATGGCAATTAGGTATGCATCATTATAATATAAAGTATTTTCTAAGAATAAGTAGAAAGCAAATCAATCAAAGCATCTTTTTGTTCGAGAATGACTTGAGTGCACCGTGATGTTTGAAGTTCTGAAAAAATAAATTTGGTTTCGTGTGTCAGAGTAGGCAGAACAGCAGGATTTTAATATGCTCATAATTTGATGTCGTATCCAGCAAGTCCCATAATTAAAGAATATTAGTTCAATATTTGGACTGTTGCACAATTGGAAACAGGAATAAATATTCTAGGATATATAGGAGAACACTCATTAATATTGCTCCTTTATTGGTGGAATAGCTAAGCAGTTCACATGCAGGGTTTGTGTGTTTACCACCTGCTTGTCACAATGTCAGGCACTGATATTCCCTGGAATATGAAGCAACATTCAAATGTTAGGAAACTTTAAAAAAGGAAAATGAAAAAGGGAACGTGATTTGAATGAACTCAATATACACCTTCTTGGTTTACAGAGCAGTGGATTTATCATACAGGCAGGCAGACTGTTCTGTGCTGGCAGTGTTTTCCACAGGGCCTGTGACCCCATGGACAGCAGATCTGGCATTAGATGCCTTTGCCTGGACATTTCCTGAAAGTGAATGGTGCATGCTGAGCTAGAAACTCATTGAAATCCTGACTTGAACTGTTCAGATATGTGCTAGGGAATAACAAAATGATTTCTGTAAAGGGGGATTGGCCTTCCTGAACCCTAGGAAATGATGCCCTTTACTTCCTGGCAGGATCCTGGCATTCAATTTTTAAAAGGCACGTACAAAATTGAACTTTGAAGCTAGAATCTAAATGAGTCATTGTCCTAGAAATGTGAGTCATATTTTTTTGAAGGTTAAAGGAAAAAGGGTGCTTCCTTTTTGGTTTGAACTAAACATTTTATAATATTGCTATGTTATTAGAGACAGTAGGAGAAGGGTATAATATTAAATGAGAAGGGTGTGATGGGCTACTTTGGGGACGGAGTCAGGAGTGTGTCAGTCAACTGTGGCACAAGAAGGGAGATGAGAGAAAAAACTGAAACCTGGATACAAAAGAACTCTCCCCTCTCCTGTGCATGTACACAGCGACTGGATGAAAAATCCCTGTAACCATGAGCTTGGGGAGATTTAAAGTAGGCAGTAGTGCCTATTTGGGTAACGAGGTGTCACTAGAGTGAAGATCACAAAATGTAACTACAAAAGAGAGAAGCCTGCCAGGCATTGTTAAAGCTCTGCTTTTTACTGCAGTCTAAAGATTCTCCTAAATTCTTTATGCAATGAAAATTTTAAACAATGTGATTAACCTTAGCTGTGCCATTAATGTAACAGTGGAGTGAAAAGCTCTGTGCAATCTCGGCTGCGCCCTCTCTGTTAATCTGGTGTTTGGAACTGATCTGGGTGTGCAGCAGTGGGCACAAGGATGCACTTGGATCAGCTGGGGGCCAGCTGCCCACATGCACAGGCAAAAGGGACTCCTGCCAGAGATGCATTCACACCTTCAAAAACACAAAGAAGGAGGAGTGAATAGACACAGATTCCAGTTGTTGTTCCCTGTTAGGCTAAAATTCAAGTTCATTAAAATTTGGAAGCTTGGGATAGTTCACAGTTTGAACTTCATGGATAATTTAAGCATCAATATTACTACTATGTTACACATAACCAAGATTGTAACTGTCCATAGAGCTTTAATCAAATTGGCTGGATATTAATTCTACTAAAGTTAATGAGTGCTTTTCTACTGATTCAATTTGAATCAGCACTGGATGCAAATATTGCTGTAATTTTATGGCAACTTATTTAAATAACCAGAATGCTCTTACACTTCCTCCCTTTGAATGAATGCCTGAGCCTTTCTAGGTCAGCAAGAATCTTACCTACATATTTCATCATCATTTCCTGCTGGGTATTTGCCTTAAGTCACTACATTGGGAGTACCTCAAAGCATTTCTTCAATTGCAGTTTTCAAATGAAACCCACATCTTTGTGTTTCTGCTTGTGCCTCTTCAGCTGGCACTAACAACGCAGGGAGCCCCGGGAGGACACAAACACACTCTGGAATCAAACATCACTGTTTGAGAAATCTCAGTGTCTTAAAGGGGAGGATTTTCCTCAAGCTTCACAGTTGGAAAGCTGAGACATAAAGATACAGGTTTTACCTGAAACCACCAATTTACAGCTGTGCTTAGCCAGGTGGAGGATCTGACAGTCAGGTATCCTGCTTCTGCAACAGACCTCCTAGGCAACCATACTCCAATCTTATTGCTCTAATTCCATTTGTTATCCAACATTGCTCTGATGTTTGACAAACCTGGGTCTTAAATCTTACATATTTTATGAAGTTATGCCAGTTCTTATTGGATTGAATGATTTCCTTAAAAGCAAATCTCAGGATTTGGTTAAAGGCTGTGATTTATATTTTGAATGGTTTCTGCAGTGGGCATTATGACTTTGTGGAGCTGCATGATATTACCAATTAAAGTGTTGGAAAAAGGCAGACACGATGCTGTGAAAGTTTTGCAGAGCTTGGGATGCAGGAGTTTCTCCCTTGCAAAACAGATGAATGTTCCAAGGCAAATAGATCAAAGAGTTTGACACTTATTTCCTACTGTACCATCTGCCTGGAAAGATTCAGGCAAAATGTTGAAGTTCATTTCTATTTTATCAGCCAAATTTTGGCACCTAGATATTAAACTAAATTGAAAATCTCCTTCCCCATCTTTCCTGGAGGTTTTGATCGAGTGATGTCTGGTTTATCTGAAGTGTTGCCCTTCCACTGATCTATGTTTTTCTGCATGATCAGTGTAACTTTATTTGGCTCATACTATTTTTCAGCCCATCTTTGATATATTTTTCTCTGGGATTACCATGTATTTACTTCTCCCCTGCCCCCTTGTTCTTCACAAGAAATAGGCCTAGTTTCCAACAGAGTGCTACAGATTTCTGTAAAACTCATGATCCTATATACAAGTTTGTGAAATTACTCTTCTCCTCTAGTTTGTACTTTCAAGTAGGAACTTATGTTTTGCCCAATAAGAGGATTTTTACAGGGTTTTAAATGACCCTTTGAAGTGTTTACTTAAGGAATTGGAGTTCCCATGGGGTGTAAACAGTCGCTCCTTAATGTTATGGCTTATTTGTCTTACAGCAGTTTTATCAATAACCTGATCCCTTTTTCTTGTAATCTATTTTTATTTCTCTTTTTGCCTACTGCCATCTCTTGGGGGAACTAAGTAAAGAAAATAGAGTTATTTTCATTTTCCTCAGCCAGGCTTTAAAATTGTCTGATGACTGCTATATCTGAGTGCCTGTTTGAAACAAAGAGTTGGTGACAAGTCAGGCAGGGAGGGTAGTGGCAAACCCTAAATTGCAGACACATTTGGTTTTAATTTAAAGAATCACTTTGCTTCAGTGCCCACATTGATTTGCTACCTTATTGTACAACCAATTATGAGCAAAGTTAATTATCTAGTTGCAGAATGTTTTTGTTGTCTGTAAAATGCAGTACTTCATAACAAACCTGTGAGGAGAAAAAACAAAAATCTCTGACATTAATGGTCTTCAAAGTATACTGGAAAAGAATTAATTATCCATTTCAATATATTAATTGTTGTTTAGATATTTATTCTCAGTAATATCTTGCCAATTTTGAGCTATTGGTAAACATTGTGTTTGTATTTCCATTTCATGATGAAGAATGTTCTTGTTGTTGAAGTTCCTTTACCAGTGATTGCACAGGATCCTTCTTGTGTGCAGTCTCAATGTGCTAATTGACTCCCTGAATTAACTGATTTAAATGGTTTTCTGGTTCCACTTACCCTCAGGTATCCTTATGATAACTCAAAACTAGCTTGCATTTATTCACCTGTTCCTATTATACACAACCTACAGAAAGCCTAAATATGTACTAAATATCTAGGTTATGATGCTCTGCTTTCAAAGATGTGTAAAATGAAACAGTCCAAACTGCTGAAGAGCTTTCTTAAATTAAAGGAAGAAAAAAGGAAAGAAAACAGGATATCTTTAAAGAACAGATAAATTCTCAGAGAAATTAGATACCATCTGCATTCCTTGGCAGGTTTGTGTGTTGTGCTCTTGAGGAAGAAACATTTATTTAAAGTTCTGTGAGGTAAACAGCCTGTTCTAGCCTGAAAAAAGAGGAGCAGAAAATAAACAATAACAAGCAAAGTCTGTCTAAACTGTGGCTTCACGGCAATAACTGAAATGTGCAGAAGTTGTGCTGACAATTCAGTCAAAACAGGCAGGTCCCAGGTCATGGTGGGGAATGAAATGCTCGATTCATTCACTGCTCAGGAGGCGGGGCTGCTGAAACTGCTTTGAAGTTTTCTTGTGATCTTCTATTGAGAGGTTGAGAATCAAAACTGCAGAGAAGGTAAGGAGTAAAAAGAGAAAAGCAGAAAAACCTGGGGGAAAAAAACCCAGATTCAGAGGCTTCAGGGTTGGTTTTTTTTCACCCCAGGTTTTGCTTTACAGGAATGTTGTAAAAAAACAATCTTCAGGGGTCAAAGAATTGCTGAAATCAGTCTAGCTACCCCCAAAATGAAAACACAGACTTAGAAGCTAAATTTTGGGCTGCTGATTTTCTGTGTATGGCCCTGATCTCCAGACAGATGTTAGGAGATGCTATATTTAGAAAATGGCTTCAGTGATCTGTCACACACAATTCTGAACAGCAAATCTTTTGTTCATTCTGGAGATGCTGCAGTTTCTTGTCTGAGCTACTCTGATTGTCCAATTAAAAGGTGATTTCTTGCTGTTCAATGTGCCTGTTGGTATAATTTTTTCATGAAAATCAGTCATTCACAATGGCAATCAGTTGATTTGAATTTTATAGCACTGGCAGAGTTATGACTGTCTCTTAGACAAACTTCTCACTCATTCCTCTATGAGAACTCATATTACCTCTGAATTCTTTACAGAGCATCAGGATATAATGCTTTGCCTTTACTGCAGTATACTTAATACAATAAATCAGGAGCAACAGTTAATGAAAATGTACTTTAAGGTACATAACTATATGAAAAAAGCAATTAATAGGAGTATTTTTAGGTATCTAAACTAATAATTGTAATTTCACTTTCTGTATGCTATCTCTTCTTCCTAGGCAGGGTAATGATCTGTCTTATCACTAAAGTGCCTTTACTAAATCTTTTGAAATGTCAAAAGAGAACTAATATTTACATCAGAATAATAACTACAATTACTTACTCACTTTTCAATTCATTTGCAGTCAATTATTCTGTAGTACTAAGAGAAATAGAGCCTTACTGTAATACTGGAATGAGTTTAATTAATCCTTTTTCACATAGAGCAGACTGATAAATGAAATTCAGCCTGTAATTTAAGAGCTCGGGGAACCAGTATGTTATTAAAGGTACTTTGAGTGATTGACAGTTTAATTTATTACAAAGAGCAGTCTTACCTTGGAGTTCATTCCAGTTTTGCAATTAATGATTTCAGCTGGGGAGAAGATCTATGAAGACTTTCCAAATAATTTTTTTATAGACTTCTTGGCATCACCTATCAATTACTACACATTTTCTAACCCTTTATTTTGTAAAATGACTGATAAAGAATGCAATGTGTAATACCAGAAGTGGTGCCAAAAAATTTATAGGAGGTGGAAAATATGATATATTTGTCTAGGAGAATTTTCCTCTAGTTGGTATCATATTTTCATCAGGAAGGAGAAAGGGTAATTGGATTTAAATGTCAAGATGTTCCTTGTGAAGGTTTGAAGCCACACATCTATTTTCTGAGCTACAGTTTTTACTTGTGATTATGAAAACTGCACCCACTCGTCACTGAAGATGACAGCAAAGAATTATCCAGGAGTGAGTTAAATGCTGAACCATAACCTGAATCCTTGACAAAAGCAACAGACAAAAGAGAAATTATTCCACTGGATTTGGGAGATTGTATGTTACTAAGAAGCAACCCAGATAAAGCTAAGAAAGATTGATCCAAAACCAGATTTCTGCTTCAGGAAAATACTGATTCAGATGTTCAAGGGGTGAAGACAGAGCCACCTAGAGAAGGAAAAGATTGGCAGGGTTTTTTCCTATCCCCTGGATTTTTCTAGATATTTAGAAGCAAATAGAATGAAAGATTCCTAAGACTTCAGTTGTTTCCCCAGACTGGCACTTGTGGGTATGTTTAAAATAGCAACAAAAAGGAGCTTCAATAAATGATATAGAAATATGCAGATAGCTCCTAATCCAACTCCCTTGGCAGCAGTAAGCATCTGACCCTTACTCTGCTGCTCAGAAGGTGTTGGCATCTCTTGACTCCTGCTGAACTCAAAAATGACTTAAATGGCACAGTTAGTGCTAACTGTAATTTCGTAAAATTGGGTGAGTAAGAAGTGTTATCTTCCTCCTGCATTGAGAAAGGGTCTCTGGGCTACATCTTCTTTTCTCTAGAATGTCTCTAGATTAGAGGAGAACCCAGGGCATGCTGAAGTATAGGCCATCCTCTGTGAGTGTTGGGTTTGTATTCTGGCTGTGTGTAAAAATACTTCTTGCATAAGGACAGCAGAATTTCAGTTGTGCATCTGTGTGTGCTATTTGTTATGGCAATGCTAGATATACTTAAAATAGACTTGGCTTACAAGAAATGTTTTGGAGAGCTGTTCTCAGTATATTTGTTAATTTTCCTGTTCATAGCTCATTTTTTTTAAAGAGGATGCTTGCAATGCTTTAGGAGATGCACAGCTCATGGACACTGTTTGATACTGAGGCAATTTTAGCACATCTCTGTCAGTCTGTGTACTCCGTTTTGAATGTGCAATATCATTGCTTTTTCTTATCCTGTTATTTTTTCACCTCTATGCAGGACTGCTATCTCAAATACCCAGCTGTTAAAGGCTGCTTTACTTAGAGTGCTTCAATATGTAAGATCATACCTTGGCTTAACCAGGAATGAGTGCTGAGCATCAGGGAAAGAATGGGGATCAGTGGTTGCCTGTTGGGTCTGATCAGGAGAATTCACAGGGCAGAGGGGTGGAGGCTGCAAACCAGAGCACTGGAGGGAAGCCATGGGGACGGGTCTGAGATGGGGGAGCAGCCTGATAAAGTAAGGGAAAAGAAGTGCTGATCACCAGAATTCAGTATGGCCCTAGTTTGTGTTTTCTACTTGGTTTCTGATCAATTTCTACTTCTTCTGCTCTATCCTATAAATGAAGAGCATTTAGAAGTCTGGTAGTGGTGGTAGGGTTTGGAAACCTTGTTCCAAACTGACTGATGTGCCTCCCAGGATATTTGTGGCAGCTCCCTGGTGGTCAGCTGCAGCTCCAGGACCTCTTGGCATGGACCTGAGTTGTCCCCTGTCAGAAGAGCTGGGCTTAGAGTCTCCATTTGGGCTAAAAACCTCAGCCATTGTTGAGGCACTGGTGGCCAAACTCCATGGCACAGTGAGTGGAGACAGAAAGCAGCAGTTACTGACACAAAGCCACTTGCTCAGGTCTGAGTAAACAGAATCCCTGCACTGCTGTTCCTTAGTGCTTGCTTTAGCTGCCTCTGGGCTCAGCAGTTCCTCTCTCCCAGGTTAACCCCTCTCCTTCCCTGGCAGTCGCAGCACAGGTGATTTGTACACATCCTGTTCCTGCATGCTGCACATATCAATGAGAACTGTGCAGGAGATCATGGACATGGGCTGGGGCCAGGGCTGGTCTGGAAGGCTCCTCATGGAGAAGCAGAGAGTGCCAAGGAGAGCAAAAGTGCTGATGTTCCTCTGCTCTGCATGTGACTGGCATGTGTCCCCTCCCTGCAGTGCTTTACTTGCCTGGTGCTCCAGTGTGGATGTACCAAGGCTGCTCTGTCACAAAGTCTAATTTGACAGTTACAAATTTCTAAATAACCTCAGGATTCTGAGACACTTAATGAAAGCAATTCATAAGAGATACTGGGGTTGGGAGCAAGACCCATCAAATAACCTCCTGTTGTTGATACTATTTATGATAGGGCTGTCTCCTGCTTTTACAGAGCCTCCCAGTCCCAGAGTCCCTGGTAATGAGAGGCATTTGGCATCGCTCAAATTCAGTGGGTGGACAGTAATAATCAGATGATAGATTATGTGTGGCAGGGTAAGTGTGTATCTGTAATTATTACCTAACACACAAGTGCAAACCCCAGTTCTTACAAATAGTTCTAAATGAGCTTTCTTATCTGTGCCTCATAACCATGGCCTTCTTCAGACAATGGATAGAGAGTAAAGTAAATTTAAATCATTTTCATCTATGGAAGAAAAACTGCAATCCATTTTTATGCAGTTTTAGCAGTATATGCAGAGCATAGCAACTAAATTAAAAATATGACTTAAAAATGTTTTACTATCACTGCATGACATCACTTTACATTCCTCTGTATGTCATTACCCACAGGGCTGCTACTTAAGTACTTTTTTTTTCTATATCTACCCTTGAATATCAAGACAACGTGTTGCTTGGCCATTTAACCTTGAATTCCTAGCTGGATAGAAGCTTCAAGTATGGATGGAAGTTGTGGTATTTTGGATTTTTGTTTGGGTTTTTTGGTTTTGCTTTTATTTTATTTTAATTTTAAATCTGTGGATGCCAAGGAAATGAAACTGTTCCTTTCCTTGCAGTTTGGACTGACTTGTGTACCTCCAAGGCTCCTGTACATTGCCAGGTTGTTTAGCACCACATTTCACATGCACTTAATCCAATCCCTGAAGGTATTTTTAAATTCCACCAGTTACAGGCGAACAAAGAAATTCCTGTTGTGCTGTGACTCATCAATGGCCCCACGCAGTCTGATATTGGGACACCCAGGAGGTGTGACAGAGTACTATTCTTTCTGTGGTATTCAGTTAAGAAGGAATATTAGGAGTTAAGCCTTTGAAGAACAACCAGACAGTTTAAATTGCCTTAGAACGATTAAATGCTCATCCACTCATTAACAGCGAGGGAATCCCGCGGATTCCTTTTCTCCATGGCATTTCTTTCTCCTGACAGAGCTAAGTACCTTATTCTAATGTGGCTGAGCTGGACGGAAAGAGGGACGTGGAGCAAATGTTGGCTGTCACTGAGGGGAGCTCCTGCCTGTTCCAAAGGGAATCCAGGGAAACTCAGGGTCAGGAAAGCAGATGCACATTTAAAAGTAGTCAGGGGTGTATTCATAGGATAATCAGAGGACCTGAGGTTTTGCATGTCGTGAAGAAAGTACAGACTGCTGTCTTTCACATTCCCTCCCCTCTCCTGGAGGTGTGAAGAGTGAGAGCATTGAGAGCCTGGAGCCCTTCCACAGTCACTGTTTCAGAGAGTGCCAGAACTGGGGGAGGCTGTGCTCTACCCACAGGTACAGGCAGAACCCCCCCAGACTGTGCATAAACGGGAGGAAGCCAAAGACATCAGTAGAATTCATCAGATGCTATTTTAAAAGCTGGGGTAGCTTACCTTTTTCCATTTATTTTTTTTTTTCCTTCCCCAGTACATGAGGATTGCAAGAAAAGGCCTGCAAAGCCCAGGGAGCCAGTCCATGAGGTCACCCCTCTGATAATGTCTTTATTTCATCATGCTTTATAAAGGATCACATGGCAGGCCTTGAGGCAAGCTGAAATCCAGTGTGTATAAAAAGTTTTTCTAGGCTTAAAACGTTTAGGAGCAGCAGCTCTTGAGAGGAGGAGGTTATACCTGCACTCTGCCTGACAGATGTCTTACCTAACCTGTGCCTATAAAGAATGACAGGGTTTGCACAACCTCTGTTAGCTGCCTGCTCTCTTATAATTGCCTTTTGATGTGTAGAATTTATCCCAATCTAAGTCCTTTTCACTAAAAATTAGGCCAATTTTGTCTTGTCGTCTCCCCAGCAGACACAGAAAATCATTCATCAAGCTCCCTCTTAGTAAGTGTTTTACATTAAGACAATTCATTTTCTGTCCTCTCCTGTTCTCTTTTCTACATTAAAAAGAAAAAAGCTGAATCTTTGAATTTTCCTCCATAGATAAATTTCATATAAATTTCTCTTCTCTCTCCAGGTATTCAGAGTGCCTGATCAGTGATTTAAACAAGAATCTTAAATCCTGTGTATGTCTCATGTGTTTGGAAAGATCCATGAGCACATGATCCCCTTTTAGCCACGGTACTGCAGCACTGTGGGGGAGCAAAGGAAGCTCCCCAAAAGTGCATTTTTGCTCAGGATCAGTTAGAGAATGTTCTTGTTTTCTGTCACAGCTTTTTTTGCTCCCTGACATTCAGGAGCCAGTGGGAGGCTCTGTCCTGTGTGCTATGGAGATGTTCTACAAGATCAATAAGTTATGAAGTTGGCAGTACTTAAATGATTAAATTTCCAGCCACGAGAGCAGGTTCCTGCTCTTGCAGTTATTATTCTACAGAGTTGTTATATGTCAACATATGCTGAAATAAATATTTTAAAGCATGTTTTATTTTTTCATAATTGTTGTGACCCCCATTTTGACTGACAGTCTTTTATTAACACTGGGGCTGTATAAAAGCATTCAATTTTTTGCATTTAGGATAATAATCACCTTTAGTAATGATGGCTTGCTGTAATTCCCAATTGACTTTGTGCTATTCTTTGTGCTCTGACATAATTTGTAAATTATAGAGAGAGAGAGATTTACTTCAAGAGAATAACTTTATGTAATGGGGCAGACTCTGTTATATATGTAAAATCCCACCAAACAAGATGGAAATTCACTATGGGAATGAGGTCACTTGGGACTGCTGCTTTCTAGACCAATGCTGGTGAGAACCAAAGTCCTTTACAAACTAAAGGCAAAATTTGGCTCCATGGTTATACTTGTGCATAGCTGTAATGTGATACTTGAACTGTAATGATCAGAAATTTGAAGTATCCATAAGACTGTGTTTTTGAAAGATGATTCATAAATGACAAATAAAAAAAAATAGAGAAGATTTTGAAGACCTTTGAGTTGAAGTCTTGAAAGTTAGAGGAAATGTTTTTTCTGGCTTTGTCCCAGTTCTAGCAAATATTTTAAATAATCTCGAGCTTGCAGAGGATGTCCAGCTTCTAATATTTGAAGAAATAATTAAAATACAAATTTAATTGCTGAAGAAAAATGTTACCAATTATGTAAAGGAGAGGTAAATTAAATAGGACTTATTTTTTATGCAGGAAGGAAACTTACTCTGGTATTTTGCAATAATTTAACCTGTAAGAGCTGCTTTGAAGTAGCACAGAACTCAGTGGGGATAAAGTTGAACCTGGATCCAGGCATGGACCTCTGAGCTGGACAAGGTGCTAAGGAAGCATCACACTCTGCCAGTCAGCAAGAAAGGTTCCTGTCCCTCCAGGCATGCTCTGAAGTACATCCCACTTTTTGCAGAGGGGATTTTTCTATTTGCTCAAGCTCTGTGTACACATGAAGATAACAAACAGCAAAGAACGTGTCTCACACTCAGTGATGGAATAGGAGTTGAATCCCTGTGGGTGGCAGAGCCCTACTGTTGAACTTAGGCTGGATGAACAGCTGCCATTGCATTGCTTTCACCTTCTTGTTCCTGAAGAATCCAGGAAATTTCGAGTTGGGTTTCTGCTGAGCAACCTCTCTTGTCCCATGTCCTTAAAACAAGCCTTGATTTTTGCAGTGCCCATGGAGGGCTCCTGCCCAGCCTCTGTTCACAGCCTCCTGCAAGGCTGTGCAGTCTGGGGGCTCTTTGCAGGCTGAGCTCTGAGTGGGAACCAGGAACAAAGCAAGTAAATCACTAAATGAAAGTAATTCTGCATTTAAATTTCAGTTCCCTGGATTTAATTTCACACTGAATTTGTGACTCAATGTCCCTGCCCATTGCCCTCCCACCCCTCTGCTTTATTTCCAATATCATCAGCCCAGTTTCTCTAATGCACTTTATTATCTTGGCAGTGTCCTTAACCAGTGTCAGCCAAGGCAGTGCTTTTCTGTTACTGGTTTCTTCTGTGAGCTGCAAGATGGATAACTTCCCCTTTGCTGATAGTTTCTCCAGTTTTTGATAGACAATATCCCTGGTAATACCTTAAGCAGACGATGAATCTGGTTTGCAGTATGTAGCAAACCACAGCTTGTTTATTTATTGAGTTCATTTTAATCTCTGTATCTGTGATCATAAACTGCAATGCAGTTATTTTTTTATTTCTAAATTAAGGCCATTGTGTGGTTGGATTTATGGAGCGATTTAGTTAGATGGAAGTTTTTGTTTGTTTTGTTGGTTGATTCTGAAATCTGGAGAAATGTGGATAAAGAAATTAATACCATTTTTTTCTGCATGTGAGGATTGTTAGGATGCCCAGTCTCTTATGGAGAAGCAGAATTCACAAGTCTGTGGGTGAGTTTGCTCACTGCAGAGATGTAAGATAATAAAGGTTGAGACTGAATATGTTTCTGAACACTTTGTGAAAATATTATGATGTACATCCAGCTTTCTTTAGCAACAGTAAATTTACCATCCTGAAACAAAGGAATATTGAGATAATATAATACCAAGATTTTATGATCAGAATTTGTATATACCCATTATGTCCTGTGTTTTCACCTAAGTCTGTTGATACCAGCTAGATATAAAGTAGAAGATGGATTTGGGTAAGGGAAGATATTTTTTATAAAATTCTGTCTAATACCAGGAGGATTTGAAATATTTTTGCCTTTGCCTCATAGCAACCCCCCCCCTCAGGAAGTGAGCTGGCAGCTCCATGTGACCAGGTTGTGGTGTTTTCCTACGGTGCCATTTTCAGCTGAGCTGCTGCCACTGCCTTTGGACAAACTCTGTGTCATGGCAGTGGTGAATTGAAATTTATTTACTGCAAGAATCCTTATTGAGTTTACAGTTCACCAGGGCAGGCTAAAAGCCTGCACCAGTTGCAGAGACTGAGATGAAGAGCAGTAACTTATGAAGCTTTTGTAAACCAACTGTACTTTAGTTGTGTGTTTTTACAGTCTTCTTCCCAGGCAATATATTTAACAGCCCCTGGAATTTATGATGCATTACAATAGTGTATTACAAAGTTTTAGAAAAGACTTATGCTAAAGCTATCCTTTTTCACAAAGCTGGTGTCATTTCCTTCCTGCCAGTGACTCTCTGCCATTTCAATTGCTGCAGTTTTATGTCTGACAGGGATGACTTGTACCCCTAAGAACTTGGGGTTGGGAATGCAATAAGGTTCAAGATTCCTATCATATAGATATGCTAATGTTTTAATCAGATGAATTCTCCCCCCTTCATTTTGCCTAATGGATACTGACCTTTCTCTCTACTCCCCATATAGAAATATTTAGATGGGAAATACAAATCTTCTTTGCAAATTAATTGCTTATGTGTGCTTGCCACATGATGTATCTCCCTTTCAGTGTGAAAAAATGTTTTGTTTAAAAAGGAAAACAAATTCTCTAGCATCTTTCCTTCCCTTTTTTTAACCTTCATCATGGTTACAATAATATACAGCCAGTGTGCTGTATTATGGAGGTTTGAAGTACATAATGTAGTAGATCAATCATTTGAAAATACACTTAACTAAAAAACCTCACGTGATGGAGTCTGTTCCAGTGTATATACTCTGCTCTGCATCATCCAGATCTTGACTGTTCCCTGGAAAAATGTGTTCTCGTGTTGAACTAAGCTGTGTCTGTCTTTTTGGTTTTGACATTCCCCCAGCCCAAACCTTTAGCAATCCAATGAAAGCCCTTCATGTAGGGGCAGAAACACTCCCTTATAATGTCTCTGTGCATGGACTACAATCTTAAGCTCACTCTTTTCCACCCTGATTATGTTACAACATTTTCTGGTAACTTTGCCAGCTGAATAAAACAACATACTGAAAGTATTGATTCTCATCTTCAGGATGAAAATGACACCATTACCTTACACAGATCTGATGGAGCATTAACAGTAAATATTTAGCTCTTTCTAGAGAGCATTTTTAAAAATCACAGCAGTGTTTGTCATGCAAGCCATGTAATTATTAAAGGATAGGTTATTCCCAAGATTTAGCTTTAAGGCCTTTATTAAATGTGACACAGGCTGAAGGAGAATTTTCAGTGTGTACTCTACAGGTACCCGAGTGTCCTGGCAGAAAGAACCAATGAGTGGAACAGAGCTTGAGCATGAATTATTAAGCCAACTGTCAATGCTGTGTTGCTGGAGAAGAGGGCAGGCATAAGATAGATGTGATGTTTGCAATAAACATTTTAACAGTATTATCTATGTGCATGAATATTTTATATCTTGGATGTCTGATGGTGAGAGTACCAGTGTTAGGATTAAAAGATTTGACACTACTCTTGCCCCTGCAGCACTCTTATGGATGTTAAAAGTAGTTCTGACCAGAAGTTCTGCAGTGAAATGATTTGAAAATTATGCCAAAGAAGGAAACAGGCCAAAGAAAAATCAAGGCTGTGCATTTTGGGTTTTAAGAGTAAGGTGAAGCAGCTGTGAGCAAAAGCTCCTTTAAACAAAGACTGACACAGTCCTGTAAAATTGCCCTTATCTGGAGCAGTGTGATGTGACCTGTTTATCCAAGAAAATCTGAGATTCTGTAGAGTGGTTTCATGGAAAGAGCAAGCATGACATTACAGATAATTAGTTTGTTATAACTTATATATTTGTCGTCTTGTTCAAGAAGGATGTTTTCTATTATTTCCAGCATAAGAGTTGGAATTAATCAACAGTTTTAAAAATAAGTGCATGGAGCAGTTCAGAAAAGATGTAATGCCTTTTATATTAAGCTGAGTCTGTGATCCTGGAGAGAAGGTGGTAATGAATGGATGAACAGCCCGAGTGGAAGTCCTGGGGGTGTGAAGAAAGGAAAAAAAGTGAGATATCTACAGGAGATACTTTTAGAAGTGGCTAAATCACACCATAACACACAGAATCACAGAATATGCCGGGTTGGAAGTGACCTACCAAGATCATCAAATTCCAGCCCCCGGCCCTGCCCAGACACCCCAAAATCCCAGCCTGGGCATCCCTGGCAGCGCTGCCCAAATGCTCCTGGAGCTCTGGCAGCCCCGGGGCCGTGCCCATTCCCTGGGGAGCCTGGGCAGTGCCCAGCACCCTCTGGGGGAAGCAGAACCTTCCCTGCTCTCCATCCTAACCCTGCCCTGGCCCAGCTGCAGCCGCTCCCCGGGTGCTGTCCCTGGCCCGGAGCAGAGATTGGTCCTTGTCCCTGCACTGCCCTTTGGGTGAATATTGAAGAGCTCAGTGGGGTCTGACCTCAGTCTCCTCTTCTCCAGGCTGAACACACCAAGTGCCCTCAGCTGCTCTTCATTGAGGGCTTCCCCTCCAGACCCTTCCCCATCCTCGTGGCCTCCTTTGGATATTCTCTAATAACTTAATGCCTTTTTTATATAGTGGTGTCCAAAACTGCACCAAGCACTCAAGTATTCAATAAATGAGTTACATACTGGTATTTCTGCTTTGAAGGATGGAGTTCAAGCTGTTTATATGGTGTATTAGAGATCTATTTGTTTTTTCTTTTACTCATCAAAAAGAATGTGCCAGGTGAAAAAGAAAAAAGAACAAAAAAATATTTTGACTTTACATTTAATGTCTCATAACTGCCAAAAAAATCCCAATTTTTTAATATTGTCAGGAAAAAGCCACTGGTTCAAGGGACACTAATAATGGTTAGACTGTGGGTGAGTGCACATCTGTGTGTGTGCAAAGGCAGCTCCTGTCCTGAAGGCAAGTATTTCTGATGGAGTGTCTGACTAGGCTGGCACTAAGAGCTGTGTAAACATGTTTCTTGCCAAAGCAATTGTGATTAGAGGCCCCAGTAATGGAAATTTCAAATAAGGGATTAGAGATTCCAGAATAACTTTAAATTAGAAGTAGAGTTGGCCAAGTTAGTGGCAGCACTGTCAAGAGCAGCCATCTTCAAAATTATGAGCAACAAAATGGTTTTGCAGAATTTACAAACAAATAAGGAGTAAGATAATGTTTTTAATTCTATCTCCTGTAATTTTACGGTCAGTTAACAAGACTGCCAGTCAGTTAATAGAAACAGGAGAGATAAGCAGCTATTTGCTGATGGTGTGATACCTGCACCTGTAGTTTCTCCTTTTTGAAAATCCAAACCAATCAATGCAAGGATTGTAGGAAACCAGTTAAAGAGAAGGTTCCACAGATCCTGTTAAAAGGGATATTATCAACTGGCAATTACTACTAATGTTCTTCAGAGATCAGTCCTGGCTTAACCCTGCACATTCTGTGGATTAATGACGTGTGTGGAAGGAGCAGACATGGGCCGAAGCTTGTGGGTGGTGTGAGAGCAGTGAGCTGCTGCAAACACTGCAAAATCACATTTAGAATTAGAAGCACAACCTGGCTATTTTTGAACTTTTGGGGTCAAGCATAACTTTATGCTGTGATTGCAAGTCTTTGGGAAGTGCTGGAGGAGCAGCAGGCATGGAAGGCTGGGACCCAGTGTGGGATGGGCAGGAGATGCCGCTTTGACAGCAGCACGGAAGAGCTTGTCTGGATCCACTGGGCTGGCTCCCAAATGGGGCTGGACCGAAAAGATAGTTTCAAACTGGAGCTGTGGAAAAGACTATATTCCAAATCAGGAATTTTCTTTGAGATCAGAAACCAAGGGCTTGGTAAGAGTTCTTGGATTCTGTGAGCAGACATACATAAAGGGTGTGAAAGGAGACCAGATTGCAGTGTCTTTGCAGCAGGGTAAATTATATTAAATTATATTGATATCGGACTGCAGAACCACTGTTGATCATCTCTAGAGGTGGAAGATATGGTTTTCCCTTGGTGGCTTTTTCTCCTGCTAAGTTAGTTTTTTGACTCTCTTGAGCTCCAGACTCCTCTGTGTTCTCTCAACCAGGGCATCCATTGAAGGGTTTCCTGAGCCTGGATACCCTGATCAGGTTGCTGTACCTGTGCCACACTCCTCTTTGTGGGTTTACATTGCTGAATTACCAATACCTTTCCTTCTTGTTGAACAGTGCTCTGAGTTACTCTGCTCTGGGTCAGTCCTGTTCCTTTTTCTTCTGAAGCCTACCTCCTGCCAGAGGTATTTATTTTGTTCAGGCTCATGTGTGCCATGCCTGAGTTGTTATACTGCTTGGTGGGTGTGTATGTGAGGATTTTTTTATTTATCACTAGGGTATCAGAGCTGGAAAAATCTCATATATTACAGCAAGATATTTCTTTTTTCTGTGCGGTAGAAGGCGTATTAATGCTAATTTTCAAAGTTACTACATGAGGCTACTTTGTGTTAATTTGCCATTGAATTACCATGCTTTGAGCTAGGAGCTTTAGGAAGCACAGACTTCAGTATTAAATAAAAACCTATTCAGTCTACTTTGACATCAGCTCCCCATGCTGCACAATGTTCATTTATTTTTAAGCTACAATTTCGCCTGTATTTGTAATAGAGAACAATACTGCAAATGCACAAAGGAATGTCGCAAGCAGGTAGGGATCAAAGTGGCTGCCTATCACACCTTCAGAAAAAGGTAAAGGCTTGACTTGAAAGGCACCAAAACTAAAAGGATAGAATTGGGCATTGCAGTCTGAAAAGCACCTGCATCTGTAATTCTTTCCTGTTCCTTTTCCTTTTCATTTCAGGAGAGCCTTAAGTGGCTGAAAATTCTAGTAAATTAATTTTATTCTGTTATCTTAGGGTACCTGTGGTACTCTAGAAAGACTCTAAACAAGAGCAGCACTCGTGTTTGCATTGCATTTGGTTGAAAAATCTATCACAGAAGGGTGGTCACATGGTTGCAATGACCATATTACAAGATTTTCTGGAGTTAATTTCCCATTATATGAATATTTTTCTCTTCTCTTTATTATCCACTCAGAAGCTATTAAAAGTCCTAGTGGAATGGCAATTAATACAACATGTTTGGATTTATGTTGGCAAAAATGTCATTGAAGCTGTGGAAAACCCTGAGTAGACTCCTGTGGCAGCAGCTTGTGCCAGTCTCTGCCGTGTTGCTGGAGTGTCCCTGGTGAAGTGCTGCTGACAGAGCTGTCTGTGCTCTGGTTCTACTCATTGTGAAGGACCTTGGCTATTTCTGTGCCCTTTGCCAGAGATAATATGGACTCTGAGCTCCTGTCTCTGTTTGCTGCAAGGAAAGAGCTGTAAAAACCCACCACTTTGCTCTTTTAACACTTGTTTTGGAATAAAAATTGCTGCAAAGAACAGCCCAGAATTTTGAGGACAATAGCTTAGGCAAACTTGCAGGTCTTTTTTTCATGAATTGCAAAAGACCTTTGATGTTGTGAAATTTCATTAGCTGGGGTGATAGACCATGCATTTATATTCCTGGTCACCAAATGAGCAAAAGAAACCCCAGTCTTACAGACAGCAGTCCAGGCTGATGCTGCGTGGGCAGGCCTCCCCTGCTCAGGTGCAGTCTGCTAGCAAGTCTGAAAATCTCCAGGCTTGTTCAGTGGCAGTAAAATTTCATGAAAATTTAATGATTAACAGGAAGGTGTCTGGATTGTTAATGTTAACGTTAACTTCAGAGAAAAGAAAATAGTTATAAGTGAAAACAAATAATTCTCTTCCAGCTTCATGTTCACCATGACACCTCCAGTATTTAGGTAGGTGTGGACACACATAAATTTCTTCAAGTAGAGGTCAGAGTGTTAAAACACTTGCAGTATAAACTGCATCTTTGGTACCAGTGGGACTGCTTCCAGAACCTGTAGATCCCTGCAGCTGTCGAAAGGTCGATGAATATACGAGGTGAAAGGTGTGTGAAATAGTCAAAAGGAAACGGAACACATTAGTGAATTGTATTTATTTTCCTGAGTGCTGATAGATTTGACAGTGTCTGTTCCACATATTTTATTAATGTGTTCAAATATTCAGACTGAAAAATAGATGTGGTGAAATGAGATACATCGCAGATGCCTTTCTGAAATCTCAAATCTGTGGAACAAACTCAAGTAATGCAGTTAATGTCTTCTGAGCTCAGGCTGACTTCTTCCTGAGTAATGAGGATGCAGTGCCCTCAGTTCAGAACAACATTCTGCTTTGCTGAACATCCGGCTGGATTTAATGGGAGTGCCCACAGCGTGGTAGCTGCAGCACCAAGGGCATTGCCCTCTATGCTGTGACTGGCAGGATGCAAGGAAAGAAGAGTGAAGTTAGGAGTTCTCTTGTTTAGCAAGATTATCTCTGGGAAACTTCTGTTTGCACCCAGCATTGCTTGCTTGTGTCATAAGAAACTGGAAGTCTTTGAAGGCGAGCAGAGTGTGGCAGCTGCCCAGGGACAGCTCTCAAGATGTTTGCTCTGGTAAAAGCAAACAAAAGAAATGGACCATTTCTAAAAAAATATAAGATGGAGAGTTTCATTTTATTTTGGATTTTGGAGCTGCAGTTGCTATCCAAAGTTACAAATTATTTTTCTAGGGATTGTGCATCCACCACTGCTGCCAGCTTTGGATGATGGTTTTTTTTCAGCTCCACAAGTGCTCTAACAACGTTATCAATACCACAAGCCACAAGAAAACCTTCAAACAGTATTTGCACCAGAGTGCCTATTAGTCACCAGAGACTTCACACCCTACCTTAGTTTTGCTGCCTGGGGAAATACTTGTTATTTAATTTTTGTTTGTTTGTTTGGTTGGTTGGTTGGTTGTTTTTTTCATTTTAAAGGATAAAACATATTTTGAATGCAAACGTCTAAAAACTTAGGACAACAGTTCACAGATCTGTAAAGGGCTTAAGCCCTTTCCAATCTTAGTCAATGACCATAGTCTTCAATTTTTTATATTCTGTACCATGAAGCTTGAAATAGGTGACACTGCACTATGTTACCTCCAGAAATGTCATTTTATACTGAGGAATTTTCAGGTGATCTCACCTCTTTGCTGCAGGCTCAGTACATGATATTTCCTAATACTATTTTAAGATTAAATATAGTTGTACATGCTAGGACAGGGAGCTTGTCAGATATATGTGGGAAGGGAGCCCAGCAGACACGTGGCAAGCCAAGTTTTGGGTTAGAACATCTCTGTGTGCAGTTCTGGTTGTATCACTGCTGTGTCTTTAATGGGCTTATCCCTGCTCGCCTTCTTTTCTTCAAGTAGTTTGTGGCCAACACAGGACACTTCTCATTTAGCAGCTGCCATGCCTATTGTGCAGATTTACCTCTGCAGCCATAGCTGTGAACGTTTTTATTGGTTACTGTCAGAAAGACTCACACAGTATCCATCCTTGGATAGCCTCAGTAAGTGGGAACATTTCCCTAGCATAATAATAATAAACTAGTGTTTGAGGATTTATGATGAACATAAGTTTTATGTCAGTTTTCCATCAGAGCATGAAGCTATCAGGGTAGGAGGAAATGCCATCACGTGAGCCACAGCATTTTGATGACATCCACAGGCAGGCACACACAGCAGTCTGTCCCTCCAGTGGAACAGTGCACAATTACACTGTTGACTTATTTCAGATATAAATTGTGACCCATGTTTTAAAGCAAGTTTCATAACAAAGGGAAAAAAGTTCTGTGCCAGTGACAGCTGCTGCAAATTGCAGTGTCAGCCTTAGGGCTGCCTGGCTCCAGGATCCTGCCTGGCTCATCCATTCCTCTGGAAGTGTGTTTGGTACAGCAACGGAGACTCTGACACTGCAGGTTCAGGTTGTGTCTAAGTTGTCATGCAGGGATTTAGGTCCACCACAAGAACATCTCATGCCCTTCTCAACAGCTGGATAACTCAACACAGCGTGGCTTAGTTAGTTTATACCAAGTTAAATGATGCAATGGGAATTGAATGCAGATAACCAAAAAGGAGGAGCAGCAGGTTTCAAGACTCAGGACTTCCAGATCTATTTCTACTTCTTCCAGGTATTTCCTGTGTGATGCAGTTAACAGTGTTCACTTTAATTAACCTTCCTGAGAAGACAATATGCAATAAAGCAGAAGTGTTCCTCTAGTTTCAATCCCCCTGCCATAGGCAGGGTCCCATCCAACCTGGCCTTGAACACTTCTGGGGATGTGGCAGCCACAACTTCTCTGGCAATCTGTGCCAGGGCCTCCCCACCCTCAGAGTAAAGAATTTCTTCCATACAGCTAATATAAATCTCCACCCTTTTAGTTTAACTACATTCCCCTTGGTCCTATCACTGTCTGCCATTAAAAAAGTCTCTCTCCATCTTTTTCTAAGCCCCCTTTGTAAGTACTGGAAAGTGGCAATGAGGTCATCCTGGAATCTTCTTTTCTCCAGGCTGGACCACCCCAGCTTTCCCAGCCTGGCTCCACAGCAAAGGTGCTCCTCTGATGATCTTGGTGGCCTCCTCTGGACCTGATCCAACAGGTCCATGTCTGTGTTGTGCTGCAGGCCCCAGACCTGGACCCAGCTCTGCAGATGGGTCCTTGTGAGGGCAGACTAGAGTGTGAGAAGCATGTCAATCATTTTAGATGTTCACAAATTGTAACTGAAGAAAACTGAAGTTCTTCCCTCCCTAAAGTTCACATGCAATAGAGAGACTTAGTTCAGCTGGTTTTTAAAGTGCCAGTGCCATGCTAAGGCCTGTCAGACTTCATTTGGGAAGTGCCCATGGTTGTGATTAGAGAGCAGAGTACTCAGAAAATATGTTGTGGGTTTATTAGAAGGGACTTACTCTCAGCGTCAGCTCTTGAGTGTAAAGCCAAGTGACAGACTAGAAGCATTCAAAGCAGCTCGTGGTTAATTCCATCTGCCAGGAACAGCTTCTTCATTACAAGGAAAAGAAGGGAAGGAAATGCAAAGAAAGCCTCATATAATATCCCTATGAGTTTTCAAGCTTGTTTTCTCTCATATATAATTGCAGTTATCAGTTTCCATTTATAATCCTGTAATTCACTTAGTGAATATAATTCCTATCTTTTCTAGAAGCAGTAGGAATTCTGATAGAAGACTTCATTTTATATGTTTTGGCACAACTTTAAAAAGGCATTTTGATGCCTGATTCTTTTAAGGGGTTTTGCACTTATGTTTTCTAATAGCTACACATGACTAAACCAGACATGCTTTAGTAAGAAGAGCTTTGTGCAAGAGGGATGGCAGTCTCAGGAAACACCCTGGGAACAGAGGGTAAGAGTGCTGCAGTAGGCACTTATTTGGCATTTATTTAGTTCTCTTTCTTGGCAATCGCTGAATTTATCTGAAATTCTCTCATCCTGCCAATTACATTTCATGTCCAGTACTTGTGACTGACAAAAGCTAGTAAGAATTGCAGTTCTCTGTATTATTTCTCTGTTACTTTTGATGCTACAGAAGTTCAAAGCTTTGAATGAGTTCTGACTGTACTTTGTCTTCCTTGGAAGTTCATGGAAAATACTGGCATTTTTTAACACACAGACTGAAATTTGATGTGCTCCTGGCACAGCTCCTGTAGATTCCTGACCTCTGAGATGAGTAAGAGCAGTTTTGCTTCAAATGTCTGGAGACCAAGAGGGCAGGGGGGACAGCCTTTGCATAGATTGTTACATCATGCTGTCCTTGGCACAGTGGTCATTACAGAATCATAGAATCATTAAGGTTCATAGCAAGGATGGGAATATTACTCTCTCTCCTATTTAATTATGGTGTTTCTCTTGGCAGGGGAAAGCTTTGAACTGAAACTTAGCAATTTGTTTCTCTATTTCATAAAGAATTTTTTCTAATTTTTATTTTTAGCAAGAACATTTAAAGTAGTCATATGTCATACCTGAAACAGAAGTCTCGGACGTTCTGAGTATTACAGGTTTGTTGATTCAGACAGTTTTCATTTCTGTCTCTAAGAAAGGAGCTACTTGAGGTGACTGCTGATTCTGGGACTTGGAAGAAAATTTGAAAGTGCTGCCTCTTGGGCAAACTGAACAGAACAAATCTGATTTACAGACTAGTGTTGGATTTCTGAAAGCACTTTAGTAGTTTAAGACCACAAGAACCATTGACTTGAAAGTCAATAAGATGTTTTTGAGAATCCAGTTAGTTATTTTGTAACATGTAAATTCTTCTGCAGCAAAGGCAAGCAAAAACTGCAGTTACTGACTGCCCTCACCAAATTACATCCTCACCTTCAGCTGTATCTTCTTACAAAGAATCATTGGAGGTCATGCCTTTAGCAGTCCGTGGGGCACCAAGGAAAGGTCTGTGCCAGCAGGTTTAAAATCTTAAAAGAAAATATCTAGAACACAAAAGTTTCACAACAGGCATGGAGATTCGCAGGAAAATCTATATTGGTTATTTATAGACTAGAGTTGTATTGCTTCTTTGCCTCTGGATATTTCGGTGCTGTGCTGCTCTCAAAGACATAAGATACCAACAGAGTTGTGTGAGTTTTATTGCTGCTTTTTTGTGAGGGCTCATTTTGTCTCTCTTTAGGCAGCTGATTTAGGTATTTTCAGTAGGCTTTCCATGTATTCAAGGAAGAAGGAAGGGAAATATTAGGAGGTGTGAACCTTCCTTTGGATTCACAGTACAACACAGCACAGCAACAACAACAGAGCCATGGGCCATCTCTTAGTAGTGGAATTACATTTTTTTCTAAGTAGAGACTTAGAGTCAGCACTAACAAAAACATATTCCTGGGGAACAAGAGTGTTGGAAGGCAAGCTACCCTCTGGATCTCTTGCAGCAGATACAAGGTTTATAATTACATGATGCAGTTTGGGCTCATTTCAATGTTATACCAAGTGGAGAAAGAGAAGATTCACTGTTCCAGGATACTTAAGTTTTTATTCTATTTAATTCTTATTGGAAATGTAGCTGTAATAGTTGGTGTGTTTTCTCTCCCTGGACTGCCTTTCCTTCCCTGCCATCATGCTTGAAAAATGCAGAAAGTGTCACAGCAAGACAATTGTATCTGTGTTGCTGTGCTTTGACAGCTTCTCCATTGCTGCCCACGAATTCTTACATGTGCACTGTAAACACAGATATTTAAGTTTGCATTTTGCTCTTATTTCATAATATTATTTATTTATAACATAAAATAAACATTAATGTTTCAGGTCTCTGTAGCATGCTTCCAGACTACCCAGTGGAATTTCAACTGAAGCAGTAGAAAACTTGTTGAGGAGAGCATTTTCCTCCAAACCCATTACAGCCTTTCCAGAAGGGGCTAAAATAAAGGTTGGAAATGTGCCTCTTCTTTCTTCCTTTCCTAACAAGAAACCTGATTTTGTTCCCAGTCTAACAAACCCATCTAATCTTTGTAAGTCTACCAGCTCTCATTTTTCTTTTTCTAGTCCTATAGTATTTTCTGCTCTTTGCTGAAATGATTGTCCAGAGGAGGTAATGAGTTTTGTGGGAGCAGGAGGCTGGTCAGACATTCAGTAATGATGATGCTGGTGGCAGCTGCAGAGGCACATGGAGAGCTGTGGACCTGCAGAGGGCTGGGGAAATAGGTGATCTCACCTCTGGGGACTCTCCTTAGCGTGGCACAGACGAGTAAATGTGTTTGCTGGTGCTGGGAAGGTTAACAGCCCTTTGGGGGTGGGTGCTCTGTTCTGTGGCTCCCTAGCACCAAATGTGGCAGAAGCCTGTGTGTCTGTGTACTTGTATACCCTCAGCATTTGTGTGCACGTGTCCTCTAGCAATAACACTCCCTGCTGCTGCTTCCATGAGGAGAACCCCAGACTGTGGTCAGTGACACTCTCTACTGGCTCCCATCAATTTGTCCACTTGGTGAAAAGAGTTTGAGGCTGAATTTGTGGCTGACTTTGAATCAGTGCTTGTGCCTTAATACATCGGAGAGTTTGTTCAGGAACAGTTCATCCTTTTGAAAACATTACCTTCTGTTCTGCCAAGGGCAGTGCTGGCTGCAGTTATCTGGCACCCTGGGACACATTTCCAAACCAGTGAAGTCCTTGGAAGGTTTAGCTCAGCATCTGTCCTTGTCTCTAACACAGACATATAATAAATACCTGTTACTATTCTTAACACAAAGCAGATGGACTCTTTGGGGCAGTACCTCAGCAATGTGCAGAGTGTTAAGGCCATTACATAAAGTGACAGCAAACAGGGTACTTGGGTTTTCTCTTTTTCCTGAGTATGCTGCATTTGTTTATGGTCTTTTATCACAAAATGGTTAGTTCCTAGAAAGTATCCCTGACAAAGGGTGAGCCTTTGTATCCCCAGGTACTCAGTCTTTGTAAGAGGTTATTTCACCTCCCTCTAGACCCCATCTCAAAGGGCTGAGTCAGGTTTTCCTCCAGGTGCCCAGGGTTGGGCCTGTCAGAAAGGCCTGACTGCCAGGGCCAGCATTGCTGAGCTGGGCTCAGCCTGAGAGCCAGGGAGGCTGAGTGTGTGGCAGGTGGTGTAGGACAGTCTCAGGAGGGGGCTGCACATCTGTCCTGCATCTGCCCTACCCACAGCACAGCTGCTCTGGCAGCGGAGCGCTGGGGAGATCTTAAGGCTTCTTATGACCTAGCAGGGTGAACATCTCCAGCCTTGGAGGTTCGAAGTCTTTGCTATTCACCACAAGTCCAGGCCAGCCTCCTAGAGCCATAAATGAGCCTTAATTAGATAGCATAAAATTAGTATGTGAGAATTCTCTTAATTGGGACACCACGGTGGATGCTATTATCTCCCTTAAAGGAAAAGTAATTTATTCTGTAGAGCTTTGAATGAAGACTGTTCACATGTGGTAGGAAAAATTCATGGCAGATAAGTCTAAAAAGGCAAAATGAAATATCAATCAAAGCTATAAAATATTCACTGCATCTAATTTTTTTTCTAGTATTTTTTACTCTTTTGGATAGCTTATTTGATAAAAGACAAGAGATGAGTGTTTCATGCCTAAACCACACCTGGTAAAAACCACTTTGCTTCTCAATACTGACCACATGTTGCCATTAAGCAGAATATTTGATATTGCTATTGTGCTCACATAGCAGCTATTGTCAATTTATATCATTAAACAGAATTGCTTTCCTTAAGGAAAACCCAATTAAGAGAACTCTGAGTAACAGTGACTAGTCTGCTGTGCTCCTAATGCTACTGATCATGCAGCTGATCCCTTTGATGACTGTTCAAGGCCCTAAATCAGGCCAAAGACTTCTATGAAGATGGTTCAGTTTTCCATGTATGTGAACACATATGAAAAAGGAAATAATTAATTTTTCATTTTGGATTTATAACTGCTTATTCAGACTTGGGGTTCATATTCTGCCCATGAAGGCCTTTATGCAAGCTAAAATATGAAGGAATAATGTTCAAATATCTGTAATTAACATGAGATTAAGGAAATAGATGTGTAGAAATCAGTGCCATGATCTTTCATGTGAGAATTTAACATGGAAATAAATGATTCACGTTTTCATGTGAATTTTGGCAAAAGGATTGGCAAGCCTAAAGGTTTAAGATCAGAGATGATTATCTGTGCTGTATTTTGGAGTAACAGCAAGGATCAGTTGCACACAGCCTTATAACAACTTATTTACGTTCAGATTTTTCTACTTTCAAAAATTCTTTTATTTCAAATGTGATTTTATAGGACAATGGAGGAGTTGATTATAAGTGGAAAATTGACCTTTTGTTCTGAGTTTAAGACACATTTCCATCTTCTGCACAATTCTCATGTTTTTTATTACCAAAATCAACATCCTCTCTCAACGGCAGAAAGGGCGAATGTGATTAAACACCCACTCACTTGGAACAAGTGGTATCTTGATTCATTTAATTTAGAACATCTAAAGCTTCAGTGACTTGCCATCTGCTGAGGGTACCTGCTGTAGTCTGACATGACCTCACAGCCATTGGTCACATAAGAGAAATCAGGCTCCCTCTTTCAAATGAGTATTTGTGTAGTTTTCACCTAGATAAAAACTGAGCAACATAAATTGCCTCAGAAGGTGTAAATTAATTTCTCCCCAAATGAAATTTGTAATGCCTCTGAGTTAATTTATCAATGCTATAGTATAAAGAGTCATGGCATTCAAAATGGACTGTGTATGCCCAAATGAAGATCTTCTCATTACGTGAGTATTTCTGGGAGATGTGAATCCCAGCTGCTTTGTCATTGTTTCTCAAAATGTTTCTAAGTGGGCACCGATTTAAAGTAATGCTAGGAGGATGGAAGTCTAATATTTTTTGTTTTATTTTGCAAACAAGGAATAGTCATTGTGACAGGGGATGCAGTTTTGATAGTGCAGAAGAGACTTAAGCTGCTCCCCTTCCCCCACCTGTGGAGTGGCTGGTTTGAGTGGCAGGTGCTTTATGGCATGGGAAGGTGTTGAAATTTGCTTTCTCAGCTGCATCTTTTATGCAGAGTACAAAATATCAGTTCCCAGTTTTATCAGCCTGGCACCTTTCATGACCATTGTGAAAGCCTTCGAGCTTTCTGTAGTCCAGTATCTATCCTAATTTGTATTCTACTTGAAATTAAAACCAGCTGTTCCTAAAGAAGTCTGAATTGGTAAAGTCAGGGCCAGTAATACAACAATTAGTTGACTGCTCTTTGAAATAATCTGTGGAAGAAAGGTAAGAACACACTGCTCTTAAATGGGAAATATAAGGCCAGAGACCATGTTAAAATTAAACACAAAATACAGCCAACAAAATGATGTAACGCTGGTTAATGATTTCTGTTCCATCTATAACTTGGCATCAGCAGACATACAAAATCTGGCATAAAGCCCACAAAAGCTAGCAGAAGTCTTTCCTCTGGCTTCAGTTTGCTTTGCAGTAGAAGCTGATTCTTTAGGGGTATCAAGTATACAATCATTTATTTTTTTAAATACCCAGGAGTTTTTCATCCTGCAGTGTTACAAATCTTGGCAGGTTTAAGATTTTTCTTTGAAAATATATCTAGTGCAGACTCAAGCATTTTTCAGATTAAGTTTCAAAACTTGGCCTGTGTATGATCATGTAGCATCTTGGGAAAGAATGAAAATTATTTTAGAAATAGTAGAGAAAGTTTACATGGAATGCTTTCAAAATCAGCTCAGCTTTTCAGAGTGTAGGGGAGAAGACTCGTCTTTATGGCCTTTTAACCCCACTCCCCAATTCCTTTGCAGCAGCATGTTGTGTGCTTTTAGATTTACCACACACAAATTGGCACTGTCAGCATGGAAAATGCATTCCTGTTGGTTTTCACATCTTGCTTTTATATTTTTGTCAAGGGTCAGGAGCTCTACCTAGGGTCAAATTCTTCCACTCCTCTGGGCTGTGCAGCTGTGGGGAGAGCAGATGTTGGCACTTGGGCCTAGCTGAGTAGGGCCAGGCACATGGGCACAGTTCAGAGGGATCTTGTGCCTGGAGCATTAGCAACTTTTGCACTGCTTTTCTAGCTTCCAAAATCCTGCCCAAAGGCTCTCTGTTTTCATCTCCCTTGTGGCTCTCCAGAGCTTTCCCACACTATGAAGAGCTGCAGGGTGGTTGTCAGGAGTACCCTGGGTGAGAGCCACAGGTGCTGCTGGCACTCAGGTTTGGCAAAATGCTTTACTTTACTTACTCAGGTTAAAACTTTAGCTCTAATTGAGACACTTCATTGTTTGGAAATTCTCTAGTGTAAAGAAAAACTAGTAATATAGGGAAAAATACCTTTGCTACCCAAGGGGTTTGGAAAGAAACTTCTGCAGATAAAATTTGAAGTGAAGGATTTAGTAGATTTGACTTCTTTTCAATGCTCTGAGCCCACTCCTTGGTGGAAGGAACAAGTGATTACACTTTCTCATGGCCCAGTTGCCCTGTACAGAATGAGGACAAACTCAGCTCCTTGGACATAAGGTTAGTCTGCCTTGTTGGTTTAGGCTGTAAATTCTCAGGTGTTCTGTGTCTGTGCACAAAAGGACCCAGCCCACAGCCCCTGGCCCCTGCTGTCTCTTCTCCCATCTTCCTCTTACTGTAAAATGAAGAATGAGACATCCTGAAAGTATCACTTTGGAAAACCACATATGTTTGGGGTCCAAATCACATCTGACTTGCTAAATAGACCCTACACACAAGGTTTTGTTCTCAGGTGAACACAGTGGCTGTGTGGTTTGTCACTCCTGGGGCTATGTTTTCTTTGGGGTACTGATTTCAGCTGAGGGTTGGCTTGCAGGAAACTCGGAGCAGAGCAGGGCTGGCAATGGCCTAGAGTTTTCTATCTGAGCTACAGTCCTTTGCATTTTCTGTGGGATCCAAGAAGCTTGTTTCCCCCCCGTCTGTATTTCTGGAGCTGTGCCCATCCAGGTGTTTGTTCTGTAGGGCTGCAGTGCAGGAGGCCAGGGGGAGCACAGGAACTTGCCCAAGGAGCCTTGCTTGGCTGCACCCTGCAGTCACTCCCTGGTAGCTGATGCTGTTCAGTTGGACCTTCCCAGCACTCTCACCTACCTTGGTCTCTCCTACCTTAACAAACCACAGTGCTTGCCAGACTAGTACATTTTGTACCATTATGTGTCTTTCAGAGTGCTGTTTGCTTAAAAAAATTTTGTAGTTTTGATAACAGGTTATAAAATCATTCCTTAAATAGGAACGTTTATTCTTATCCTATCAGTAGAAGTGTCTGGCTAAGAGATTTGGAATCAGTCAAATGATCCATATTATGGGTAAATTTTATCATTTCTAGAGCAGGGAAGAAAGTAATTTCCATTTCTTTTTTAGTGCACTGTGAGCCAATTTGCTTTGAGGTTGATCTGTAGGCTAAATTGTGGGGAGTTACACTGTTATGATAGAGAAGTGTGTGTGGGGAGAGTTAAAATGCTTATCCAAATGTTTAAACTCCTTATTCTCTCATACCCTCAGTGCTGCATCTGACACCTTTTTATTTAATCAATTCTCAGTGTCTCTCCTGCACCATTTTTGTTGCCTATCAAGTCATCACCTGATTATGGCTCTCCTTCCCAACGTCTTTACAAAACAGGTACCCAAATCATAGAGTCACAGAATCACAGAAAGACCTGGGAAGCGACCTTAAAGCCCATCCAGTGCCACCCCTGCCATGCCCAGGGACACCTTCCACTGTCCCAGGCTGCTCCAAGCCCCAATGTCCAGCCTGGCCTTGGGCACTGCCAGGGATCCAGGGGCAGCCCCAGCTGCTCTGGGCACCCTGTGCCAGGGCCTGCCCACCCTCCCAGGGAACAATTCCTGCCCAATATCCCATTAACCCTGCCCTCTGGTAGTGGGAAGCCATTCCCTGGCTCCTGTCCCTCCAGCCCTTGTCAATTGTCTCTCTCCATCTTTCCTGCAGCTCCTTCAGGCCCTGCAAGGCCACACTGAGGTCACCCCAAAGCTTCTCCTCTGCAGGCTGAGCAATGCCAGCTCTGGCAGCCTTTCCTCCCAGCAGAGCTGCTCCATCCCTCTGATCATGCTGCTGCCTCCTCTGGGCTGTCTCCAGCATGTGGACAGATGTTTATACAGATGTTTGTATGACAGTGCTGTGGTTTGGATACTGGGCAGTGTTGCTGTGTGGATGCTTTGCAGTGCAGTGCAGACTTTTCACGTCAAATCAAGTTATTCAGTGCTAAGAGTTGGCTTTGCTTTTTAATCATCTTCTTTGAAAACCACTGTTTTTATTTTTGAAAGAGGCTTGCACGCCAGGCCTTTACTTTAGTGTCTGAATTTTCCCCCCAGGAGCAGTGGGATACAGGCCTTCACCAAATGAATGTAACAGAGATCCCCCCTATTTACAGGCACCTTCACAGCACCCTGTCCTGGCCCCTGATGTCTGAAACTGCTCCTTCCACAACAAGTGCTTTTCAGAGACTGTTTTCATTTCAGTTAGATGTGTTTGCTGACCATGTCAATTTTTGTTTTGTTATGTGCTGTTTGCAAGGCAACCACTTCGCTTACGGGTCTTAAGTTAAAGTGACAATATCAAGGTAGTAAGGCTTAATAACTGATCCTCTTGGGAAATAAAAAAAAAAGCCAAAATTAAAAAACTCATAGAATTCCATTCAGTTGGTTTTTTCCCTACTGTTTTAAATAAATTCACTGCAAACCTCTTTTTTGGAGGGGAGGAAAAAAAAAGAGTTGGATAGGGAAAAAATTAAAATATTAATCAAGGGCACAGAATTCATTACAAAAAAAGTAATCAAAGTACTCTCAAGATGAGAGCAGGATAAAATGACAATATACAGCTGAGGAAAACCAGCTGACTTTAAAACAGTTTAGAAAAATGATAAAGCTGTGTGTACATTATGTTTGTTTTATGCTCTAGCAGCTACACAAAGCTTTAACAACAAAACCCTGTTTTGTACAGAACCATCCTGGTTATAGCTTTTGTAGTATTCCTGAGCTTGGTTGGACACAATGTAAGTCTGTGTAGGGAAGATCCCAAGGGAGGGAAGCTGGACAGTTTGCAGGTGGGTGACACATGGCAAACCTGTTTGCATCAGCTGCTTCTGGGGCAGGACAGGAGAGAATCTGACCAATGCCAAGACCTCTCACTGAATCCTTGTAAATAAAGCAGCAATCCCTTGATTCTGTAATAAACCAAATTGCAGCCCCACTGCTGGATTTTCTTTTCTGTGTGCTCCTGAGGGATGCAGTGTGTCAGCTGCCCTTATCTCCCAGGGGTATTTCCCTGGAAAGAAATGCAATGTGCTACTGCTCAAATGCTTGCCCAGGAGCTGGGATAACAAAGACACCTCACCAACAAAGGAAGTTGAACCTTTTGATCAATTGCATGTAAAATTCAGAAACAGGAGAGAATAGCCATTTCAGAAATGGCTCTCACACCACGTAACTGCTTCTTTATATGTCTAAGTCATTACGGTGCAGTCTGTGCTGAGAATATCTAACCTATTTGCATTTCATTTGTTTATTTTGTCAGTATTTCAGAACTAAATCTGGGAACAGTTCTTTTATTTCAGCATACTAAAAAGTTCCCATACTACTGATAATAAATATTTCAGAAAACTGATTTACAAAAATAATTATTAAAGCGATTATCCTTTATTTGAACAAATATCTGGTATTTTCTGGTTTGCTAAATGGAAGAAGTAAACTTTTTTGAATGTTATAAGCATAGACTTGTAAGTGTTCTTCAAGCACCAGACTCTCATGTCAATGTCCTTCTCACCAACACACCAAATGGACTTGTTCAGTTCTTGTGGTTTTCCTGCTATTTCATTTATTACAGGGGGATCAATATTCTTTCAAGTATAATTTGGTAATATGCAAATGAGTATCACAAGGTACATATTTTGCATGGTAAACAATTATGGAAGCCAAAAAAATTCTCTGTGCCTCTGTTCCAAAATTTTATACTACTTGTAATTCAGTACATGAACCTTTTAATTCAGTGTCAACAAATTGCTGATGAGCCCTTTGAAAGCCAGTCCAGTTTAATAATATTAGATGACAAGAACTTTCATAAAAATTAACTTCAGTATCTTTCCTCATTAGTGAAGGCATGTCAGACATAAAGAATCCTGTAATTGCTCTGTAGGAATACTTTATATTTGTTTTTAATCAAGACATTTAAAGAATTAGTTCCTTTTGAATGTTCACTGGTGGCAGTTATTGAATAGCTATTTAGGCCAGTTTTATTATATTTCCTCCATTTAGTTGGGTAATTCACTGAACTCTGGAGACGCTTCACTGTGTTCAGGGATTTGCAATTTAAGTAATCTGTTTTTATTTGGGACATTTCAGATTTATTGCAAGCTCTTTGATCATCTGGATTTTGTTAGTGATGGTTTTGCCATAGATGCTTTCATGTCTGAAAGAAAAGGTCTAAGAAAAAGACCTTCACAGCCACTTTTTCGTTCCTTTCTTCTACCCAGGAGCACCCATGTTACCCATGGAGGAAACCCCAACGCTGCCTTCTTTTAAAATGCCATGAATAATTAACTTACCATAGAAAGTGCATGTAAAGAACTATATCAGTAAATAGGTTTCTTAATTTCACAGGAGACTGAAACAAATATAGATGCCTAGTTTGGGAAATTTGCATGCCTTTGGAAGTTTGAGATTTTGTCCTGGGACATGAATTTTCCTCGGGGGCTCCCAGTTGCCTGAACTCTCTTTTAGCAACTCCTCTCTGTCCTTTTCTTTTGACACACTTGCTGCTTGCCATGTCCTGTCACTGTGATACCAGAACATTATCTTGCCACCAAAACCCTTTTACTCAGGTAATATTGATGTCAAATTTCCCTCTTCTCTGAATTTTCTTTCTCTTCTCCTCTTGCTGTTGTCAGGGAGCTGCTTTGTCAGAGCGGCTCCAGGCTAATGTGCCATGGAAGGACTGAAAGCTGCTGGGCTGGGCAGTGGGGAGAAACAGAGTGAGAGAATGGAGAACCTCAATCCCACCTAATAAAAAGACTGCTTTTTCTGCCATCAAGCTGCATTCTCCTGAGAAATGAAAATCCTTTGTTGTTTTGGCTAAGTTTAAAAACTCAATTTTCTTTATGAAATCTGCCTTTGTTTTTCTGTGGTGGTTTGGTTTTTGTTTTGTTTTGGGTTTTTTGTTGTTTTTTTGGTTTTTATTGGTCTTGTTTTGTTTTTGTGGGTTTTTTGGGTTGTTTTTGTTTTTGTGGCTTGTTTGTTTGTTTGGGGTTTCTGTTTTTTGTTTTGTATTCCTGGAAAATGAAAATGCTTCCATCAGTCAAGAATGCAGCCCTACAGATCTTTCAGTCACTGCTGTCTCTGGTCTTTTGACTGATTCACTGCTTCCTCTCTTCTCCTTGGATTATTGACGTACTATCTAACATACACCCCTTCAAATGCAAATTTGTATATACACAATTTTAATCTGTATAATAATAAAAATAAATCTTACATTTTTGGGGTCTACTCCATTTCGTCTCTTTTATTTCTATTCACTCCTGGTCCAGCCTTTATGACATTTATAACATTCTTTTACTTTTGAATTGAGTACTTTTGCAGTTGACCCAACAGAGATAAATATCACCCTATAGGGATCTGAGCAGGTATGGATTTTCATGACCCCTTTCATACCTGTAATATTGACAGGGGTTGCCTTTCCAAAGGGAAACTGTGATTCAATTTCTAAAACAAAGTATCTGCTCTTTAAACTGATTTAAGAGAAATGAGTCCATGAGGAAGGAATTAAATAAGTGGACCTTGCTCTTCTGTACTGGAATTAACTCCTTCCTTTCTGGTAAGTACCAGATGATGGGAAGTGAGGAGGCACCTGCATTACAGTTTGGGATTTTAACTGACAGACAAGGGGCTTGTAAGGATTTAATGGAATATCTTAACACATCATGTTTTGCGTCACACTGAATTGTTTATCATGCTCTTGAAGGGATTTTTAATGTAATACATTAGAAGAGAAGTCAAGTTGTTGATAAACAGGAATGACATAATGTAGTAAAAATTAAAGAGTAATGTATAGAAGGCTGGATACACACATCTAAGTGAATTTATAGATTTTTTTTTGCTTTTCCTTCAGGAACAGGACAGCAATCTCTACCATTATCTCAAAAGATAGGTGAAGAGAACACTGGGGTTTTGTCTTTCCACATAAATGACTGTCATTAATACTATCCATGTCAAAATTCAGCAGCAGCAGCTGTCCAGCCAGGTATTAGAGGGAGCAGTTCATTCTTCTAAGAACCACTCCTACAGTTAGGGAACACATTCTCTAGTTCCTTTTATACTACTTGCAAAAAAAAGTTTTTTTGGTTTATTTAGAGGTACTATTATGAGGAAAATGAAGGACCTGCTAAGCGTGCTGGATGATGTCTAACTCTTGACCATGCTCTTGGGCAGCTTCAGATTCCAGTGTGATGGTTGTGGTTTGAAGCCTTGTGGACAATGTTTGGCAGAGGCAGACATCAGGATGTATCACCCCCATGCTGTGGGGGGAATGCAGGGAACACAGACCTGGGGATGTGCTTGCACCAGTGCATTTACTAACAGTCACTGCTCAAGGAGGTATTTCCTGGGTAGACCAGAACAGTTCAAACAGGGACAAACACTCACCCTCCTCCACCTAAAAATAAAATTTCTCTCTTGAGTTTGGTTCTGTCATACTAGGAAAACCAAGATCCAAGTAATGCACGGAGCCCAAAGGACATGCCTGTTTGTTGTGGAAGTTGCTCAGCTCCAGTGATGACAGGGAAATGTAAGAGTAAGTAAATGGATGGCTGAGTAACAGACCTATTTGAAAAGAAAAGGGAGAACAACAGGAACCCTTCCCTGGATTTGAACATCTGTAGTGTTTTAAGAGTTGATTGTAAAGTTCATGCTGTCAATGTGTTTCTTGGGAAAAAGGCAAGGAATGCAGGAAGGGGCACAGGAGAAAGACTTTCAGTGGGATGTACATGTGCACCTCACCTGATGCTCTGGCATTTCTGTCATGTTCAGCAGTCCCACAGAGTTCCATGGATTTGGAGAACTCCATTATTAAGCTGAAATCAGGGAATTAATAGATTGATCAAAGTATGTGTTGAAGCCTGGGAGATGTGAATCACTGCAGGAAAATTTGGGTTAGTTTCTTGTGTTCAGATATATTGGATTCCACTGTGACTCCAAGTATGGAAAATAATACTCAAAACCTAAACCTGAAACTAGAGGCAAGGCAGAAATTTTCCCAAGGTGCTGAGCCTTTAGGACATAACTGGAACATTCATACATGAGCAGCTTGGAAGATAGTTTGATTTTAAAGCAACATAAATAAGGATTAAGGTACATAAATTTCCTGTCTCTAAAATGGGATTCTCAAGTGGCTTTATGAAGCTAAGAATATGTATAGGAAATCTATTTTATCATAAGCATATTTCCCTTATGGCATATTTCCTGCATGATCTCTAGAAACAGTTCTATTTTTAGGTGTGTTATGTAGAATGTCTTACTGATGGCACATCTAAGCATTGCTAAAAACTTCTCAAGTACTTTAATAGGAATGATTTTAAAGCATTTGTCTGGCTTAGTTGCAGCTACAAATAACTGAAATAAGAAGCCATTAGGAAGCTAGTCACACTTCCTTAAAATTGATACTAAGCTGTTCATAACACATTCTGAACAAAATAGCATTTTTTATTTATTCATTATAGATTGTGCCTTAAGGAGAATGGTTTTTGTTGCAGTAAACTGAAATAGTTATGCACAAAATAAATACATGACAAAACAAGGAGGCAGAAGAAGAATTTTAAAGACCTATATACTGTAGAATGTGAAACACTGTTCAAGTAATGAGACCGGCTTGGTTGATGTCCACGAGAAAATCAGAGTGGGAACCTGTAGTTACAAATGTGTTGGTGACGTGTGGGACTCTCAGAGAAATGGAAGCACTGGATTACAAGAAAATGGATATTTGACATGCATTTCATAGTTACCTTCTATAGTTGTCTTTCAATTCTTTCCTCACTAATGCTTGTTATCAGCAGCAATGCAGACATGACTGCTCGGTGCCGACAAGCCCCTGAACACAAGGTGCATGTCTATGAAGACTGGATATACAAAACAAGACAAGCAGAGGCTTTTTCTGATGTCTCAGTGTCATTGCAGCTACAATATGACACCACTGTGCACTGCAAATGCTGTGAAGATTTTAAAACTGAAATTCAGAAATATCAGAGGGCCTTACTGAATTCTGTCGACAGGTGCTGCTGCCCTAATAGCTCCTCCAGTAATCTGAGTGTTCAGGTGCTCTCTTCTTCCTCTTGCCTGCTTAGCCTCCATATCTTCCAGTCCTGCCTTTGTGCAAGTAGGGACTGCTCAGCTCAGCCCACACATGGCACATACCTCTCCCATCATCCCTGTCTTACTAACCTTTAGTGACTCATCACTTACTTTTGCATGGTCATAGGATCACAACATACCAGCTTTAGAAAAGCCCCCCAATAATTTTATATTTTAGCCAGTACAGGAATGTATGCCTCTGCTGGCCAAGTTAACTGCAGAACCCTGCACTGCAGCACCCTGCTGGCACTAAGGAAGGCTGTACTGTAGAAGTGCTCCTCCTGACAAGGCTGGACACTTGAACGTTGGTGACTGGTCCTGAAGGTGTTCCCAGAAAGTGAACAACATGGTACAGACCAGTTACAGAGCAAAGAACTTTTGTTGTTAGGTTCTGCTGGTTCTGCATGAAAATCCTAATTACTGCTCTATTCCTTGCTAGGTAATAGTGACAAAATGCAAAGCCTCAGACTGTGCTGTTTCTTGCTTGTTTCCCCAGTCTCTGAAGGACTCTTACATTTAGATCTCATTACAGGTGTGCACCAAAACTGTGGAAGTCCTTCAAGAGTCTATAATGTGGACAGTTGTGTTTTATTTGAGGTAATTAAAAAGTGGTAGGGTTTTCCTTCCTTTCCTTTCCTGGACACAGAGGTTACACTTTCCTTTGATAAAGCATTTACCAAGTATTGGGTTTCCTTTCAAATGCAGCATCTCTTTAGACCCAGAGCAGGTGGTGACAGCCACTCATACCATGCTCATAGTACTCATATCATGTGGGACATGGTGCAGCAACCATCCTGCTGTTTCTCTGCTCTAATAAATGAGGAACCTGTGGGTAAATTACAGCTTGTGGTGCATGATCACGGACATTGTAAATGGCTGCACCGCAGTTGTCTTAGCAACAGCCACAGCCCACAAGCTAAAGAACAGCTTCTTAACTCACAAGCAGCTAAAGAGACATCAATGCTTTGTCTCCTCATGGAAAAATGCATGCACATTGTAATAAGTGTTCTTCTCCCCATTAGAATTAATTTATAGGGAAAGCTGGTGATAAATATACATTTTCTCTGTTACATGAGCAGCCTGCATTCTCATGCATTATGGGACACTGTAACCAAGAGGACATGTGCACAGAAAACTGCAAAAAGCAAAAGGCCCTTATGCTACCTGACTGAACAGGAATGTACTCTGTACATATCAAAAAAATCTTGCCAGAACCTTGCTGAATTGCCCCAGAGAGGGCTTGTCAGCATTGGACTCATTCACAGATGGCTGATCCAAAGGGAAGACCCCCTAACTGTTTCTGGCTTTGGATCAGAGCTGTGTGTTTAAAATGAGCTTTTAGAATCCATTCCCTGTGAGTGAGACCCACTGAAATGAAATAATTGATATAGGCACCAAAAGCTGAATTATTCCACTGCTTTCCTAATGCATTGTGTGAGGCTGACAGTGTGAATTGGGCTTGGGAGCTGTGTTGCTGTGCCTGCTCCAGCTTTGTGATACAGCAATGTCTGTTTGCTGTGCTTTTATCCTGCACTGAAAGGACAGTGATTACTCTATCATGACGGGATAATTTTCAAAGATTTTATGGGGGATTATTAGTTTTACTGCTCTAATAAACATATAATTAAACAATGCCTCTGTATTATTGGATCCTAGTCTGCTTTGTACACAATGGATTTACAGCATGTCAGTAAATATTGGAACTGTGATGCAGTAATTAAGATTTACATAAACCTTCTCTGGGAGGAGAATGAGAGATTTTTACTGTGAGACTCTGCTGAAGTGGTTGGAAAGTATCTGTTTTGTTCAAGTATAGCAATATATAAAAGGTATAGTTTTGTTCAAGATTTCAGCCTTAAATACAGCATAGTCTGCACTTTGAGGGGATGGAAGTTCTTCTCCAAGTCAAGGCAGCACTCCCTGACATAAGCCAAGGCAAATGAACACCGAATCTTCAACCTAAGAGACAACCTTGAAGCAGGAGAACATATTCTGGAGCTCTCTTCCTCTACTAGACTGTTACTGCTTTACTCAATTTGACACACCCTGTATTGCCAAATGCTTTCCACCAAAGGACTGGAGCTGAGATGTTCAAACCTGACAGTTGATTAAAAGCACAGCATCCTTCATTTGAAGTGGTGAACCTTTTTCGGGGGGAAAAAAAGATCCAAAAAGATATTAAATTGTCAATCAAACAGATAGGAGTTTAGAAACCATACTTTATTAAGTAGAGCGGACTTCAGGCTGCTCAGGGAACTAGTGAGTAAAATCCCCAGGGAAAATGCTGTGGCAGGTGCTGGGTCCATCAGTGGTGGTCACTTTTTAAACATCACCTCCTAAAGGCACTGGAGCAGCAATTCCCAAATGTCAGAAGTCAAGCAGGTGAGGCAGAAGGGTGGCTTGGCTGATCAGGAATCTCCTCTTGGAAATTAAGCAAAAGAGGAAGGTGTATACCCAGTGGAAGCAAGTTCAGGTGCCATGGGAAGAATATAGAGATGCTGCTCACCCCCATGGGGAGAAAATCCATGCAGCCAAAGCTCAGCTGAAGTTGCTAGACATGTGGGGGACAATAAGAAAGAGGTTTTTCAAATATATTAATGGCAAAAGGAAGTGTAGAAATAACATTGTCTGGTTCCAGGCTGAGGATAGTTACCTCACAAATAGGGACAGGGACAAGGTAGAGGTATTTATTGTGTTTTTTGCCTGTCTTCAACATGGATCAGGGACCAAGGGGGTTTCAGTGCCCTGAGCTGGAGGACCATGACTGTGACAGTGATCAGCTCCCAGTTGACCCCGAAATTGTGTGGGATCTGCTGCTGCAGCCGGATCCCTACAAATCTATAGGGCATGATGGGATTCATTCAAGAATCCTCAAAGAGCTGCTGATGTCATTGCAAAACCTTTCTTGATGACTTTTGAGCAGTCTTGGGAATCTGGGGAGGTCCCACCTGATTGGAAGCTGGTGAATGGTATCCTGATTTTCAAGAAGGGCAAGAAGGAGGACCCCAGAGACTACAGGACTGTCAGTCTCACTTCAGTGCCTGGTAAAATCATGGAAAAGATTATCCCAGGAGGTGTTGAGGTTCCACGGGGACCAGGCAGTCACTGGTCACAGCCAGCACGGCTTCAGGAGGGGAAAGTCCTGCTTGTCAAACCTGATCTGCTGCAGCAGGGTGACCCACCTGGCTGATCAAGGGAAGCCAGCTGGTGGAATCTTTCTGGACTTCAGCAAAGCTTTCAATACCATCTCTCCCAGGATCCTTCTGGACAAAATGCCCAGTGTTCAGCTGGATAAACACATCATGGGATGGGTGAGCAGCTGGCTCATGGGTTGGGCACAAAGGGTGACACTGACTGGGGTGACATCAGACTGGGGGCCTGGGGGGTTCTGCAGGGCTCCATCCTCAGCCCTGTGCTCTTCAACATCTTCATTACTACCTGGACCCAGGTCTCAAAGAAATACTAAGGAAGTTTGCTGGTGACACTAAATTGGGACGAGCTGTTGACTCCCTTGAGGGCAGAAAAGCCCTACAGAGAGACCCAGACAAATGAGAGAGATGGACAATCCCCAACCATGTGAAGTTTAACACAGGCAAGTGCTGGATTCTGCACCTGGGAGGGGGCACCCCTGGCTGCGTGGATGGACTGGGAATGAGAGGCTGGAGAGCAGCTGTGGGAAGGGACCTGGGGGTCCTGGTCAATGGCCAGTTGGATCTGAGTCAGCAGTGCCCTGGCAGCCAGGAGGGACATCCCTGTCCTGGGGGCATCAGGCCCAGCATTGCCAGCCAGGCCAGGAAGGGGATTGTCCTGCTCCACTCTGGGCTGGGGAGGCCTCACCTCGAGTGCTGGGGGCAGTTTTGGGCACCACAGGATAAAAAAGACATGATGCTATTCAAGAGTGCAGATGAGGCCACGAGGATGGGGAAGGGTCTGGAGGGGAAGCCCTCAATGAAGAGCAGCTGAGGGCACTTGGTGTGTTCAGCCTGGAGGAGACTGAGGTCAGACCTCACTGCGGTCACAAGGGGCAGCTCTGATCTCTTCACTCTCCTGACCGGGGACAGGACCCCAGGGAATGGCTGGAGCTGGGCCAGGGCAGGTTTAGGTTGGAGATCAGGAAAAAGTTCTTCCCCCAGAGGGTGCTGGGCACTGCCCAGGCTCCCCAGGGAATGGTCCTGGCCCCGCGGCTGCCAGAGCTCAAGAAGAGTTTGGCAACGCTCTCAGGGATGCAGAGGGTGGGATTGTTGGGGCGTCTGTGCAGGGCCAGGAGCTGGATGGATGATTCTGGTGGGTCCCTCCCAACTCAGCCTATTCTGTGATTCTATGAATGTTGTGTGAAACATAGAAAGTGGCTCTTGACAGACCTAATGTGTCCAGGCTCGTTTGTTCTAAGTACTAATCAGCATGGCACAGTTTCCTTAGCTGGGGAAAACACCTACGTGGTGCACTGGGTATGTGCATGTTGCAGTGTCATTTAGATTAGGTGATTATCTAACATAATATCACATGAGGTTCTCTGAAGAAAGGTTAGAAAAATGGGTCCCAGCAGTACAAAATGAAGACAACCTTTGTTTATTGTGCAGCTGTAATGATTCTCCCTTTGAGGCTACTTGGGGAGAGTGGCTGAACTCTGAGGTGCTTTGCAGTGAGAAGATTCAGAGGTGCCACATTGATTCCCAGGGGGAGCAACCCTCACAAGGCTGAAGGACATTGAATAAGGTGGGAAGGGGGAAGAGTCAGTTTTGTGTTTCCAGTCACAGCACTGACAGCAAGCAGCTGCACAGTGTCTGTACTCACTGAGTTGCTCTCCCTGCTGTGTCCCTGCAGGCATGGGCCACACAGTTCTTTCACAAACAAGTTGGCTTACATGGAGAAAAGACTTATACAAGTGTATGTGTCCATATGTGTTTTCCTGCCTCTCATACCTGTTGAACCCACTAGTCAGGATCAGGCAAAAGGAGCAAGAATTACACTCTTAGCAGCTTCATGGAATTGGCACCTGGGTAAGAAAGCCCAGCAAAGGCCTCCGCTCAGGGAAGGGATCACTGTGAGCTCTCATGCCAGATAGTGTGCAAGAATTTGTAAGACAAAGTAACTTAAAAAATGTCCCAACTGCTAGAAAAGCTTCAGCCTGAACAGCTCAGTTTTTCTGCCAATGAAGACACACAAATCTGTAGGAAACAGGGGTTTCACTAATGCTGGTGCTTACAAAACTGCTCCTGTTACCTCAGGCCAGGCTGGACAGACCGAGGGACAGAGAGGAAATTGTGTATTCACGGAAATGATATTGCTTTAATTAAAATATTACCTTTGGAGATTTTTGGTTTTAATAAGACATAAGCACAAGGGATCTTTGAATTTACCTTTGGAATCAAATGATCTCCAGAAAGACATCATTCCCTGTATTCAAGGTCTTAACTGTGTTGTTTCAGTGATCCCTTAGTGCTGTTCATGGGAGTGAAATCACAACTATGTGTCAGGTTTTCCAGAATCAAGAATCTAAAATTAGATTTTGAATTGATGGCTGCTAATTGTTGGGCACAGTTTAGTTATTTTTCTTTGATGATGGATACATATGCTCTCATTTCTGAGGTACCACCTCTCACTGATAGCGGGTTCAGTATCAAACCTGTGAAACAGAAAAGATTCTGGTAGGAGGAAAATGAGACTTAGAGTAAATATCAGGGAACATTAGACAGCACTTAGATTTATGAAGTTTTGATCTCCACATTGTGCTGCAGAAACATCTACCCAACTAACTAGGCTTTTTCCTAAGGTAATTTGTGTTCTCTGTCAAACATTAACATCAGCATTATAAGATAATTTAACTCTTATTTTTGTCAAATAAAGGTGCACCAATTTCTTTTATGGGTAGTGTTTTGCAAAATCCACAGAACAAATGATGTAAGTACTATATTATGCAAAAATGTGAGGTTTATACTAATTATACTATAGATTCAGGCCTTGGAGTTTTGCCATAGTTCCTTCTATAATACTGCTCTCCTGGGAATTGAATTATTGGCACCTGATTGCACTAATTACCATTAAACTTTAGAACCTTTAATACAGTGAAAATTCAAATGTTTAACATGCACTGATATTTACAGGATGAAAAGGTGGAATTTACACAGAAATGTGATATCCAATTTCTTTCTATAATAATACCAATAACTTAGAGTTAACCCTTATTAATATTTAGTGCAGCAGTAAATGTAAGCAGCTGACACTGGCATGTTACAATTATGATCAATAATACCCTGGCCCTAGGTGAATTTTTGTGCTCCTGTTCATTCTTTGTGTAACTTGACATGGAAGGGAAGGAAGCACTAATGAACCAGTTTATAAATATCCAAAATGCTGACCTGTTTCAGCGGTTGTGAAAGGGAGATTATTGTAGTGCCTAAATATAGGCAACACTTTCCAACCCTATCAATAGTATAGATAATTATTTTCTCCTTCTTAATTCCTAATAAGAGGGAAAGAAATGCTTCTGGTGCTTCATGGCATGCAAAACTATGACCCTCCTGATCAGTGTGGTGTTTTCAAGCATAGGGTTTATGCAGGAAACATCTGAGATGTGTTTACACCAAGCCATTTGCTACTCAGCTGCCATCTCCATTACAAATTTACTTCTTGATGTTTGGATGGGAAGTATTATTCTGCTTTATGAGCCTCCTGCAAATTTAGGGGAGAGTACTCCAACAGAGGCCAAAGCAGACACTTGGTGTCAGGAAGAAAAACAGAGAGGAATTTGGGTTCCTCGATCTGGAGCACAGAGAAAGACATTCCCAAGTGTCTGACCTGTAACCAGCAATTTAGGTAAAATTATTCTGACCTATTTTAGTTATTTTGTCAACAAAATAGTTTTTTATCCACTTTTCTGAATGGTCCAGGTCTCTTAATTCTCCCTAAAAGTAATCTAAATGCTTTTGTCTATGATGAGCACATCTTTGGGTATCAATTCTTTCTCTAGCACATATAAACACCAAATTTTGAGTTCTTTTGTGAAGTCACTACGTTACTAGGGATGATATTGATCTGAATACTTTCTGGTTTAATCATCTGGATTAACTATTTGCAGGAGGCTTCACTGTCACAATTTTTCCCAAACTTTACTTCTGTTTGTACTTGGCATTGTCCTTGTCTTATTAAATCACTGGAATGGCCCCAGATCTTTTCTGTGTATTGCATGACTCATTTCAGTGGGTCACCATTTGCTTACAAAACAGCCTCAGTAATTTGTGAAGATCTGTTTGGCACATAAACCCAAACTTGTCTTTTCCCAGAATTGCTGCCATCAGCACTACCTCTAGGTAAAACCATGAAAACTTTATTTTTTTCTTCATAAAAAAATTATTTGGCATCTATACTAGGATCATTTTTTCAAAGACATACCACTTTAAAGCTAATTCAGCTAATTTGCATGTGCAGAAGCTGACCCATTCTAATGACCCAAGTATTTCAGATGACTGCTGCATTGAAAAATTTGCCAAACCCTGGAAACACAGAGGGAGGGTTCCTAAATCTGTGCCCCACTGCTGTTCTGCAGCCTCTTTTACAGTGGTTATGTGAGTGGTGCTTGACCAGCCCAAAGTGGCCTGACTGGGCAGTGCACACTCTGCCTGCTGTCACTGCAGCCTTGCAGAACCTCAGTTCCCTGCCATCAAACAAAGACAAGGGCTCTTTTTTACCTCAGAGAGGTAAAGAGGGCATCTTGCAGGTTGCCAGGAACTTGGTCACTGTGCTGCAGTCATGGGGATCAGACAGGAACAGAGCTTTTACAGCAGGAATTAGAGAAAAAATTCTCTTGTGGGAATATGATCTAAATGTATCCTGGTTACTGATGCCTTCTGTCTCCCTGAGCAAGCAATGCTGGCAATCCAAATAAAAGCTGGTCACAAGGTGCCATCAATCCTTAGCTCAAAACCTATTACAACACCAGTGCACAGGAGGAGTAGGGCTGGACAGCACTTAAGATTCTGAGTACAGCTCAATCAGATCTTACATTGAAGAAAAGTCCTTTCCCCGGGCATGAGCTGAATAAGTATGTATTTATTTCAACATCCCAAATACATGTAAATAATTGCTATTTACAATAAGTAGTAGTGGCATAGATGCTGCTGACGTAGTGCTGCTTTTCAAGAGAAAAGTCAACAGAAAACTGATGGGATTTAATGAGTGAGCTGTTCCAGACAGACTGTAAAACTGTTTGTCTACTGTGCACATGCAGCCTTACCCCAATCACTTCTTCACCAAAAATATTCATAAATATGCTCTTCCCACATTCCAAATAATAGTATGCATTCACATAAAGACTAAGGAAATCAGGCATTAAAAGTCCTTTTGCTGCCAAGGGCAGTTTTGTTGGTTTTTTTAAAAAAGCAATTTCTTAAGAAATATTTGTGCTCTTTCACAGCAAAAAAAGAATTAGTTGAACAGCTAATCAAACAAGTGTCCTGCAGCAGACTGTGCAGTGGTGAGGCTTTAGGTGACCCAGGGAACCATGAGGTGCTGGTGCTCTCACCAGTGGTAGCACCACCCTGCTTCGTACTGTCGCTTCATCTGGAATTTTTGCAGGACTTCTGTTTTTAGCACTAATGATAAGGAGCAAAATGCTAAATCACAGGTATTTTAAAATGTATGTAAGGTTCAAATTCAGCATTTACACATGGTAACTACACATTACTGACTTCCTGCTGTCTCCTGACAAACTGGAGCATCTGCCTATAGTTACTCATGTATTCGATGCTCTGTCACTTTGTTCTCCTTTGGCTTCCCCAAGTTAGATTAATTGGATGACTCTGGAGCATTTGGGGAGTATTTTGGCTTTTGAAAATGTTCTCCTTTTCAGGCTGCTTTCCAACCTTTTCTCCCCTGCTTAATGACCCATTCAAAAAAATTACCAGTGAAATTCTTAGACTAGATTTACATAAGATCATTAGAGTATTCCAACTCCTTTACTTTAAAATATTCATGGCAGTCTCACATTGTTGGCTTCACAAAACCAATTTCAGGCAAACCTCCCATCAGCTTCACTGAAGGACAGCAGGGTAGAGCTTTAATTGTCAAAAACTTGCAAGCTTCAGCTTCAGTGGCTGTTCTTCACATCAAGCACCAATTCTGACAGTGCTTCACTGCACATTCTGCTCATTCTGTGGAGTTGAGGAGAGGCAGGTTAGATGCTTTTTATTGTCCCTCATTTTTGAGAACAAATTACAAGAACTTGGTGACTTAAATCCCAGCCTATGAAGACTTTTCTGTGTATCACCTGCGTGCAAAACTTCTCTCAATTTGCAGCTTGAAAAGTAAAGCATTGAATTAAAAATTCTGTGCAAATTTGTGGCTTACTGGTCTATTAAACCACTTGCTTTGGACAATTTTAGAATGGAAAGAGATGCTGTCCTGTGAAAGGGTGACTTGATTTGTCCACAGAGATGGTAGGCAATGTTTACGTAGGGGTTGCCTCTTAGCTTAAGCAGGGAAGTTCTGTTCAGCACTAGTTCAGTGTCTCAGGGGAGTAGTGGAGACATCATCTTGTTCTGCAGGGTGGCAGTGAGAGCAAGCTCAACATCTGGCTTCAGAAGGCTCACTCAGGGGTCACAGCAGCAGAACAGGAGAATTTCAATTCTCTGCTTTTGACAAAAAGCTTTGTGTTGAGCTCCTGCACTCTACACAGATGGAGCCTGCAGCAGCTGCTTATGGTAGTAAACCTGATGTGGGCATTCCTGTGGAAGAGCACTTAACTCTGGCCCTGCTCCTTGGGGTGTGTGCCAGCTCAGCAGCACACGGGGCCTCCAGTTCCCTCTTTCCACTTCAGCTACTTCTGGTGTTTGTGCCCAGTGAGTCCAGATGCAGAAATGCCTTGCTTAATATTGTCCAGTCCTTCCTATTCCACTATTCCTGGCTTCATGAGCAACCCAAGATGCACGGAAAAGTCTCCAGAGAATAGTCTGATGTAAAATGTCCCACCATCTTAAAAATTTATTGCTGAAGAAATTGTGCTTGCATATATTTTTAAAATGGAAATGAATAATTTAAGGCTGTTTAAAATATATGAATGTAACTTTAATTAATCTGGTTTTTGTGTACATTGCTTGGCAAATAAAATTTGTCTCAAGGGGCTCTGTTTTGTTAACAATACTCGCTTCCCCTTTCTTTTTTTACTACCCCAGAAGCAATTTTGGATGAGCTTTTCATTACATTTCCATAAAGCTGAAGCCTTCCCTTCATCCTGCCCCCATACCCGTGCATTCCAAAGCAAACATGCACGACTGGCTGTGCCAAAGGCAGGTGAAGGAGAGACCTGCCTCAGCCACTGCCTGGGACATGGCAATTCAGGGAAGGCACAGGCACCCAGCCCTGCTGGCGTGGCCAGGGCTGTCCCCTGGGGTGACTGGGGAGTCACTCTGCAGGTAACGCACGAACTGGTGGCAACTGGGAGAGGGGAGTGGGCAGTGGTCAAAACGGTCTCTTTGAGCTGTGTTTGATGAGTAACTGGCTGCAGAATGGGCAGATTTGGAAATGATGCAAGCATCTGTGTTTGTGGCTTTTTCCAGGGAAATGTGCTGTATACTCCGCCCTGGGTAGTTGACAAAACATATTTTAATGTGTCTGGTAATGAATGATACCTTGATAAGAGATTGGTCAGTCTTCTCAACCTCCTGTCTGGTTTTTAAGGGTGTGAATATTTGGGCTGAACTTGCCTTACAAGGTCCAATGAGTGTAGGTGCTGCTCTCAAACTCAGCTGCAACCGTTTCCTTTTGACAGAAAATTAAATACCATTTGAATCAGAACGTGTGGCTGACAGGGATGTACAAAATTCAGGCTGAACCTCCTGTTGTGTTCAATTTGGTACCAGGACAGGATCTTAGGTCATCTGTGTTCCAAGTGAATGCCACACCTGTGAGGGCAGAGAGCCTTCTGGCTGTTTCTTCTCCTAAAGTTGTCATTTGGGGTCGAATAAAAAAAGTGGTAAGTGTTTGTGGTAAGTGAAAGCAGCAGCTTACCTACTCTAGTTCTATCTTCTGTGGTAATTAAAATTAGGAAAAAACTTGGCTAAAAACTTTAAACTCCTCTAAGGTATAAAATCTGATAATTGATTTGTCTTCACAGAAACTATGGGAGGTGTAGCACTATCTCTTTGCCTCACAAGGCATTATGGATCTCAGCACGTTAACATTCACCACTCTTGTGTTTCTGTGCAGAGCTTGTGAGCTCTGGAGTGGGTGGCAGTGATGGGCAGGGCAGGGCTGGCAGGGCTGGCAGGGCTGGCAGGGCAGGGCAGGGCAGGGCAGGGAGGATGGGAGCCCTGGTGCCATGGGCAGCGGGGGCTGCAGCAGTGGAGGACAGAGTCCAGTTTTGTTCCTCTCCCTGGAAATCCTGAGCACAATCCTATCTGGGGTTCCTCTAAACAACTCATGGTTTTTTCTGTGTGAGTGGAGAGCAGCAGGATGAAAATACTGTTTTATGCTTTTCATAAATTGCTCTGTTTCTCCTCTCCTTGGATTTAGCAGTGCAATGAGTTCAGCTGCTCTCAAAGACAGCCCCATACTGAGAGGTATCTGTTCCATTTTATCTTATCAGCTCAAAGGTGGAGATATTTTCATATACCCTTAAATTTAATTTTCCATCTGCCTGGTATTTGGGCTCATCCCTATCCTGGTTTTAAGGACATCACTCAAGAACCTCCACATTCTGCACATTGCAACTGTTTTTGGAAACCAGGTAGCAGAGGTAGAGTAGGAAAATGCTGGAGTTACAGGTACCACCAAGGATTCAAAATCCTAAATTTAATGGATTAGCCTATACTTGACAGTGATAATGTTTCTGCTCTATAGCTAATTAAAGGTAACATTAGGGCCTTAGAAATTAATTCTGTCAATTTTTGAAGTACTTTTATTTAGCTGCATATTTTTTGATAGTATCTGATGAATGAGGCTATTAGATCAGCTGAGTGCAAGAGTCACTATAAATGACTGCAGAAGAGGTATTTGTGATGCCATCTGCATATAAGCTGGTATTAAGGTGAAAGCAAAAAGAAGCTTATCTATAGATCACTAGGGAGGAAATTATTAACTGTCAATCATGTGTCCCAGGTTGATGATCAGACACCCCATCTTCTGCTCCTGTTTGCACAAAGTCTGACTTATTATTGATTTATTCAGCATTTTGATATTAGCAAATATGGATGTCTAAAAGAAGTGGTCCAAAAGGTAAACACAGAATACAGAGATCTTTATAGATGACATAGGGCAGGCAAATGGTCTTGGCTAACAGAGCATGCCTGACTGACGCTGCATATCTGAAATGAAGCCATATGGTAGGACTGTTGGGTTTTTGTTATGAATAAATAAATAATTCCCTTTCAGAAGCAAGATTTTCTAGCATCAAGCCAGAAGGAACATTTTGTTATAAAGATGGTTAACCTGTACAATGTGCCCTGCACTCTGAAAAATGCACAACCAGTTCCTTGTATCAAACAGGGTTCAAAATGGAGAACAGTAATATTTGGCATTATTTGGTAGTTTACCCATTTTAACATCAGAAGTTACAATTATTTAGAGAACTTAAACACTGAGCTATTAGAAGACAAACATCCATCTGGGAGCACAGTGGAAAAACCAAAATGATGCATTTATAATACTATTTCATAAAAATTAATTCTAAGCCAAGTGTGACAAACAATTGCTAACATCCCATCCTCCCATGTAGCACTGACTTGTAAACTATAATCACATCTGTTGTACTAGTATTTGTAATAACTATGCTTGTGATAAACGATCACATCAAATTTTAATAGCTTTCCTAATGTTCACAAGAACAATTGCATAATGAGGCTACCTTCTCTTAAATTTATTGTGTGAAACTGTTGTGTGCAGCATATGGCCAAAAGTCAGCTCCTGGCAGAACAACTTTCTAAACAACTACTTACAGAAAAATTTCCCTAGTGAAGGAGGCAAGGCCTATGAGCAAGATGCATTCCAGCATGCTTCCAGGCAGGAGCTTATTTAGAGGTTTTTTACTACAGCTCAGTTTACATGGTCTATGTCAAAAGCAAAGTAAAACAATGGCAAAATCAAATCAGAATAACAAAAAAAGTAATGACTCCTGATCTTCTGTATATTCAAAGCATCCCTTCTCGCACTGTCAGAAACTTTTTGCACTCTATACTTTGTCTATACCATTAATGCCTCCATTTTTAAAATGAAATCATACCTGAAATATATCACAGGACCAAAAATCATACCTGAAATAAATCACAGGACCATGTCTTCAGGAAGGTCTCTGAATTTGCTATTTGAATTTACACGTCTTTCATGTATCTTTAACAAAAGTAGGGTGGAAGTCTCTTCTGTGAAGTGAGGTTCCACCTGCACTGAGCACAGAGGTAGGGATTGCACAGGATATACTGGAATGTCAGATGGCTTTAGAAAATATGGCTGTCACCATATGCTGGCCAGTGTGACCTTCGTGTGCATTTCACTTCCAAACAATACAGGATTCACTTGTTCTGGGTGCTGTTTGCCTTTCTGTAACATACAAAATTTGCAACCACATTTCCTAAGTATTTCAAACTTAATTCTTTCTGGGCCATTTTAGCCCTTGTCAGAGACTGTGATAATGTGAAGAAAGGCCCATTGGAGCTGTCCTACAGCCAGGCTGTGGCTCGGGTGAGACCTTCCCCAGCACACGTCCTTCCCGAGCAGCACACACTGCCTCCGAGGATCCTGACTCACCCCTGTGCAGAGAAAATGAACAGGGACAGCTGTGTGCACTTGGTGGGGCAGGTTCTGACCCCCGTTAGACCAGTTTATACCTAGTTATTCATACTGGTCTGAAAAAGGTTACAATCTGGTGCTTCATCTACTCTGTGCAGTACTAGAAGCTGAATTACCTGATAATTTGGGTCCTATTATTTTTGTCAAATAGAATCTGCACAAATGGTGTGGGTTTAGTTTGGCAATTCAGCCCTGTGTTATTTAGGGGCTGCAGTAATACTATGACAAAGTATAGGAACAAAGATCAACAGCTGATGCTTGAACTCTGCAGTGAACCCACTTTCTATAATCCTGGAAATATGTGCTTCTTTATGGTGCTACATTCAGAAAAGCCAGTCAAACCAGAACTTGGGCTGAAAAAGAAATGCTCAGGTAGAAAGAAAAGGAAATCATCCTGGGTTTCCTGGGCTTCCAAAGCATACTCTAAAATGCTGGGAAATAGTCAATGTTACATTTTTCTGGTGTAGGTCAAATATAATAACTAAATTCAACATAAAATATTATATTTATTATATGGATTCTTCAAATATATGCCTAGGTCAAGACATTAAGATGATGGGAAAACTGCTAAGGCCAGATTGACTTAGAGGCTGCCCTGTAGCAAGAAGGAATCCTGCAGTGACCAAAGGAGGACAGAGCAGGAAATTCAGGATAGCAAATACAGTGCTTGCCTGTGGCTGCCTGTGGATAGTGCCAGGGATGGCACTGCCACTCCCCCACCATCCAGGACACTGCCACAGCTCTGTGCCCTGGCACCTGAGCAGATGAAGGAGGCTATCATTTATCAACCTGCTGATCAAATCCATTCAGCTCTAACGACTTAAGGGACAAGAGACCCCTTGCTCTTTCTCTAGAGCTTGATTTGTGCATGTGTGTGTGCACATGCAAATTACAGACACACAGATACACACATGGCTTTCATACTCATGGATATAATATGTTGCAGTGAATTGTGTAGCCTGCTGGTAAGTCTGTTTATCATCAATTTCCCCGAGGCCCCACTTGTCTCTTAAGGATGTATTCTTACTTTCCAAACCACTGAACTGCTCTGACTAACCAACCTCATTTAAATTAATCTGTCAGATGTGAAAGTTTCTTGCTTTTTACAGCCCTAAACCCAGCTCAGTTGTGCCACAGCAGCTTCTTTATACATTTTAAGTGCTATGAAAAAACCCACTGATATCCTAGAGTAGGGCAAGCTGACAAACCTGATGGCCTCGGGGTGGTCCCTTTGGCATGGCTACACTGAGCCCAGTAAAACACTGGCTCTGGCCAGGCTTGCTCCTTTACCTCAGCTCCAGTCTGGCACAGGGATGGCCAGGACAGGAGCATTCTCTGTAGATTAACACATCAGCAAGCAGCCTGGGCTGCCAGTTTTGGGGCACACTAGAGTAATTTATAATTTCTGGCCCTGCTGCTCTAGCTGTCAGGGGAGTGCAGAGATATTCCAAGGCTGGGACTGGTGGTCAGATGGAAATGGACCAGATGCACTGGTGGGGAATATTGGAGGCTTAAAAAAATAGAGGCTATTGCTATGGAAGAACTAGAAAGGAGGAGAAGGTACATGGAAAACATCAGAAGGGGGAAGCAAAGGCCTGGTATCAATAGGTTGAAATGTGTAGTGGTTTCCATGCTCATTTGACAAGCCTGTCCCTGTGGCAGGGTTTACTGTGAAGGAGGGCAATGTTCTGTTGCTAACAGCCAAGGAAGTTCCTACTTACTCTTCTGTCTTTGGCTCAGTGATGCCAAAAATCCCCAAATTAAATTCTGTTGCATTACTTATCAACCAGCTTTTTATTGGGATTTCACAGTTGGGAGTGCTGGCACTGTGCCAGGTGGCACCAGCTCTGCTTTCTTTGGGAAGGGATGGGAAATGATTGATCAGCACTGAAAGCCTTTGTCTGCACTTCAGGACTGCTTGTAACATCTTTGGGAGTGCAATCCTGTTAACTGAGCTACCTCATGCTTGTTTGTACATGAATTCAGAGTGCCTAAACAAAATAGTTAATATTTCTGGGTTTTGGCATCCTCCACAGGTGGACTGAGGCAGGTTTGTGCTGCACAAGCATCAGGACTAAAATCAAGAAGAGAAAGCACATTATCAGCACTATCATCAGTCATCTGATGAAGATTTTACATAATTGACTATTCTGTTAGTTTCTGATCTGAGCTTTTCTGTGTCCTAAGTTTGGGCTGACTCTCAGGTCTTTGACTCAGAGATTTGCCTTTTGATCTCCTTGTTGAAAGTTACTCACAGGTGACCCTCTGCTCTCACTGAACACAATTTCTTTGCATCTCTAACACCAACATTGTCCCTTTACTAGCAACAATGCCACTTGTTCAGCAGAACATACACCTGATTCCAGCAGTTGAAAAAGAAACCAAAATATTGCCTCTTCCCCCAGCTATTTTTTAAATCTACTGTATCACTTAATTTGTGGGGAAAACAAAAAGAGAATAAAAATAACAGCCCAACTAGACATTCTGAGCATGGAGAGTTTTAAAGAATAGTTCTAAGTTTAGCAGCTAAACTACAAGATCTCACAAGGCAGTGCTGGTAACTGCAGTCACATACTGCTCAGCTTCACTTATTCCTCAGCTTCAGAGAAGACCAGATGCAAAATAATCTGGTTAACATAAATACCCAGTTCAAGATGGAGAATTTCTGGCTTTATCTACCCATATGGTTCAAGAAAAAAATGGTATAATCTGAAAATACTTTAAGAAAAAGATTAACAAAACTGCAGGAACACAAGACGGCTTTGTGCTGACAGTACAAAACTGGAATTGTGGGGTTCTTGATACTCTCTCTTGACAGATCCCACAGGTTTTCTGCATAAAGTGACCAAATTACTGAGTTTTCTTCCTTCATTGGTAATATGGGGACAGTCACAGCATGTTTGGGGGCTTAATTAATATTTATAAAGCACTTTGAGCCTCTCAGATTGGAAGTGCTGTTAGCACATAGTACTGATACTCATTATTAAAACAGAATCAGGCTCTGTGGATGTCTCAGAGCTGGCACCTGCAAACCCAGGGATTTTGGATGGCCATTCCCTAAAAGAAATTTTGCTTGAAAGAAGAGGAAGTTTTAAAGTTGATTGTTTGACAAGGATGGGCTTTGGAGAAATATTCATGGACTAAGAACAGATTTTCACTCAGTGGACTTATAGAAAACTTCTAAAAGTTTCTAGAGATTTGGGACATCACTGTGTAACTGTTACACACAAAATCCCTGAGTACAGGCCAAAACCATACTGATGGGAGAGATTTCTCTTTCTGCTGCTGCAGTACTGCCCTGAGTTGATCTACTCTAAGAGGCATTTCTGTAACCACTATGGAGAGGTCTCTAAGGTCTATGTTCCTTTGAAGCCAAATGAACTACAATACATTTTTTAAATGCATTTTTAAAAGCCTTCTCCGTTTTTTTTGGTGTTTTTCTGTTTGTTGTTATTGTTGTTTTGGGATCTTTTTTTAATTTAGCACTAAATTTTTTCTATTTTCAAAATTGGGAACTCTAAAAGCTGAATTGTGCTTCTTGTAATAGGTATTGTATTGGTGTTACATTAGGAGAAGAATGACACAGTGAAGATGTATTTTAAAAGGAAGGTTTCATTTGGATGTGAAAAAATATATTTCAGTGTTTGTTTTGATATGGCTCATGCGTTTTAATGCAACTGTTAAAAAAATCAGTCTTTTACAAGTTTAGTTTTTGTTTCTTGCTGCATATTGCACAAAACATGAGAGAACTGATGGGTTTCAGTGTTTACCTTGTTCCTTAGGTTCTCCTGGTACAAGCTGGGGACAAATTATTATTGTTTCACATAAAATGCAGATGCTTGTTTAGAGGGTGTTTTCAGCTGTTTGGATAGGAGGGCAAATGTTCCTATTTCAAACTCATATTGAAGAAGAACACTTTTAACAATCTCTTTTTCTCTGTAATTAGTGATGTGTTGAGAAACATTCTTCTGCTAAGCAGAGGACAGAAGGGAATGAATCTGTGCTTTGCAGCCCCTCCACAGGAGCTGGGGCTGAGCAGTGGCTTCTGAGGCCAGAACCTGCTTTTTGCACCCCTAGCACAGTAAGGATAATGAATAAATACTCTGTAGTGAGATATGAAATGTTCACAGTTGCTGCTCAAAGCCTGCAGTCGTTTGTTTGGCTAGGAATATTTTGCTGTTCAGTTTTGTGTAAGTAGTACTAATGGACAGAAATTCAAAAATTATTATGCAAGCAACTGTTATGCAGCTTTCTCCCCCCCTTTTTTTTTTAATTTTTGAAACTGCCCCCTGAGCAACTTCCTGACACCAGAGCCTTCTAACATCTCTAAATGTTGCTGACTGAAAAAACAAACAACACTGTCACATTTGGAAAGTCAAAGCAGAAAAGTGTCTCATTTGTAGAGCGATTCATTTCGATTTTCATCTTGCTGCTGTCACTGAGGATACATGAACAACAGCAGTTGGTATTGTCAGGAGACCTAAGCAGACCTGTTTCGTTGGCTGACTTGACAGCTGTTCCATGAAAGAGATTCATGCTCACAAAATCAGAAAAGTATGAAGACCACATTTTCTTCTTAACCCTTTCTTGCCTCACTGTACCTGTGTTATACTTTCATAAAAAATCAAAGGGAAGGATCAGGTTGCTGTGGAAAATAGCAGAGAGACTTGGTTTAGCAAACTGCCATGTGTCTGATGTAGCACTCCCTGAAGCAGTGTCTTTGATGTTGTTTGGGTCTGCACAGCTGTCTGGGGAAATTAAACACAGGGGTCTGGTTCCCCTGTTACCACAAGCAGCACATAGTAGGAAAGAAGTTTACATTATTCTTTGAATAATCCATTTCTCAGGCAACCTGGATCCTTTGTTCCTTTAGATCAGCAAACATGCAAATATTTAAATGTTTTTAAAAGTGTACTTTCTTCAAGTTTTCTGCTTCCTTTAGCTTTGAAAGAAACATATTATTTTTAGCAGGTATTATTGCCATATGTTTGGGTTTTCTAAAGAGTAAGGATTTCCTATAACAGTGGGCTTAACTTGGCTGTTCTGAGGTAGAGTTCCTAACACAGCATCTGTCTGCATGCTCAGCCCTTGATACCAATGTGATTTATGCAGAAGAAGGGTTCATCTCACAGTTCTGTACAGGAGAGGCACTTTAATATCCAGTTGTTTAATAGGAGTGGTGCTGATGGCCCTGCACTAACATGCATTGGTGATGTTATTCCCTTCAGCTCCTGCTGCAAAGCTCTGCAAGTTCAGCATATGGTACCAGGAGGTGTTGTGGCTGTGAATTGTTACAGTCAATGGGAAATAAAAGACTGTGGAAATGAATCTTCATGAGAAAGTCAAGCCTGATATAAAGCTGTGCTCCATCACAAATATAAATGCCTCAGCAATTACACTAGAAGGATGCCAGGTTTCAGGAGTGTTTAGTTAGGGCTGGGGAGTTTGGTTCAGACTACACTGGAAAAAAAAGTAAAATAACTGGAATGCATGAATGAAACTAGGGCTGCTTCTTCCAGTTAGCCCTGTGTGGGGTGAGGTAACTGGTTTGGTCTGCAAGCATTTCTCTGTGCTCAGGATTAGTCATTTTAAACAAATCACCCATTTATCTGGGACGAGTGTCTTGGATTGCCTCTATATAAGTCTGATCTAATTATTTCAGTAATTATAGATACTCTGTTAAGGGTGAAGCTTAGAAAAGCTCCTTGAGATCATACACAGAGATTTTGTTGGCTCTTTAGGGTTTTCCTGCACTGGGACATGTACTAACTGTGGCATTTGCCTTTGCAGTTAGGTAGGAAAACGAGCCTCAGTGTACTTTTTCTGCCAACGTGGACATGAGCACGGGCTCTGCAGTGCAGCGATGAGATCCAGCTGCCTAACCCAGGAAAGCACAGAGGCACTTTACTCATTGAGTGTTACCACTAAAAGCCACGGACAGGACTGCCCTTGTTAGCAAATACTGCTTCCATTAGGATGTGTTTACTGAACAAGTCTATTAAATATGTATTCAACACCTCTCTGACATGTGCAGATGCTTGTATGGAGGTGCAGGTGACACTTGTATGAAATAATGCTCAGTAGTCAGGAACCTTTTGCTCGTGAGCCACTGAAGCCATGTTAAATACAGCCCTGCTTTTCACAGGACATTTTCTGTGGCTTGTACAGCTGCTCCCAAAACCACACTCAAACAGAAGAGCTCAAACTGATTGAATTACTCTGGGGGGCTCCTGCTGTACTCCACAATGTCATGCTTGTGCTGCTTTCTAAGACAGAAGAAAGAAATGACAAAGAGCTCTCTCAGATGGGACTGTGGCACTTTCTTACCTGCCCACAACAGACCTGATGTTCACGAGTATCTGGAGGCTGCAGCCAGAAGTATTTGTACTATAGACATAAGCACAAGTCCTCATCTTTTCTCACCGATTACCAAGCAACCACAACCTCTGAGTAGTTGCTTCTCATTACAAGCCTTATCCCGAAAAGTGCTGCTGAGCACCTGAGACCTTTTGTTTATTGGCTTGTTTAGGACATGCAGTGAATTTAAGCAGTGAATGTACATGTTCAGAGGTAGTGTTGTATTACCTAATTATCTGCCATGTAGGACCTAACAGTGAGGTTGAAATATGAGGGACACAGAAACAAAACTGCAGGTTGTTTTAGAAACCTGTCTTTTCAAAGTAAGCCTCAGCTTAGTTTTCCAGAACTGCTGCTACTTACAGAAGTCATTCACCTGACTTTTTTAAAAGTGTGTAGGCAAAACTAATTAATTACTTCAAGCTCAGCATGCATGGAAGTGCTTTGCTACATACAGACCTGCAGTCAACTATTATCAACTTTAATTACCAAATGCAGTGCTTTTTTATCTACATTTAAGCGCTCATGCCAGTTTTTTCAGCCCAAAGGCTCCTGGGGCAGTTTGTGTGTTGATACCTTAATGACCAAGTATCCATAACAAGTTTTTCACAACCTGGGAATTTCAGTAGGGGGAGGGAACAGTCTGTCTGTATTGTACCATGGCACATTCTTCATTTTCTGGGCCATGCTATCTTTCTGTCATTCAAACGCAGCCCTGACAATTGTTCCTAAGTGTGATGTGCCAAGAGCCCCCACACCCCACACCCCTCAGATGTGTGCACAGGAATTGGTGCAGTCCTTGCTTTACATGTTGGGCACAATGAAGGTCTTGATTGTCTTACTGAAACTGTAATATTCATTAGCAATGGAGTCTAGATGTTTTAAACAAGTCTGCCTCCTCCAACTCCTTTTTAATTAATAAATTATAAGTTAATTAATTATGTGATTTTATCCCATTTCCTCCTAAAAGCAATCCTACTGAGATTTTAACGTTATTACATTGAAGTCTAGGTGTTTTAAACAAAGCCACCCCTTCCAACTCCTCACTCTATAATTAATAAATTATGAACCAATTAATTGCGCTTTTCATATCCTCCCTGTCATATGCCTCTTATATTCTGATAGATAGTTTGGTACTGAGCATGTGAATTTTTATAATCTATTATGGAATGACTGTAGAATTACTATTAAGAAATAGTTCAAATCTGGGTCTCTTTCCTTGAGAATATGATTTACTCAGGAAGAGCTATCATATTATTTGATTTACATAGTATGAATTAAGATTTTAAATTCCTCTTATACCAGTTTTGTAGTATTTGTTGTATCATATAATGACTACAGATATAAGACAATCTATTTTTTTTCTGCAAAATACATGAAAATTTCGGACATTATATACCATATGAGAGGGTGAACATAAGTAAGTGGCTATAAGCAAGGGACAGAAGAAAGAAAAATAAAAGCCCACTGGAACTGGCTGGAAAAAAAATCAAAAGCTGAATAAGCAGTATTTCCTTAGTATTTCAGTACGATATTAATCCAACCTCTACTGTACATAACAATCTCTACAGCAAATAACAACTGTAGGATCCCCCACTTTGGTTTTCCTATAGTGAAATAAAGCTGTTTAGTGAAATACACAAATCAGGAAACTCGTGTTTTCTGAACCTTGTTTTCTCACTTGCCCTTCAGCAGTGTTTAAACACAGACAGCTGAAACAGGGCTTAGTCCCTGGTTTAGCGGTGATGCAAATCTGCTCGGTGCGGAGCAGAGAGGAGCCCTGCAGAGAGCAGGGATTTCTCACTCTGCTACTCCAGCCGCCGGCTGGCACCGGGCGGGGCCTGACGGCTGCTAAGGATGAGAATTCCAGCCCTGATTTCCACTGGTTTGTCAGGATCGGGTGCTCGGCCAGCAGGGGCTGCAGGGGTGAAGCAGCGGGAGGGAAGGGAAGGTGAGGAGGTGGTGATGTGTCCCCCTCCGTGCCTTGGCGCAGGAACGAGCAGGGAGAGGGTGCATGGCACAAGTGTCGCTCCAGCTCCGTAGCTGCCCTTCCTGGGAAGTTTCCTCTTCTCAGTGGTGGCAACCGCAGAACAGGATTGGGCAGAAATCACACGTGAAGCAAAATCATGAGAGAGCTCTCCATCCTTCTTCTGTTTCAGTTTTGAAGGTGACTATCAATTGGATTCTTCTCCTTTTTTTTTTTTTTTTTTTTTTTTTTTTTGTGTGTGTGTGTGTGCAGAGATCACCATGACTGTAATGCGGTGTCGCTGTTGTCCGCAGGGACAGCGCGAGGAACGCCACGGAATTCAGGTCCAGGATAGAATGGGATTATTTCATTGATTACCACCTCATTTATAGAACTTGATTCGCAAGAGTGGCAAAACATTATTGGGTGCTTGACCATCCACCTCCCAGAGTGATTGGCTGAACTGTGTAACACCTATTTCAAAATATTTTCTTCAGTGGACCATAACAAAACAAGTTTGCACCTGTGAGATAAAGCCTTGGTTTACGAAATAGCAAACAGTTTCTCAGCTCGTTTGTGTGAGAACGAAGACTTTCACAAGAGCCAAGCAGGAAAATTTCTCTGCTAGCTTTTTTAGCATCCATAATGTGGTTACTTGTGGAGGGCCAGCAAAGTCAAGCCATAATTTCAGAAAGGCTGGTTCCTGCAGGTTGAAGTCTGTGAGACTGAGAGCCTGCAAGGCTCCTCCAGTGACATTGGTATTTCCCTTGTTTTCTGCCTAGTAAATTCAGATTCTGTAACATTAAAGACTGCTGAAGATTTCAACAACCCATATTCTCACTCTCTGTATTGGAAGGGGGGGAATAATAAAATTAATGTATCCCTTAATACCTATATGCACTGTGTTAATTTGCCAAATGCAAAAAGTTCTTCTCTGAAGGAGTAGGGAAACTGAGATAATTAATATGTTGTATATACAGCTAGGGCATCATAGATCTTGTTGAGCCTTTACTGTGTCACAAAAAAGCAGCAAAGGTTTCAGTTGGGGACCACAGATCTTTCCAGCATACAAAATTTGACATAAATCCATTTCCAAATTGATATTCTAGTACTTCAGCTCCTATAGAAAACTTGTGCATTTTCAAAAAGGAGGACAAAGCAATAGAATCTATTACCCATTTGGTTTATTGTGATTCTTGCCTGTAAAGCCAGAATATGGATATTTAATTAAGTTTGATCGTTATAAATTTCTCAATCCTTAAACCAATGCTAAAAATAGAAATGCCTACTGAAAAATAGAATATACTCCAGTCACTCAAAATAAATTGATCACAAAATGCTGTCCTTTATTATAGTGAGTCTCAGTTCTAGGTGTTTATCAGCTGAAACACAAGTTGCTGTTAAAACTTGAAGGATAACAGGGTAATAAATAGTGAGCAGGTGGGAAAAGACATCCTGTGTCTGATGATTACATGTGTTAGAGTGGTAGTTCAGAGATGACTTTAATAATAGAGAAGGCTGCAGCCTGCTGAGCAGCTGCATGACAATGTGTCCTTGACCACTCACACGACATGCCTGAGCACCCTGCTGCAGTTTGGAGCTTCACACAAGGACAGTTGGCTGCTAAAAATAAGAGATAACAAACTAAAATATTAATATGTTGTGGGATGCCATGATTCTGTGCACACTGAGCAGCACTGCCATGCAAATGATCAGTCTCCAGGAGGAGAAGAAGGAATTAATTCTCATATTGCCACATTGAAATGGCTTAAATATGCACCAAAGCTATTTTCAGTGACCAGACAATTGCATCCTGTATGGCTTTCTGAATGTGAGCTGACAGCCTGCTACAGCAAAGTGCAGTGCAATCATTTTTGGGCTTGAGCCAGGCATATCAATTGAATCATGGCTCCTCCATAGCAGCCTAGTGAAAGAAATGCAGAACGAGCACATCATTTCATACTGAACAGAAAGCTAAGGGTTTAATGACTGCTCAGGGACCTCAGGCAAGATTCCCATCAACACAGTTAGCCACTGTTGTTTTCAAAGGAGCCATGAGGTAAACACTGAAGCTGTAGGAATTTACTGTGTGTCCCTTGGCCCATGTGAAGGCTGCCAGCATGCCTACATATGATGTTTATTAAATACAGCAGAAAGCCTTTCTTTTATGCCACTTGACATACTTACAAAAATTAGGGTCTTTAGTTACATGAATTTTTGGCTTTTAGAAGGTCTCCTTATGCTACTGATAGACCTTCTGCATTAATGGTGCTTACATCTTCTATCTAAAGTTTTAAGTCAGAGTGACATTGCTGTCATGTGATAAAAAGTGCAAAGGAGTTCTTCCCTGGGCCTTGAGCACACAGACCAGGAAAGAGTTGAGCCTGTTTAGTACTTCAGATTGCATTTGTGCCAGGATTTAACTGCTGAAACAAAACCAGCAAAACAGATCAGTCAATGTTATAATCTGAGTTGTGTTTGGAATTGTTCATTGATTGAGAGGGTAGCAAGGATTGCATTTCTGCAATGGAAAAGCTGTGACGTCCCTGAGGTTGATGAGACCAGCTCAGACCAGCTAATCAGCTGTGCCAGGCATTCCTTTTAGGCATAGAAGTGTTAATTTAGAGAAAGAACAGATAAAACACACAAAGGGGATTATTTTTATCCTTTTTATCTGTATGTGGGGAGAGAGATGCAGGTATATATTTAGCTGACAAATAAGCTATCTTTGAGCTAATTTCCTGTATGATAGTAATGATTCCTCTTCTAAATAGATTTATGCTTTAACAAAGTACAGGCAGTACAAATGCTTAACACAAGCAGCTCTACTGGTTAATTAACTCTTTCAGCATGTGTGCAATGCTATCTGCAAAACAATACTTGGTGTGGATGACATAATTAGCCAGAGAAATCCAGCAGGTAAACAGCTCTCCTTAGCTTTCCACAAGGACTTCTCTAATGGAATTACAGTAACTGAAGATCTGATCCTATTATCTGTAATGTGTCAGGTAAATTTTAAACTAAATCTTCCAATGTATGTTCTGACAGGAATGCCTGCTCCACTAAAGAGCAGCCAAAAGATGTTCTTTTGTAAACCACTGCCTGAAAAAGGCAGCTGGCTAACAGGGTTTGGCACTGAGTGAGGGTGGGGATGAACTTGTATGAGGAAAGGAGTAGTTGCAGTGCTGTGGGCCTCACTAGCTGGGCAGGAATCTTGCAGTTCTTAAAGAACATCCATTGTTTCTCAGTAAAAGTTAAATAATTTCTGTTAGAGGTGAGCATCAGCAGTACAACTTCAGATTGGAGCTGGTGCTGCTGTGCTGCTGGGGGGTTCCAGACTCTCCTTTTGCCTGTGTATTTTGCTGGTTTCTATGGACTAACCAGGTGCATAGTGTGTGCAGCCTGTACTTCCAACTCTGAACTAGAGGCAAGTTCCATCTTTCAATCGATCCACCCAGCAATATTCAAGTGGCATTCAGTAGCAGCATAAACATTTTGAACGGATCCTATTCAGGTAATGTTTTCTTTATATTTTGCCATTTGATAGTGGAACAAATATGATTATTCACTGTCTTTTTCACCAATAGCTTTTTTGTAAAGCTTGAAGATAGGGAAATCCTGAAATACATTTTTCTCTTGGATCATTTAACAACTCCAGGCTTGATCCTGTAAGCTGTAGGTAGTGCAAATGCACAGCTAAGCCACTGGTAGGATTAAGGAGGATGCTGTATTTATCTCAAAGAGCAGTAGGAGAAAGTTGACATTAAAGTCTGCTGTGCTCCTGGAGTCTGAGGATACCACTGCCTGTGGAAGCCACTGTGAGCCACTGGGCTGTGGCTGCAGGGACTGTACTGCACCCCAGCTGTTGCCAGCACTGCTGTAGTTGTCCCTCCTGACACCCTGGGCTCCCACCTGCCCTTGGAACCCAGTCCTTGCTCCTTGACAGACCAAGGTATTATGCATCACCAGGGGAATCTCAAATCTTTAAGGACTGGTCCAGCCTGTGCATGCTTCTGCTCTTTCCCCACTGGGAACCAACCTGCCACCCCTGCCTGTCCTGTGAGGCACCTGTCCTCCAGGTGTGAGCAAACTGTGCTCCAAGACAGACTCAATTGGCCTTGGTGAAAGGTGGATATAATATTACTATTACTGTTACTGTTACTGTTACTATTACTATTACTATTACTATTACTATTACTATTACTATTACAATTACTATCAACACCACCACCACCACCACTGGTTGTTGTATTTTAAACATGATTTAAAAATTTTTTTCACAAGCATGAGGTTTTTTCCAAATCCCTTTCTCCCACAATCACGTGATTATGTGAGTAGTTCTCATTTTATGTTTCATGAAATGTGTTCTGCCCTCATCTTAACAGAAAAATATTAAAGATGACTGTAAAAAAAACCCAAAACCTCTACTATGTTAAGATTAACCAAATAAATACAAAATAATTTTTTAAAGCTTGAAAATTGATACAGTGAGTTTAATTAGCCTTCAAAATACAGGTGCTATAGGTTCTTTATATCTTCAGTGAGCATTTTTAAATGAAAACACTGAATAAAAACAGCTTTAGAAGTGTAGAAGCTGAAATATACAGTAATACCACTGAGAGACAGAAAAAAATTTTGCAATGAGGGAAGAAGGGAGGAGTGTAGGTGTTCCTTTGCTTAGTTTCTCACAATCCTTACCCTGTTTACACAGAGAAGCTTTTCTGTCATTATATCACTCTGCAGTGTATTAAGTATAAAGCAAATATTCACACTGTGTCACTGGTTTTCACAGGAGTAGGCACATGATTAAGGTTTAGCATGTATGACTACGTTTGCAAAATCAGTGCTTCAGGCAAAGTCTTTCCAAAAAGGTCCCTGTAACGCGGTGTTAGATAATCATAGATGTGCTGTGGATAAAACACTTTAGAAGGTATGGAAATGGATTTGAAACCATATGAAATACACTTCAGAGATTCCCCCAAAGTCAAGTCCTTGTTGAACAAGAAAATGCAGAGGGCTGACAGGCAATAACTTCCCAGGCAGCTCCTGGTGGGTTGAGGCTTTAAGGTGACGTTGGAATTGCTCATCTGGTGGATATGCAGCAGACTTGTCCGTGGCAGGTAGTGGGGAGCTTCCAGCTTTTGGCAAAAGGTTAAGAAAAAATGTTATGACAGCCACAGAGCATGTGTCAGAAATGCCATTGCTGCTCCATAAATGAAAGTGAGCACTGCTGAAAATAGATGGGACTCTCAGGTATCACTGCAATGTCATTTTCATGAACACTTAATCTGTGCATCTTCCATTAAAACCCAGTGCTAGGGTTTGCTGGATTCATCTCTTCAGCCTATGGGCCATCTGGAAATGAGATAACCTGCAATGGGACAGGAGATCCTGTGTGGTGATGCCTGCTCACAGCCACTGACAGAGGCAGTGGCTAAATTACGTGCTAATGGTCAGCAGTGTGGTTCCTGAGGTCACAGATTTGATGTACTTGCTACAACGTGCCTTTCTGTTTGGATTTTGGGGGTTTTGCAGCTACACAGATGTGCAAGCTTAAATGAGCTTGGGAACAAAACCTGAACAATATCATAGAATAGTTATTATGAGCCCAGAAATACCATCACGGAATATTAAAGGATTGAGAATGCCACGTAGGGACAGTCCAGGCTTCACAAATGTAGGGAATGGCTTTTCAATCCTTTATATTTATGTATGCCTTCTACTGACTGTTAAATCCAGGGAAGTAGCAAAAATGTCCATTCCTTAAAAAAAACCTGTAAATAATATCTGAAGATTGCAGGCTATTTCATTTAGTTATATATAAATATAAATATATAAAGTAATTATGAGAACCTTATTTTTAGTTACATTAACACCCCTCTAAACTTTCTAGCTATTTACATGGACTTTCCCAAGGTATATATTATAGTGAAAAAGCATAAATGAGAATCAGATTCCATAAGGATAAGTAAAGTAAAGTTGATAACTATATTAACTGATAAATTTTTGTTACACTTGAACACTGCCATCCTCTTTTTTCTTTTATTTTGAAGACCACACTCAAGAGGGCACAGATAGAGAATATTTTGTGCAGACTGGGTGGGAGTTCCTTGCTTTCTTCTCCTCCAAAGGCATGTCTCTTTCTTGAGAAAATAACCACTAGTTCATTTACATATTAATTTCATGGCTATTCAGAAGAAGCACTTATATTACAAACTATAATGTAGGAAATGAATGAAACATGCTACTCTGCTTTATCACACGTGGTTCCAGAGAAGCAAGTGGCCATAATATTAAAAAATCAGTTTTGATTAAAACAGAAGAGCTGTACATTGATCTAAATTCAAGCTTTGCAAAGTTGATAAAGCCAAGGTTTATAAGTTTAGTTACCTTCTGGAAACTGACTTCACATGTTTGCATTAATATAAGTAAATTTAAGTAAGTATTCTATTACAAAAATGTGACAAAAAGACTGGGCCTTGCAAGTTGATGGTTGGACTTGGTGAGCTTAGAGGTCTTCTCCAACCTTACTGATTCTATGAAAAAGAGAAATGCATAGGGTAACTAGCATTAAACCAACTGGAAGCATATTTTCATGCTTTTATATGCTTTGCAAAGCATGCATACAGTGTGATACGTACTGTCTCAGATGCCATTTCCATTCTTTGATGCTTTCTGTAGCAGATTAATAACATTGTGCAATCTGGGAGGCGTATAAGAACATCCTGCTTCCTTTCAGAATGAAGAGCCAATGCACATCATTCCACAGGTCTGTGTGCCATTTTCATAAATGAAATTCACAAAATAAAAGTCAATGTAATTAAAATGTCATTTTCCTGGACCGATTGCTGTGTGTTGTTTACTCAGACTCAGAGAACTCCGAGGCTGCCCAGCTGGGGCTGCTGCTGCACTTTGGGTGCTTCCTGAAACAGCCCCACAGGGTTCCATCCCAGGTGCTCCTGACAAAGTCACCCAGAAATATGGCTCTGTAATCATGGGAAGCAGCTCAATCCAAGTTCATAAATGTCAGCCCTTCCAAATGAATGTGCATTCTGTGGGTCACACACATTCCCATATGCCAAACTCGTGTGTGCCAGCGCCAGCGGGAGCCCGTCCTGCGTGTTCTGGGCCCTCTCCTGCAGACAGGCACGGACAGAATGACATTCTGTTTAAATTAGCTTAGTGAATTTTCAAAAATCTGCTCAGAGCAGAGGCAGTATTAAAAAAATAAAGGTTAAAAGATAGTTCCCGTTCATAAATTGTGATTTTGAATTTTAAAAGGAACATATTGTAAAATCATTCCTGTACGCAAAGTCTGACACCGCTTGGCTGCATCATCCAGCCAGTCTCCAACACACCTCCCCATGTGAACCAGGGGGAGTTCTGCTTTGAGCTGGCACAGTGCAGCTCATCACTACAGATACATGACTAGAGGCTCAGAATTTACAACTAGCCTGACTAAAGTTGGATTACTAAACCCATAATCCTTCATCTGAATGAGTGCTCTCATTTAAAAAAGTGCAGTGTTCAGTGGGGATTGTTCAGGGGGGGAAGTGCTCCAGAAAAAAGTGTATTTATACATAAAAGTGCTGTGTTTGAATATAGAAAAATAACACATTGAATTTTTTCTTTTGCGAGTTTTGTTGGAAAAAAAAAGAAACAAAACTTCTGAGGGACAAAATCTAGTGTTTGGTTGAAATTCAGTGACCTTAGAAATAAAATGCTTTTGTTTAAAAAATTCATTAACCCACTTTGTTGACCAGTTTGAATAATAAAATTATTTACTTAAAGGTTCAAGAATAAGCTTAGGGAACAAAAATTGACACTTTAGTGTGCCTTAGCATCCTGGATAGCATAGCAGACAATTAATACTGTTTGCTGAAATAGCTCTTCCACTCTTCTGCTAATCGCAGTCACAGTGGTTTAAGCCACCATATTTATCCAAAGTAATTAAAATGTACATCTTCACAGAGAACTGTTGCATAGTTTTAATATGAATTTAACAAATGTAATCCCTATGAATGAGGCTTATCATTGAAATAGCAATAGGATTTTTGGGGTGTTGCTAAGCAGTATTGTAATTACAGGGATTGGCTACAAACTGCTCTTGTGAGGGGAGGCAATGGCTCATGAAAATGCATCAACCATTCACACCGTGTGTACTCCCCTAGTTCCTGTTGGGTACCACCTTCTTCCTGCAAAGATTCATCTCAATTTCCATAGAAGGACAAAAGGTTGTAAAATCAATAAAATCATTACGGTTGCAGCTAATCTATTTTAAAGAAATCCTTGTAAGCAATGTGCATTATTAACACAATGAGATAGGTCTGTGCTCATGGGCTGTGCTGCCAGTCAGCTTCCCAGACACCAACATAACCACACAACCCCTCTGGTCTGCAAGTGTCTGACAAGTGTTTACATGTTAACATTCATTAGGAGATTCGGTCAAGCAATTCACGCTTGATTAATTGATTATCCCATGGTGACAGTTCATTTTTTGAAATATCTGCCAACGTGGAAGGAGCAGGACAGTCAGACCAATGACAAAAGACATTGATGGACAAACACTGGACTTATTGAACAGCTGCTGGAGTGACAGACCAGCATCTACAGAGTTTAATCAATGCCTCAAAGACATGGCAACACTGTAAAGACTGTTTATTTCTTTTCTGTGCACTTATGAATTGTTAATGCAATCAATACATATTAGCTTCATTTGTTGTTCAGTTTAAATGTAATATGAATTTTCCAAGTTAAGAGTTGCCTTTATATCAGGTTTTATACAGTGAAATTTATGAGTTCTTGCAGATTTATGAGGTATATTGATGCCTAGAAAGCCAAACATAATTTCTGATTTTGTTTATTCCAGCATTACAGAATTAGTAAGAGTAGACATTGCTGGGCTTGTTGAATAAATTCATTTCCTTGGCACTGTGTGCATTTTGAATTTTCTTGAAGTAAGTCAGAAAAAGTGGATGTGTCAGCACAAGCTAGTAAATAGCAACCGCACTGCCAGAGGATTTCAAGCTAGAGCAGTGCAAGGGAGAAGCTCTAAACCAGAGTAAATTATGCACAGATAGTTCAAGTGTTGGAACAGATCATCCTTTGCTTAAATGGTACCAAAGCCCATGGAATTATCTAACAGACAAGTGTGGCCCTATGTTAATCTGCAGCAGATGTTTAACTAATGAATGATTTGAAAGAGCTTGAGTGTATTGTGACATAATTACCTGATACTGCAGTGTACTGCTTTCATAGCTTTTTATCAGTCTTACTTATGCAGTAGAAACAAAAATGCAGAAGTCATAGTGTAAGCTTTCAGAATGATCACTTGGAGTATAAAGAAAGAAGAATCCCAAATCATTAAATGATTGCAGCTTATAAATGAAGTCAGAACCAGACTGATCTGTGACCTAGCCATGGGCAGGTATTATTTTGAGCTTTGATGAGACAAACATTCAGAGAGCTGCTCTTCTCACATCACCCACCTCTACTCCCCTCCTTCCTCAGCATCCTCCTCCCTTGCACATTATACACATAGGGTGACAGGGCAGGACTGTGCTGATGCAGCAAAGGTGGTTCTTTAGTGCTCCAGATCCCTTGTTACCAAGAAGCTGCCCAGGGAAGCTACTGTAGCTCACCTCTTTCCTGACAGCCCTGCCTAAAGATCTGAATTTGTTTTCCAAACATCAGTAGGAGTTCTCACTGAATTCAGTTGCAATTTCCACAACCATTGCTGTTGTCTTGTGAATTCCAAGATTTCTCGAATTGATCCTGAAGCTTGATGATTTCAGCAACAGGAAAGTGTCTTCTCTATGCATCTCACTTTTTGCCATCACTGTGTCACACGTTTGGGTGAATCCCTCAATTTTCGGTCTTTGTCTCTCATGGAGCTCTAACCATGCAACCATCATGGGCTGCTCTGCCTGTGACCAGGGTGCCACAAACAAATTCAGATGAAGAACAAGGAGAGCCATCATATCATGTGTCTTCTGAATTATGCAACTGTTTGGGAGTCACAGAAAGCAAATTTTATGAACAGAAATCAAAAGATTGTGCTTCTTTGCCAACACAAAAGGAGTTCTGTAAAAAATATGAGTGCTCCTGGGTTAGGGCATAACCTGTGTCTTACTAATGAGAATATTGAAGAACTGCTACCTGATAGCAGTTTATTCCAGAGCAGACTACCTTGCATTGTCTTCTAAACCATTACATACCGCTTGGTGCTAAAGACAGGACATTTTAATGGATAGAAGGGCTGCTGATCTGAGCCACCATGGCAATTCCTATGCTCCTAATAACAGAGGCTGCTGTCATTTCAGTGACAATTAGCAGGCAAATCCTATTAGAGGAATAAGATCGCCTAATCCTCAACTCTGGTACATGCTATTCACTATGATAGCTTTTTAATTATAAGACTTGTGCAGGCTACAATACTTTGTGAAAAAAATACAGAAAATTCCAAAATTGTGTTAGATGACCTCACTCAAAAATGGAAAGTTAGACACCTGCTATTTCAAAATTATTACTCCAACCCTTTTAATTAGCATAACTACTTTTCTGTGCTGTTCAGAGTGGTAATGGTAGGAGACCCAGCAAGGTCTGAAGTGTCACTAGCAATTTTCCTCTTTGCTGCATTTTAAATTTGTTTACAAAGGTAGAAAGCAAGAAAAAGATACTTGGAGGGAGCCCACCAGGTGTGTTCTCTACTTGGTGTCTGTATCCTTTAAAACGTGTTCACTAGGTGCAGCAAAGAGAGAGAAACATTGCAGGAGCAGCTGGCTGCACACGGGGTGCCCTGGGCCCTGGAACAGCCCATCTCTGCTCCAAGAACCTTCTCCAGGTACTGCAGTGTGCAGAACAGTGGGGCAGTGCCTCAGCAGTGAGGAGATCCAGGCTCCAGTGAACACCAGGCACTGTCTTAGGGCTTCTTGTGCCATTGGCTCTTGTCCTTCTTTCTAACGGGAGCAGGGCTAACTCCATGAAATAGGAAATCTAGCCACAATAAGGTGAGTTCAGGGCAACCTGTACTCTCTGTTTACTTGGAGAACAGAACAATTCCCATGAAGGAGGATATAGAAGAATCTCTTTCAGTCTTGCACAAGCTGTCTCTGGACATGTGTAGTTGCATAATGAACCCTGTGCTTTGCTGCCTCTGCCTCTAACTAGTTCTTCTCTATGGGACTTTCTACTCTTCAGTATCTCAGGTTTTGCAAAGTATTTAGCACTACTATAAATCTGCTAACATAGAGTTACCAGTAAGTGAGATCTTTTTCTTGTTTGAGGAAACACCATCTAGCAGTCTACGTACACCTGTAGACCCTGTGAGCAGAACTCAGCCCTGAAGGCTGGGCCACCACTTTAAGTCAGTGTAATGTTACTAAGGACTCTCCATATCAATGCATTTTAAAATCTGTTCATTATAATTTCTGTTTCACAGAGCTAGATTAAGTACTGTGGCTCTCTGTTCCCATGATATACGTGTTATTCCTGGTCTTTTATTGTACTTAATAGTGCCCTGGATTAACTTAGCTGTGAGTTGGAGGCTCAGACTGCTGAAGGTGTGCTGTCTTGGACTGATGCTCCTTCCAGTTAGCACAATTAAATATCAGTTACAGCAATGACACAAAGCAATGAACAAGCCTTAAAAAGAATATTATCATTTTTCACAAAAATCTATTTATTATTTTTCGCAAACTACATTACTCATTTCTCTTATTCTTCCCCAAAACTCAGAATAGACTTACTCAGTAACTCCTTCACTTACAAGTATCAGTATTATGATTCTTTGTCATGCTTTGTATTTTGTTATCCCAAGACTCTAAATCTGTTCCTTTTCTCTTCCATGTTATCTTTAACATCTGTATAACAAAAGTGCTGCAAAAGCTATTGGAGAAAGATCAGTCTGTCTGACAACATCATTCTTTGCAGCACGGTAGATTTTGAATAGAGGCCACCAGCTCTGCAAGATGAAGTAGCATTCTCTTTAACAAAGGAGGATAAGCATCAGAGGCATCTGGGGAAAACCTCTGATTCAAAGTGCTGTACTTGAATGTGAATTTTAACCAGTAATAAGAAAAAAGCAGAGTATCATGTTCAGTGAGCTGAGTTCAACTCTACTGAAGCATAGGGGCTGCAGAAACTGATAAGTTCTTGGGACACAATCCAAAGTGAGTCAAGAGAAAAGTTACTACTCTCTCCAAAGGTCTTTGAATCAGGTTTTCTTAAGCTATTTTTAAGTACATGGACCTCCACCTGCTTTAGGAGCCAACAAAATCATTGAGCAAATTAGTTATTTATGTGTATGAGTGGCTAAAGCAAGCCAAGGAAGATCCATGTGCCCGGTGCACCCGAAGGTTGAAAGCAGAGGTGTCACTGAAACCTGCTGAGACTGAGCACTGCTGCTTTAGGGCCTTCCCACTCTAACTTGCCTGTAGCATTTCTGGATACTGTCCCCTTCCAGTCCCACTCACTTCCATAGGGGCTTGCACTGGTCTGGGCAGAGGGACAGTGACTGAATGGAAGTACAGCTTAAAGGACACACCAGCTGTAGCAGAGGCTACGTGCATCACTTCTGCATTATTTTTTGGGGAAGATGAATTTTAAAACAAACTAACACTTCTGAAGCTTTGGTTATTTTCCCAGATGTATCTTCCTGTTGTTTCAGATATAAAAAGAAATGTTAGAAGAGATCTGAAATATGTATGTTTGCAGGAGGTTAAAATGTGGGTTGCTGTGAGCAGTTGAAGTGTATCTAACATGATCTGTACACAGCACTGCTCACTGCTGGAGCCATGGATGAGCAGCACAGGGAACCACAGGGAGGGGAAGAGAGCTCTGCACCCTCAGAGACTTATCCTCAAAAGATCTCTGAATAGTGGCTTCTGAAGAAATCTGGGGCTGGGATTTTTCCCTGTAACCCTGAGTGAGGCTGCAAAAAGGGCTATTGCTGACCATGCTTCTGCACTGGCCCAGTGAGCAAATGCAACTTTCCAGCTTGGTGGTTATTTGTATCTGGTGTAGAGCACTCCTAATATGCTTTACTTCAATCTCCTTTTGGAGAGATTATTTCTGGTTTATAGTTCAAACCAAATGCATAGCTTTAGATGCATTTCTGGTTACTATACCCTTTAAACTGTAGCTTCAACATCCATTAAGTCTGTGACCTACTAAAATTATTTTGTGGATGTACAGACCTCTTTCTATTGAGGTTTGCTAGGTGTAACCTTAATTTTCTTCCCTTTGTTTGGACCTTTTAGTTACCTTAAAAGCAATCCATGGACTTGAAAATGTAGTGTAGAATGGTTCCCATATATTTTGCATAACCTGACCTGGCCACCCCTCCTTGGAGGTCAAGCCATGGGGTCTGGCTTCAGCTCCTCCTCGTGATGGGAAACAGTGAAATTATCAGTGAAACAACTTGTGGATTGTCCCATTCTGTCTAAAAAATCTGCTTGGCCACCTGCACCCCGGTTCCCATTTCCCATTTTCCAGGTGCCCCTTAGGTATAACACAGATGTGGGGAAGATGGACATGCAATCCAAAGGCAGCTGTGCATTCAAGGAATCTTAGTTTTGTGAAATTCCTGAGAAAGAATAGTTAAGCTTGCTAAATAAAACAGAGACATTCATGCAACTAGACTACAGAAACAGTCATTACATGCAAAAGGTCTAATAAATGCTTTGTTTAGGGAGCAAAGTCAGAGCCAGAAAGCAGAATTGCCGTTTCCCAAGGTGAGCCTCTAACACCATGCACCTTTTCATGGAGAAGGAAATGGCAAATATTTTGCTGCTATCAAGACCAGAATCAATGTGGTTGCTTCTGGTTCCTCTAAATGACTACAAGAAGATTATTTGCCTTGCTAATTGCAGGTACTGTTGTAGCAAATAAGGTTTCTCTTGGAATATAAATAATTAGCCCTTCATTTGAATGTTTTAACAGCATCAGTGGTTGGTTGCTAAAAGGACAGAAACACAGACACATTTAATTAATGAATATTAAAATAGAATTTTTGAAATGCTGTCTCAGCAGTTCTTTGTGAAATAGCTTTCATTTTAATCACATGACTATCTGTTAGTGGTGACGTGGAAGCTGTGATCAAAGTGGCTGAATGCTGTAAAAATCCCTAAAAATCCACACACCCTTCTGAACTTAGTAGGAGCCAGCATTTGACTTGCATGCCCTAATTTGAGGAATTTGAAATCTAATTAAATGGCATAATTTAAATTTGTAATTGCATTACAAATTAATTAAGATTAATTCGTGTATTAGTAAAAATACACAAAGATCAAGGGACACAAGGATGCCTTCACTGTTTTAGGGACAGGCTGGAAACAGCAGGGTGGATATGGGAGATGAAGGATGGCAGTGGCTGGGAGGGAGATGGGAGGCAGGTCACTCCTGCTCCCAGGCCACCTCACGGGGGATGTTTTAAATTCGAGTTTCTTTCCCTACGCAAAAATATAAATAACTTAAACATACAGTAAAGCTGGTGCTGCAGAAATTTCTTCCCAAAGGCCCCAGTAAAAGGGGCAGGAGGTGCCAAGCTGGCAGCTGCATGTGCTGAGTGCTGCTGCTGATCTGCTCAGGATCATTTAGGGCAAAAAGGGAAGTCTCCACACTTGGAAGGGACTGTGGTGATGGCACATCCAAGACTGATGTGAAGGGTAAATCAAATACCATTCAGCCTTTGAAGCTGAAGGGGAAAACCAGGAAAATCCCCTTGTCTCTACTGTAGGTTTCTGACTTCTAGACTTCTAGTCTAGTGATTTCATGGAGGAAAGAAATTGTGGTTCTGAATTTCTTTTAGGAATGGTGTCCTTGGCTTATTAATTCACTTTATGTGTTGTCCAAACTGGGGGGGGAAGGGCTGCATTTGTGTGGGGTGGTATTCTTTTAGAAAATGTCTTAGTTAATTATTATCTCCTGAAACATCACCTAGGAGATACTCTTTCTCTGACATGCAGCTTGATACTTCATGCAGGAAGAGGTAACTCTTCCATAGTTCATTAAATTATGTTGTGGTGAACTTATCTCCACTGGGTCGCAATTAAGAAGTGAAGCCAGTGCCTTTAGAGGAAAAGGCAGAGAATAATCAGAATATACTGAATACATAATTTGATATCTGGAAATAAGCAAGAGGAAAACTACGGTGTGCAAATGTGTAGACATTAAGAATGTATTATGTTTCAAAGATTTGTATATGGAAGTATAATATAATTATATAATTACTGTTCCTTAGAAATATTTAGTGCCTTAAAAATTCCAGGTGTTCTTTCTAAATTTGTTAACTACTGTAAGGTAATTGTAGTAAATACACGTTTTCCTTCCTACTTCCTTTGTCTCCATTGTAGCACCCTGGGAACTTCAGTCATACTGATTCTGGACCCATTGCCTATTAACATGCATTATAAAACTGCAGTAAATTTTCTGTTATATTCTCACTTAAATAAACACTTTTATTTTAATAATATTTTTTTATTTTCCTTTTAAAAAAAGTTAAAGTATCTAGCAGGACTAGTCTCTCTGTATGTTTTCCTACAAAAACCTCACAAAGCTCCTTTCATTAGATAATTCCAAATGTGTAGAATAGAAAAGGAAGTTGTCTCAGCTGATGTTTCCCAGACCCTTGCCCACCATTCTTCTGCTGCACACATCTCTTTTTTTCCTGCTTCTCTTCCACTTATGTAGGAGAGATATGGGAGAGATCATATGCCTTTTGTTCCTAACCCTGTTGTTATAATGGTTTGGTAAGGTCTGCTCATTTTGTTTTTCTCCTACAAAATATAAATCATCCCAAGAAGCTTTCTGCAGGTATTGGTGGAATACACCACTGGACCAAGCAGGGATATGGCTGGTTTAACATGCAGCACTGAACACCTACCTCACCAGTGCAGAGGGGTTAAACAGCACCTGACTTGGTACATTCTCGAGCAACTTAATTCCCTTCACTAGTAGTAGAATAAGCAGCTCACAAATGCAGAATAATTTAATTATGTAGTGATTTAAGGATGCCTCCTGTTTACAGGATAATAGCATCTCGAACTGAATGAAGGGGAGGGGCAGGTTTCAATTTAACAGCCTAGAGAAAAACAGGTGATTGGTTTCCATTGTTAGTGCTCGCTGTTCACAGTATCCAAGCGAACTCCGTGGCTGAGGTGCTGATATTTGTTTTGAGCATGTGAATGTTATCCCAGCCCTGTTTAAGTTCTCAACACAGTCTTTAGGATGAGTTTTAAGCAATTACAGTGAACTACACTAAAGTCTCAATGAGTACAGAATTGCTTTGGTATGGCATAAAATTCCTGGTTCCTACCTGCAGGTGGGTATATTTACTTTTGTGACTATTTGAATACACACCTTCTCACTTGTTTACAGTGGAGTAGTGAGAGGAGTTTGTTTTCCTGTATGAGGTAAGCGTCACCATGTTTTCCTGAGCAGCTGCACACACAATTAGGAGGGCCCAATTAAAGCTGCATTCTATTCACACAGAGCAGCAGTGATTGTTGTCTGTAATTTCTCCTGTGGTTTGACTTATGGGTATTAAGTTGTGCGGGACTTCATTAACAAATGAAGTCGAGTCAAACAAGTCAAGAAAAAAAAATGCAACGAGCTGGAAACTGGTATGTAGGATCTTGGCCCTTGTGCACTACCCACAGCTTGAGAAAAGGAGTCTCCCTCCCACCCCTCTCAAGCAGCCATTAGGCAAGTGACCAGTTTCCTCTGTTTAGGATTGTGCTTTCTGTCCTCCTGGCCACAATAAGGACTTGTGCATGTCCTCTGCTTCCATATCAGCCACTCTGACTGCAGTGGGTGCAAGCCATCCAGACTCCTGTAAATTCAAGCCTAAAGTAATTCTAAAGCCAATATACCTTTGTTTGTCCTAAGCATTGCCTGGGCCATCATTACAGGAAGCTCAGCACTGCCAAATGGAAGGAGTAAGGTAAATGAATTAGAGTACAAAAGGAACAGGGCAGTGGAGCACAGGGGCCTTCTTGAAGGATAAGGAATTTCATTCACACCCTGCCTTTTTTCCCTCCTGAGGCTGTTCAGTACCACTTGCTCCATAAAGGGACTTGATGTCCCTGCCTTCCCTCAGGCCTGTGTGTGCACACATCCTCAGTGGCACAGTGGGTTTTGCTTTCAGCATTTAGGGATACCCAAAGTCTGTCAACACAGATTTCTCGGCTGATGTGCCACAAGGAGCAAAACATCAGATATACTGTCCCTGTAAAGAGTTGTGTGAGAAAATGTGTGGTTTCCAACCAAACACGGGAACAAAAGACCCAAAAGACTCCACTTCTGTAGATATGGATAGTGATTCTGAAGAAAAGAGGGAAAGAGCATCTCTGGATTGCCCTGGTGTGCAGAAGTAGCAGCGCAGGGGGGGCCCGGCAGGAGCATTGTGACCCTTAATCACCACACAGATCTTCTGAAGTGGCTGAGAACAAAAAGGGACAAAGATGGGACTTAATTTCACAAGATGGAGAATATTCTGACCCTTGGGCAGCAGAGCCCTTGAGGCATTGGAGCAAAGTTAGCAGCTGAGCCACTCAGCTGATAGGGAAGTGCTTTATTGCACTATTGCTATGAAATAGTGTCTTATAGGAGAGGGCCTGTACAGAATAAGATTTAAATCAGTTTACCACTTTGAGAATATCAAGCGGTGACAGATCTCAAACCAGTCATTTATTTTCAAAAATAGATTGTTTGGTTGGAGAAAATTATAAAGATGTCCCCAAGAAGTTGATCTTGTGTAGGTCCTACACAAGATCAATTATTTTGGTTTTTTGCTATCTTGACTGGTGCTAAAGCAGTAAACTGGCAGTTTTGATGCTGATACATAAAGAAAGCCAAAATAGTGAAGAAAGCTACCTTTAATTTCAAGCTCCACTAGAATCATGAAAGGAAAATTAATGTTTACTAAATGAAAAAGAATATTGCTGGAGAGAGGAATTTTTGGTTAAGCTTTTAAGGAACATTAAAAACTTCCAGAAATGGAAACATATATTATAAAAGACATTTAAAATGGCATGAACTGCAGAAAATCCAGGAAATATTTTAAACTGACCTAAGCGCCTCAATATGTTATTATGTTTTAAAAATCACACAAACTGAATGATAGCTGACAGATGGAAGAAGGCTTTCTAGTGCCTTTCACATTTTCTATGGAAAATTAAATACAGTCATATCTAGAATAAATGTTTGGAGGTGAAAGGAAAGTCTGCTGATCAACTTTTGCATACTGTTGTAATGCTTCTGCAAATTTTCTGGGGAATCTTAGAAGCATCCAGGCTCATTCCCTGGGAATATACTTTCAGAAAGCTGCCATTCTGAGAGTCCTCTGACACAGTGCAGCTGAGTTTTGCCTGTGATACGTTGCCAAACACCACAAATGAATGCAGCTCTGAGATGGCAGGTCACTTTTTATTTTGCCAGACACAACAAAGAAGTGTCAACCTCTGACAGTTTTTAAAACTAAGCTTTAAAGGAAATATCAAACCTTTTCTCTTTTTTAACCGGTCAGTACCAGCGAAGAAATGCTCACAGAAAGAGAGAGGATAGGGAAATTTGTGGAAGGGAAAGCTGCCCTACAGGAGTGAGTCAGCACTCCATCACTCTGGATTTACACTGATAAATACATTTGGGATTAGGTGACATGGTCTTTATGCCATCAGATAAATGGGCAGTGGATGTGGTTCAGTCATCTGATGTGTGTGTGCACCACCGCAGTGGGATTGTAACTGCTGCTGGTAGTGCACTGGATTTGGTTATAATATCATAGTTAATATGGTTTGGTCTTTTGTCATGGTATCTAGAAGTCCTTAGGTACCTTGAATCCTCTGCAGAGAATTCCCTTTATAACAGGAAATGGAAACACTGAATGGGTGAATTGCCTGATGTAACACAATACAGCACAATCTATGAGCAGTAGGGCAAGACAGGAACAAATCACAGCAGCTTTAGGTCCCAGTTCCACAGCCTTAACACGTCAGTGCTGTGAGTCCTGTGAACAACTTGCTGGTGGTTGACATGAAATACTGGTCAAATAAATGCTGGTCTGCCATGCTATAGCATAAGAGCTGTATTTGCTTTACTAGGCTTTAGGCTCAAGAATGTTAACAGAAACTAAAAAAGAAAGAACAGGGGAAAAAAAGAAAGAAAAAGGGAAAAAAAAGAAAGAAAAGGGGAAACATGGTGCCTTCTTGATACCATGTAATAAATAAATGCTGCATTTTTTATAAGACTGCCACAAATATGGCATAGTCATGAAAGCAGGGAGAAAGTTGTAGGAGACAACCTCTGTATAGTACTTGTGGTAAAACAGCTTATTCATGATTGCATTCCACACTAGACTACATTTCTTTTGAACAGATTTGCACTGGCAATGTGGTGTAGGATTTCCTTTGAAACCATCTGGCCAGTGTTTGATCCCTTATAGCAGTAGGCTGATGAAGTCATAGCTAGCACTTTGCAATGTGAAAAACAGCCAGGTTCACATTCACAGTCTAAATCACAACCATTTCAAGCATAAAAAAGGGAATATCATAAAACCGTATTTCCCTACTAAGAGCCTTGCCTTGGCAGACAAGGAAATAGATAGTTCTCTTTTTGTCCCAATAACTTTTTGTCCCAATTCCCACTGGGAACCAGTCTGCAGGGAAGTTCTTTGTTTGGGGAAGTTCAGTTTAAGAAGACTCAGAGTATGTGACTGCAGAAGGTTCACCCACTCTTGAGTTGGTGGAACTACCCTCACACACATAACAGATGTTTCTTCTGCCTCTAAAGAGCACCAGCAAGCTGCCTCACCTCTGCTACAGTCACCAGATTCTTTGCTCATCATTTCTGCTGATACTGTCAGTTGAGAAGCAGATTAAACAGCTTCATAGCTTTTAATGAGCAGTAAGTTGCAAATTGCAGGAAAATCACTTCTGAAATTATATATCAATGCTAGTTCATTTTCAACTGTATTTATAGAAAGTTTCCATTCTGGCAAACAAAGGGTGCATTGTGCACTGGGACAGTGTTATGGAAATGTACAGTGAGCATGGAGATGTGCACAGGAGTGTAGTTGGTGAGCAACACGGTGTGTGTGCTCTGAATAAGTAACTTTCAGTATAGCTGTAACACTGGTATTTGCTCTAAGGCTGCTGCAATATTTGCTGTGGCTCCCTTGTGCCATCAGGGACAGCAGCATCCATGTGCCAGCCCTTGCCTGCATCTCTCCTTCCTCCCTCTCCTCCCCATCACACCCTTAGTAAAGCAGAAAATAAAGAGGATGATAGAATAAGGTTAGAAACTGGTCAATGAGGTAAGGATGGCAATCACTGCAAAATCTCCGTCAGATGCATTTCAGGCTTGGTTATATTCATATTTGACTTTCAAATTCTGATACAGTCAGAGTGCAAAGCCATTTCCATTCTACTCCCTGTTTTCACCCTCTTGGAGCTTTTACAATATGGATTCTCTGAGATGTATTTTCCACCTTTTTTTCAGCTCCCAGAGGAGCATGTGACCATATATATTCATCTTAAAAGTTTTAACTGAAAACTCTTACGGGTTTGGGAATTTGGTAACCATATGGCAAAAATGCAATAATTTTTTTCCCCCCACAGACTCATGTAGACGATTACTAATACTTTCTCTAGTTTTTATGTGGCAAAATCTGCTATTAGAAAAGTCTATGCCATTTTAGAATATCCTATCTCTTCTGACTAAAGTCTATAGAGCACACAGTCTCAAGTACACTGTCCAGCTATGGGGACTGTAGTACAGCTATTTACAGTGTCCCTGGTGCGATTTGGAAGCAGTGCTCCTTCCTGGTCCTCAGGACCTCACCTGACCATCTGCCATTCATTACCACAGTCCTGTCTGCAGCCCATGGACTGGCTGCTCTGCGGCTCAGAAGTTTTTCTGGTGTTTGAAATCCACCTGAGATCTGTCAGGATACACTGTGCCCTTTGACTCTTCTCTCAGTGTTGTTGTTGTTTGTCCAAGTTGCTTTCTCTTGTACCACCCAAGTGCAGCTCTCACAGCCCATGTTCTCAGTGATCTCATGAACTGCTGTGGCCGTGGCCAAGACTGGGAAGGGCTCATTAGCCCTGCTGACTCTCCCACTGCAGACTCTGACACAGAGGGAGCATGCTCCATGCTGAAGAAGCCTCCTGCTACCACAGGCTGGACAGAACCCTTCTCTTTTGTGGCTCCAGGACAAAGACAGTGGTGGAACAGCTAGATATTTTGTTACTGTAAAGCTTTCTTTTCATGTTTAATATCTTGTCACAGACAGGAGATTGATGCATTCAAGAGTCATTAGTATTAGGATGAGGATATGTGTATTAAATTTGTGTCCTGGGTTGAGGTGTATTCTATTACCATCCCCATGAGCTGTTGAAATCAGGTGGGGCAGTGTTTCCTTGCCTCCTCCCCCCAGACTCTCTTGCTGTTCATGGCCCATCATTGTCCTGCTGCATGACTCAGAGATAACTCCCTCCAGACTATCTTCTGTTAACGAGCCTAATCAACACTTGGCCTCATGACTCATTACTCCATTGTGAGATGCTCCACCCAGAGGGAGGAACCAAGCATCCCATTGTGGATATAATCTGGGACTCTGAGCACCAGAGACACTCTATTTCCACTGGATTTCCAGAGGACAGGAGCTACACAGGCACCACTGGACTTTCTGAGGAAGAGCAGACCCCTTCTACCACAGGATCACCACTTCAAGAGGACTGCTACCACCACCCTGCCTAACAGGGACTCAGGTTGTATCTTGACTCTGTCAGTTTGAACCAGTGTTTTCTTTTACTTTCTTTTCCTTTTCTTTAATTTCCATTAAATTTTTATTCTGACTTGGTGCCTCCCACTGGTTTGTTTTCAAACTAGCACAATTTGTCTTGTGCACCACATGCAAATGTGCTTGACTTAGAACAAATCCTTTAGTGAGTCTGTTTAAGAATAATGGTATGATTATTGCAGAAGGCAAGTTTTATGTCATGAAATCATAGAGTTGTAAAATGGTTTGGGTTGGAAGGGAACCTTGAAGATCATCCAGTTCCAACTCCACTGCCCAGGGCTGGGGACACCTTCCACTAGTTCAGGTTGTTCAAAACCTCATCCAATCTGGCCGTGAACACTTCCAGGGATGGAGCATCCACAGATGCTCTGAGCAACCTGTGCCAGTGCCTCACAGGGAAGAATTTCTTCCTTGCATCTGATCCAAGTCCACCCTCTTTCAGTTTGAAGCCATTCCTTCTTGTCCTGTCACTCCAGGCCCTTGTCCCCAGTCCCTCTCCAGCTCTCCTGGAGCCCCTTTAGGTCCTGGAAGGGGCTTTGAGGTCTCCCTGGAGCCTTCTCTTCTCCAGGTGAGCACCCCCAGCTCTCCCAACCTGGCTCCAGAGGGGCTCCAGCCCTTGGAGCATCTTTGTGGCCTCCTCTGGACTCTCTCCAGCAGCTCCATGTCCTTCCTGTGTTGGGGACCCCCAGGCTGGAGGCAGCTCTCCAGGCAGGGTCTCATTTGAGTGGGGCAGAGGGGCAGAATCACCCTCCTTGACCTGCTGCCAATGCTGATGCTGAGCCCGAGACAGGGTTGGCTCTCTGGGCTACCAGTGCACATGGGCAGGTCATGTTGAGCTTCTCAGCCACCAACACCCCCAATGCTCTCAATCCACTCTCTGCCCGGCCTGTATTTGTGCTCCAATGCAGGTGCAGGGGTTATATATAATTATACAGGGAGAATTACTACAATGATATTGTGTTCATCTATGGGCTATGACTATCAATAGTAGCACTTCTCAATCCACACCCCTGTTTTATCCTGAGTTCCCCCTAGTAAGAGCACTCTTCATACCTGTCAAGAAAACAACTGTCCTAAGTGAAGTTACTGTCTCCTTAATGACCATAGGAATATCTACTGAATTTAATACATTGCTTTGGGAAATCTGTTCTGCCCACCCCAAACAGCTGTCTGTCTTAAATATATCTGCTCAGAGTGATGTGTGTTATATAAATAAAATTACACAGACAGCATGTTTGTCAATCAGCAAGAAAGGCCCTACACCCACTATCCCGGGCACATGTGCTTCGTAAGCATTGGTTTCCAACAGATAAATGTAATCAAGGTTTATATGCTCACAGAAGCCAACAGGATGGGATTTTTTCACTTGAAAGATCAGAAGAAAATTGTAACTAATGTTGTGGAAAATTACTTTGATATTGCTTTCTCAGTACAGCATCACAATTAGGTAGCAATGTGAAGCACAGGGAAAGAATAAATGAATAGTAACAAATCAACACAAACAGCTACTGTCAGGAGTACTTTGCTCAGTGAAAGTAATGTAAGCATTACTTAAAGTTTTATGACTGTCGATTTTATACTGGTTTAAGTAGTACATCAAGGTCTCACTGTCATGCTTGCTAGGACTAAAACAATCAAGAACAATTTCTGAAACAGACAGATAAAACTGAAGTACTAAAGTATTTTTATTAATCTTGTTTCATAAGTTGTTCTATCTTAAATTAAAGATGACTGAACATACTAACAATGAAAGATGTCCTTTTGGACAATGCAAAGTCTCCTATGCTGATTTTCGGTGGAAAATGAATGTTACCAACTTCTCTCCAGCCCTGCTGATGAGATTCAAGTGTCTGGCAAATGTGTTTTACTACACAGGAAATACAAAAGCAAAGGCCAATCCAGTAAAGCTTTTCCATGCAGAATCTGTTGTCCTAAGTAGCTTAATGATACATGCATTTGTTCAATTCTCTCAAGAGAGCAATCAGCCAAGCAAATTATAGCAATATCCCATCTCCATTAGAACCAGGCCCCTTTATGGAGAAACACTCTAAGCAGAGAAAGGGAAGGATCCTTCTCAGCATGCCAGAAATGTTGTTGGTGACTGACAGATTTTCACAGGAGACTGTCTAGGAAGGAAATATGCCAACCTCCTTTTTTTAAATGAAATGAATGGATATTTTTTCCTGTGTTCTTTAAGCCACCTAATATGTTTTAGTGATAACTGGTATCATTTTCAAAAGCACTGGATATGAGGAGTTTCTCAGTCCACTGGGAGTTGAAAGCACTTAACACACATGAAAATCAGCCAAACAGAAATAAGAGTAATTGTACTGAGCACCTTTTACTCAAGGGTACAGTCTAGTTTCTATTAACATAAATAGTAACTGAATGTGAGAATTGAGGAATTGATTACAGATCTTTGGCAGTAACAGCATCATTGGCATGTTCATGTTTTAGGTATCCACAGCAATTCAGCATATTACAGAGTGAGTTTCCCTGCCAGGGGTAGGAGCTCTGTTCAGACTTGCTTTTATTTAAATATGTTTGGGTGTCCCCTTCTTCAGTTATACTGCCCTCAAAAATCACTTCCCAGTATACTACAACCAGCAGTCGGCATTCAAGAGGTTTATGGCAGAGAACAGGTCAAGAGGAGGAACCAATAATGAAAAAAATGGAAAAGGAATTGCACTGGTTTTGAGACCACACCAGAAAATCTTCTCTTTCGGGAGCAAAAAGTTAACTTTTCAATGTAAAGTTACACATTCTTAGATGCATTAGAGTACTGCCTGCATTTGCTGTTCATACATCTTTTCCCCCATGCCCAAGCTACCAGCCAGTTTCAGTCGAATATGGCCAGTACCATTTTTAATCTACAAACTCTTTTGCATCTAAGCATACAAAAAAAACCTGCAAAAGCACAGAAGGAACTAGTTAATTCTCTGCTTTGCACAACACTGAAGATTCATTACTTCTATGGTTTCAGCTGAGTGGCTGCTTTCAAAATTGGTGTGCATGCAGTTGGACTAAATAAACAACATATTAAAATACAGATTTTTTAGTGACATGGAAACAAGCACTTAACAAACCTAGACACAGAAATTAGCAATTAATGTAATTATTTAAGAGTTCTCTGTGTTATGGTTCAGCTCCTTTAAAAATGTTAGTAATACTTTTAAATAGTTGTGTTCGCTGTACGATGAAGATGTCATATGAATAGACTTTTTACAAACATTTGTTTAGTCAAGAGACAATTTCAGTGCATATAAGAGCAAACACAGGGACCAAACCCCAGCACACAGTGGCATTATCCTGAACAAGAGCAACTGCACTGGCATTTGTCTAGGCTCTAAAGCAGCCTTCATTACAGCCATAGTCAAAGAGAAAAGGACTGTAAGTAAATCAAGAGATCTTGGGTCCTTTCATACTTCTTGTGTGCCTTCCCTTAAAAGGAAACTACTATTTCAGCCCACAATTTTCTAGTTCTCCTTTCTCTGCAGCCTTTGTGGCTCTTCACAGTTTCAAGTTAGTAGTGCAGGAAGATGGCATGCATATGAATATAGTTATGAATGGTTTAATTGAAGTTAAGCAAATCAAATGAGTGCATCCTAAAGTATTTCACGTTTCTGATGTAACTCATTCATACATCTCTTATTTTGCATCTCATGACACACTGAATACCATATGCAAGCAAAGGTTAATTCAGAGGTGCACATTTCCAGGAACAGAACTTTTGGTGAAATCTCTCATTTTCACATTTATAGTGATACAGTTGGTAGCAAAATTTGGTCTCAACTGTAGCAGAAACTTAACTTCACCCAGCTGGACCCTATGCATGTTGGCAAAGGTCCCTGTAAAATCAATTAATTGGTTCTTGGAACTGTTTTTTCAGGAAATGCCTTTTTTTTTTTTTAGAAATTGATAGCTGATTTCAAGGTAGCCTTCATGAAGTAGACACCTTTTTTGAGGCATCCTCTGTGAAATATGTAGAACACGTTGAGAATATAAGTACAAAATATTGACCATGAAAGGGCAGGTGATTCAAATAGAGATAAGAATGCTAACCTGGTGTCTGCTGATGAACTATTTCTTCTGGATCCTGCAGGTGAATGAAGACAACGAGCCCAACTGCTCCAAACAGCAAGATGAAGGAGAACATACATGTCAGCCTCATAATTACTGTTCTCAGATCAATCCGGTTCTCACCCAGGAAAAGAACTGCATGTGATCTCCAGGGCACTCTTCACTCATAGTCTTCGTCCTCTCATCTGGTGGAAGTCTGGTGTAATATGTCTACAAGAAGCAAAAAACCAAACCCCTAAACTTAGCATATAGGGCATTTATTTTTCCAATGCAGAATAGTAGACTTAAGTTCTCATTTAGACCAAATAACTGATTTCTCTAGTATTTCTTTTATACAGTTAATTGCAATCATCCAATCTATTTCTGCCCCATCAGTTTGTCTTTAATTTTACATCCTTGCTTTTAACATGTTGAAAAGATGTTGTAGTACATAGTTAAAAATTGTATTTTGGGAAATACAGTCATGCCATGACTGCAATTTTCAGAGAAATCCCTCTCAATAATTTGCATTCTTCAAGTGAAGCATGTGTCACTTTTTGTTTTTATTTCTTGCTGATTAAATATAAAAGCTATAAAGTGAGATAATGTGTGGGGAACAATAATGAAAGCTGCACCTTTGTACCAAACACAGAACTGGCAGCTGCTGCTTCACCTCTGAGAAAAACCAGTCACGCTCAAGCCGACCACCACAGGTCACCCATTGAAGAAGTTTCCACAGGCAAATTGATTTCCAAGGGAAATCCTGGTCACAGTGCTTGGACCCCCTTTTACTGGCTTGCAATAAGCACGAAGGAAGAGAGCAGACAAGAAGCAGGAATCTGTGCAGGAGCCACAGGCACGGCTGCCTCTCCTCCCCGAGGGGCTCCTCACTGCCGCCTCCAACAGTGGCTGTTAGTGCAGCCCCAGAGCAGCCCTGGTCCCACATGGGCCTGTTGTGGGTCGTTCTAAACCCCTCACTGAGCACGGCCCTGAGGCTTTAAGCCCACGAATAGTCCTGCTGGAATCGACATCTGTCCTCACACGATACGAAGAAGTGAAAAAGTGAAGGAGTGGGAACTAGAGAGGAAAACTATTACCAGGGCCACATGTCTTTTATTAATTAAAATAAATGCTTCTGCCACAGAGCTATGCCAATCCTGCATTTTTCGGTAACACAAGGAAAGGTTCATTAGAGCACAGGCAGTGGAACTGTTTCCCAAAATGTAACCGGATTTCTTAGCAGCAAATTATTGTACAGGAGGCTCAGCTGGAGGTCAGCAACAGGTTGCAGAGGTAGCAATAATGTTGCTTTCCTCATATGTTTTACTGCAAATGTGGCCTGATCTAAAGGAAAATTTTTGAAGCTTGTCTTTTTTTACAAAGGGGATTTTAAATATGGAAAGACTGTATAACACCAGTTTGCAGGAAGGATGGACTGTGGAGAAATGATGATTCAAATTAGTTCTGTTAGGAAAAGTCTTTAAAGATTTGTTCTTAATGTGCCTGGAATATTTGGTGTTGGGGCAACTTGTATGCTTTTCATGGTTTCCTTAGGAAGTTTTTAATTTTTAGTGTACTGGCATTCTAAATTTCTAAAATGCATCAAAGAAGAACACGAGGTGTGAAAGATGAAGTCATTTGATGAAGTCATTCTGTGACTCTGACTGATAAGGTTACTAGCATTATTTAGTGGCAACGATATTTATTCAGTGTGTAAAGCCACCAGAGCTCCAGGCCAGGAACTCTGGGGGATGCTTGTATCTTAAATGAATGCAGAGCACTAAGTTCTCTCTATGCATAAGCAAACTGAGCTTTATTCTCTGTCAAATTATGGCAGACAGTAATTGTGTATTCTTTTTTCACTTTAAACCTTTCTCACATCTTTAAAAGTAAAACTAAAAGAAAATATCACTAAGTTTTTCACCCCTAGCAAAGCCAGGTTGTTATAAGTCCTTGTGCAGGTCCATCTGTGCCTGTTGTGTATTTAATATGCATAGATATTTGCATTTACTACATATATTTACCTTTAGATGCCCAATACTACCTCTAAAGCACTGGGGGAGCCAGATTAGCCTTCAAAGCAACTGTGTTACAGTTCCAACCACTGTTAGGAGCAAGCAGGGAACACAACCCACCCTCTCCCTGGTTCACTACAGTACTTGTTTGGCTACATAGGCAGGGGTTTGTATAAATAGGCATTCCCAACCAAATCCAATGGTGGCAAGGCTGGTACAACACCAGACTCACACCATCATTTTGTAAATCAGTCCAGTCAGAGCTTTCTAAGAATTGTATTTTGTTTCCTAACATACAGGTTTTCCTTTCTATCACCTATTGATGCTCTCTGCATGCCCATGGGAAGCTACAAGCGCAGCTTTACAGGACAGGCCTGAGGCAGGTGCCTTGCCCAAGGTTTTGCAGGAAGGCTGTGATGCTGCAGAGAGCTGGAGGGTTTCCCAGCCTCCCAGCCCTGTGCAGGTGGCAGCGCTGCCCCTCCCTGCTGGGAATGCCCCCAGCTGGTGGGACACAGAGCGGCTGAGAAATGCAGAATCATCACTTGAGAGGGAGTAGCTGAAAAATATCCACCCTCAAATAACAAGGGGTTTAAATTTGCTTAGTGTTGAATTTTAAGGTCTTTTTTAATGAATTATACCCTTGAGCAAATACGGGTTTCTAAACCAATTATTATTATTAACTTAAAATGTGAAACCATTTTCCCTGGATTTGATTTGTTGAAATGTTTTCATCTGAAGTAGAGGCAGCATCAAGAAAGAATATCCCTAGCCAGGTTTTAATTAGTGCACAAAATGCTACAATAGCAGTTTTTACAGTTAAGAGTGTTTACATTATTCCACATCCTATCGAACAACTGTGTCCAGGAACACAAAGCCTTTTAGGTTAGACATTACAGCCTCTTCAGGAAACCTCAATATACAACAGTAACAAAAGCTAGATGAAAGTATATATTTGAAAGAATAAAAGGCCATATGTACTTGCATAACTCTAAGGAAAGACTGCTGCTTGTTGCCTGTAGCCACTGCATGTTTCTGCAAGCAGTGAACATAGGAGTCCGAGAAGCAAAAAGAAAGAGAACCTCTTTCCTCTCAACAAAATGACTACCTCTCAACAAAACACAAATGTCAGAGATCTTTAAATTATGGGTCTAAGCTTTCCCCCTCCCTATTCTCCTGTAATTATTTTTCCAATCAGTTGACTTTAATTAACATGTCCTCTGTGAGCAAAGCTGGTGAATGGCAAGGGCTGGTTTATAGATGCTGAGCATGTGCTTCCCAAGCCCTCCCAGGCTGGTCGTTGAGTTACAGGAGCAGAGGAGCTCTGCAAGCAGCTAGCACTGACTGATAAATGTGAACGAAGTATCCTCATTAAGGAAACATTTGAAAATACCCTTTACACTCCGATCACATCATTTTAAAGATGGATGAGGGGAAAGACCTACAAAAAACCTAAGTGCAGCTTGACCTGTTTCATCAGGCAGTACTTCCTCAGGCAGGCGAGGGATGCTTTGTGTGGGAGCTTCGGATTGACCCATCCAGTGTCCCGGCATCAGGAGGGCAGAATTTGGATGAATCCATACCCTTCAACTTGCACTGCAGTCACATACTTTAACTGTACTCCTCATAATGGCCAATAACATATTTTTATAATTCTTAGTGTTACCCAGAGTGCAAGCAGATAAGGTTGCAAGCAGCTTCCAATCCAAACTCCATTTTCAGCTGCCCTGAACCTATTAAACAGATGGAAAGAGGTTCATTAGAATGTGCAATAATGAATTGAAACATCTAACTTTTAATTTATTCTTTCTTATTACATTCCTATGGTGGATAAAATTCCTAGGTATCAATATCTGTTTTCCTAAGCTTTCCCATTACCGTGGTATGTGAATGCCCTGCACTTGAAAGCAGCACAAGTATGAGTGTACACGGATAGTAATTAGCACTCAGCACTTTCCAGTTCAAAGACATTTATTAATCACCACAGTACTCCTATGAATTGTGAGCCAAGGAAGTATTAGAATGAGGTAGGAGAATGCGTATTGGATCATTAATGCAAGCCTTTTAAGGAAAAGGATGGTACAGTTTTAGGTAAAAAAATTCCAAATATGTTTGTGGAAAATACTTGAATATTATAGCAGAATTTTCAGGCACCACATCTTCTCTTTACAAAAGCAGAAGCAGAACAAATTTCTCCCTGCTCCCAAGCAGTATGCAAAGACCCTGCAAAGATTTATTTAAATCTTCTGAGAAAAGTGGCTCTGAAACTAGTGCTATGTAGGTCTGCTTTTGGCAATCTCTGCCTGGAGGCCTAATGACAAAACACTTTCACTGCGAGCAGTCTGGTGTTATGATACTGGATCAGTCCAAGAAAGACAACACCTCTGTTGTTTGATCCCTAGTCTGATGTGGGTCAGGCAGGCTGCGCTCGGGGTGGTGTCTGATAGCTCATGGCTATTTGTTCATCCATGAGTTTTGCAGACATGATATTCTCTCCCTTGTCTGCTGCTAACAAGTCAGTGTGAAGAACAGCATTGATGAGATACAATCTAAGGGCATGGTGTAATCCTTCGGCAGAAACTCAGGAACTTGCCTTTGGTCCATCTAGAACTGGATCTTTCCCTAACCACACTGATGCATCAAAGGAAAGTAAACCAAAACCTTATAGAAAAGGATAAGTGGCAGGATAAGCTCTCCCTTTTTCCCCAGGAAAAGGCCTGTTATCTTCAGTTGAGGTCAGTATGAGTGTAGCATATCTAAGACTGCCTTAGAAAAACATGGTAGCAGGGTATGCAGCTTTCACAGCACTGCCAACAATTGCTTACCAAGAGCCATTTGCAGAGAGCAGGAGGGACAGAGGGTCCAAGGTGGCTACAGCCCCTCATTTCTCCCTCTGGCTGCTCACAGGCAGCCACCCTGCAGAACCCAAGCTGCCTGGCCCTCTTTGTAATTGGTGGTGTGCTGTCGCTCCACTGCAGAGCTGGTGACCAGCCCAGATAAATTAGCCTGAAGATGAAAGGCACTGGTGCCAAGATGAGAGCAAAAGAGGCTTTTTACCTCTGTGGAACCAGGGGAAGGGAAGGATCAAGGTGGGCCAGAGACTCTGTAAAGTGCCTGCCCACTGCAGGACACCTTTATACTGTCCCTTCCTGAGGCTTCACTGCAAGATGCCATGGTAGCTCCCAGTGAATCAAGGGACACAGACATCAGCATTATATATTGTTGCCATATACGTCAGCAAGTCAACGAAACACCCAAATTCTTTGCAAATATCTACTTATTGCTAAATCTGACAATTACAAATCACCTGTGAATGAATGTAAATGCCTACATACATGGTAAACTTAATTTCTCATGCTGTGTGAGCTTTAGCTGCTCTTCCTGCAGTTGAGAGCAGGCTGCTGGTTCAGAGCACTGCCAGAGCCTGCTGTTTATTCAAAGGAGGCAGCAGGATGTGGGTGTCTTTTGGAAGCAGGGATTCCTGCCCTTCCACCAGGCACCTTGTGTGCTGTTGGACAACCAGGTACCGAGCAGCAGAGATCAGCTTAGGCACCCCTGCAGCTCTGGTTGTGCCATTCCTGGGAGGCAAACTGGGACATCCCTCTGGTGCTGTGGAACTCTGGAGGTACCACTGCCCAGGTTCTCTGTACAGAGAAACGTGGCAGTGCACGGGCACAGCCTCAGCAGTGTCTTACCCTTGGTGGCCTGCCCCCAGTTAAAGCACACACTGGTAGGATTCCCACTTCAGGGAGAGACACTTATTAATGCAGAAATGTTTTTCTAAGTCAAGATTTTCCTGACAGTAATAAAAGCTACATGTTAAATTTCAGCACTCCTGTAGCTGATCTGGGGAAATTTAACTGGAGCTGTTGGCAGCTGGGAGACGTGAGGGGTTTTTTCCTCTACTGGGTTTTGTTTTGTGTGTTCTGAAAAGGCACCATAATGAAGGACTTATTTTCTGCACTATTAAGATAATTTTACTTGTGTAATATAGTTAGAGACTGGGATAGTGACACTGGGCAATTAGCTGAATTAAGAAAAAGGGAATATTATTACTACAAGAATATAGGAAAAAGATTTACTATTATTACTGAAGTGATCTCTTCTAGCTCCATTAGCTGTTTCTAGGAGGTGTGTGAACAACAGCTGCTTCTCACTCTGCAGCTGAGCCAAGCACATATTTCCTTGCTCCAAAGCTCTTACAGAGCCCAAAGGCCTTCAAACACAGGGCACTGAGTTTTCCCATCCCTCAAGTGTCCACTCTGTTTTACCCCTGACATCTAGATCAGGCTTGCTGTAACATTTACAGAACCAAAGACTGGATTTATAAACATTATTCGTATTCACCAGCAAAACTAACTTTTTATAGGAGCTTTACAAAAGCAGACACTGTACTAGAGGTGGAGATACTAAAAGTCATATTATTCTGTATCTGTCAGCACTTCTTGGAAATAGGAAATGCAAACGAATCCTAAGAATTATGCCCCAAATCCTCTAGCTTCTTTATCATAGAAAGTAGGAAACTATTAATCCTGTGGCTGCTTCCATTCTTCAAATGTTCATCTTTGGGTGCTATATTTTCTATCACTATATCCATGATCACGTATCAGTAGAGCAAAAACTTCAATTCTCCCTGAGATTTGGAAAGGACAAATTTGTTTCTAGATGATATTTCAAATCAAAACATTTTGTTTGGCTTATATCAACTCCATATATAATCATGTTCTTCTTTGTGTAATAACAGAAAAGAAGCATTTTGGAGAAAGGTGAAATACTGACTTCAGAAACTGTTCAAAATATCCCGCCCCCGAAACATCCCCAAAATTCTCTTCTGAAAAGATCTGGATTCATATTTTCCCTTCATATGGGGAAAGGAATTAAACCTACTTTGATGAAATCAACAGAGAAGTTAAGGGTTTCTCCAACTCTGAAATCCTTTTAGATCAGAAGTGAAATACTTGAGTGGAGAGGGGTGGCTCAGCCTGATACCAGCTGGTGTCCTCAGGATGATGATGAACCTTTGTCCAGGTGGCTCCAGTGGGTATCTCCCAAGCCCTGTGAGATGCACAGACCAGCTCAGCAGTTTGAATCCAGGAAGGGAAAGCACACCTGGCCTTGTGTGACTTCGTGCAGCACTGCTCTGCACTCCATTTTCCCAAGAACCACTTGCAGAGGCAGGAACTGGCACTTGGGTGAATTGGACCTGCTGAGATTGGGACAAACCCAAGGAGCTGACAACTCTTCCTCCTGCTGCCTAATTAGCCTCTCCTGCATCCCAGTGATCCTGAGTGAACATGCTGAGCTGACCACCTCTGTTACCTGCTAGCAGTGTGGCAGGAAATTAGGCAGAACTTATTGCCTATTAACAGCTCTATTGTCCAGTCACTGGTGTCATTTACAGGTCCTGGCTTTCAGCATCTCTTCCAATTATGCAAAATGGGGAACTCTTGATGGGAAGAGAATCCTGAAAATTACAGGAGCCTCTTTTGCTCACTTATACGTCAACCCATATACCCAAAAGAGTGGGGACAGGGGGGTTAAGAGGCTTTCTCTTACTCTGGTGGAAACTTGTTTTGTCAGGTATCAGTGGGTCCAGTTCTACTCTCTCATATATACCAGTGTTGTCCTTTGGACCCAAACAATGCTCAAATGGATTTTAAAGCCATATCATGTGCCAAAGCCTGAATTTCAGCAGAACTGCAAAAAGCTGTGTTATTGTTTTATGTGGCTGAAGTCAAGAGTGTTAATGTACGACCCCTTTTTCCCATTCCAAAACCCCCGGCATATCTGCTAAAGCTGCTCCTCTCACTTCCATCACATGTGGCAATAGGAAGTGGGCACTTCTGGTTTCCACTTTCATATACAATTTAAGACCAAAGGGAACAGCACTCAGTAAACAACCAAAATAATCCTTTCAAAGTCAAGAAGATTTCTTACCTATCTTTCTGGGTGTAAATTGTAGCAGGCATCATGTGTTACTAATCTCCTCAGTACTGCAGCAGGGCCTTAGCAAGTCAACACACACCACTCCAAGATCCTCGAGGGGTTTTAATTCTATTCCTAAACTAAAACATAATCTCAAAAGCAGTTTGCCTTTGAAATGAAAAAGTTTTTTTACTGTGTTTAAAATTAACATCTCACAGGAATTGCACAGTGAGAGTGTAAACAGTGAGTGTCAATAATGAACTTGTCCAGCTTTTTTCCACACTGGAGGGGAAGGCACACAATTTGCACGGCAGCCCAACCTTTGCAGGCACTGCCTGGCAGCAGGATTTATAGGGATGTTATCCCACATCCGATATTACATACAGAAATATGCTGTGTGGGGAGCACTGAACTCTTGTAAAATACAGCAGAAAGGTTCTGGTTATTCAGCTGCCCACTGCTTGTTAAAGCCTGGTCTGAAATGCTTCCCTCTCCCTCCGCTTGCCTGAATCTCTCTTCTATTTAAAGTAACTCACATCTTCAAAGGGTTTTTTAGATGATTGCACTGTCGTATAACAGCTAAATATTATACTCTTCTTCAGCTGTCTTGCTTAATTTGTCTATTCCATAGGTTTCCTGGGTATTTCAAATGAAAATGCCTTCTTTCAGAAGATACAATGCACCTGGAATAAGCTGGATTTCCAGGGGTACCCAACAAGTGATTAGCCCAGACATCCTTCCTCCTTTACGTCAGTATGAAGCAATTGTAAATTTGAATTTTTCTTTTATAAATTAGTTTTTCTTTGCAGTTTTAGGTGTGTTATGATAAGGAGGAAAAGATGACAAAACTGAAAGATTTTATAAGCTGCTGATACATATGAATAAATATGTGTATGTGTGTATAAAAGGTTAGTATGTTCCTATCCATTGGGTAAAAGTTTTATTCCCATGCCACACCTCTTGATATCATGAGATTTTAAATAGTTTTTATAGCAATAACTTTGAGTGGCTTTATGTATATACATGTGTGGGGCCCTCTTCCTCAACATTATGGCTTAACTGTGCCATATGTGCCATACAGTTCATGTAATAACAGCGTGGAGATTCGTGATTCCTCAATGGTATTTCATTTTCTAAAGGATAAAAGTATCTGAAGTGGAGATTCTGTGTCTGGGAGTCATAAGCAAGCAGAAAAAAAAGGGAAAACTCTGAAATGGTCCCTGCAACCTAGAAGTTAGAAACCTTTGTCACCAGTGAGGGTGGTTTTAATTCTGCACTTGAGGCAACAAAATACACCAAAATTTCTGCAAAAGCAGAAGGAAAAAAAGCTCCTGACTCACACTGTGTGGGTTCGTGGTGATGTTCTTCATCAGGAAGAAGAAAACAGGCCTCCTAACCTTGAAATGGCACATTTTGCTGTGGCTGTAGGGAGGGTTCCTTTATTGACTCTAGCACCTTCTGTAATGGTGTACATTTGAGTGTTCTCAGCTAATGCTGCCTCTTAATCCTTCTAGCCATGATGACTAATTTGCTTCTTATTGAAATTTGCTTTCTCCCTCATCAAAGATCACCATCTGTTTACTCAAGGTGCTTTTTCACTTAGACTATGCCTGTATGTCAGAGCTGAGATACTTTCTCTTGTTCTTGATTTAGGCAGTTAAAACAAAGCAGTTAGTTGAGAAGATGTATTCTAAAACTAGATCTACTTGGGAAACTGTTCTTTTTTGCTTTAAAATGCCTTTTATATTTTGATTCACAATGAAACTTTTTACCCTAGAATAAAGCAAAATGAAACAAGTATTTGCATTTTAATTTGAAGTGCAATTTCTAAACAACAGGAAACGGATTTTTTATTTTTATTCAGTCCTTGAGTTACTGCAGCATATAAAGGGAAGCTGCACTGAGTGCTGAAGGGGTAGTTGGCTGGCTGTGCAGAGGCATAGCCATGACATGCCACCATGTGCATGGGCTGGCCTGGACTGAGCCCCTCCTGCTCACAGGCCTTGTGGGACCAAGGGAAGATCTGCAAACTGAGAGGTGAGTATGAGCAAAGAGAAGTATCTGGAAACTTTTCCATCACTTTAAGGAGTGAAATGGTTCTGTGTGATGGTGAGTGAGGGCAGGTGCATGTGGAAGCTGGTGGGGCTGCAGAGAGGCAGAGATGTGACATTTGGGGCAGAGAGTGCCAGCTGCAAGGCAGTGTGAAGGAATGTTTACTGGTGTTATACTGGAGCACTGCTTATACAGGGCAGTGAATATTTGTTCTACCCTTACATTCCTTGGTTTCCAAAAGTTTTGCCTTTTGCCAAGGTCAGCTTTGGGCAAGGGGTGCAATCCCACCTGCAACTTCAGCACAGCTGTGCTTTGAACAACAGGAGGGTGCAGCTGCCGATAGAGCCACGGAGGAGACAGACACAGGCTGTGCTCAGAAACGGGGCTGTTTCATCAGGACGTGGCTGCACTGAGTGTGGTGGGTGGGAAAGGAAGGGCAAGGTTGTCCATAGGTCCCATTTACACAGGGGAGAATGATGGGCACGGTACAAGGAACTTGGACTCCTACATGTGATACACTTCTTCCTTTCCTGCAAGCTACTCTGCACCAGAATTTCAGACACTCCACACTTGCAGCAGTCAGAGGAAACATGTGGATATCAGTGCAACTACTCAGCCTTTTAAACAGAAGCAATTTTTGGTATTGAGCTGCAATGAGAATCCTGGACAGGCATGAAATCTCTTTAAAATCAGTTCTGTGATGCTGGTACAGTGGGAGAATATTACTATTTGATTTGTTATTCAGTTATTTTAAGCACATTTGGTATGATTTGTAGAACAGATAAGAACAGATAAGGCAAGTAAGTAGCTGCTAGGCAAACCCGTGTGCTGCAAATATTGGAGATCACTAAATGTCACCAGCAAACTTCCTGTTGTTCCATTGATGGTCTGTAGGAATGGATACACTCTATTGACTCCACGCACTTGACATCAGACTTGGTTTGTAACTCCATCCCTTCTCGGCTTCTGCATTCAGTGAGGAGACAGCAGACACAGCCTAAAAACTTCAGTCCTTTCCTCCCTCTGCTGTAATGTGGACAGGCAGAATGGTGCCTCCTCCAGGAAATGGAACAACTGTCAAAGTATTTGTGACACAGAGGACTCCTCCTGGGGAGGAAAAAAGGCATTCTGGCATTCCTCTTCCCAGCACCATTGCTCTGACTGTACTGCTGAGACACCAGCATGTTGGTGAGTTGGGCCCAGACACTGAAGCAGTAAATCTAATACAAACCAGGGATCTCTTCCTGTCTAGTGTGGGCAGCCCTGTACCACACCAGGTTATTCATCCCTTCCTTGGGCCAGCTCTCCTGTGGGCTGACAATGATCAAGTTCTGGCTGAGGGTTCAGACAGCATCACTGCAAACTCAAATATCTGCATTTGGTACTGAAATCAAGGCATTCACACTCAAAAGAACCTGGAAGGAACTAGATTGAAATCTGGTTGGAACTAGATGATCTTTAAGGTCCCTTCCAAACCATTCTATGATTCTATGACTGAAGATGAAAGAAATTATTATTAGTTTATTGTAATCACTCACATTTAATGGTTCTGTAAAAGGTACTAACAGAACTGAGGTTTGACTCTAGATAGAGTGTTTTGTGAAATCCTTCGGTGCACTTTCCACTGGGAGCCATCCCACATAAATATTTTTATTAAGCTACCCAAATTTAAAATCAAGACCTTCAAAATAAAATAGTTACTGACCTTTCAGCTCATTTATAATTAAAATCTGTTCTAATGTTGTTCATATAAATAATAGATAGCTGTTTTCACAGATCAATGCCTTCTCTTGCTTTTTAAGAAACATTTTGAAGTAAAATTACTGTGCCTTTAATAGGAAAATTTGATGTGTTAGCAACTATGGGTTGATCTCTGTACATTTTTCAATTGTAAATTGCACTTTAAAAATACAAACAATTATTAATATTGATTTGGACTAAAATAATATTGAATTTCAATATATTTTTGGCTCTTTTATGAATTACCCTGCACAGTCAGTGTGATTATGATGAAAGAGTATTTGCACGCTCAATTTCTTTTCAGCGAGAAATCTTGAAGAGCGCTAGTTGTGTTCAGGCTGATAATGATAAACACATGCATTCAAAGAAAATCAGGCTACCTTAAAAATCTCCACTGAAGCATAATAAATTAATATTTCATCCTATATGTGCAGTTCTTATATCATGCTAGCTGAACTTTCATTATTAACAAATACTGAGCATTTAGTTAGGATGCAGCTCAGCGCCTGAGCTCTGTTTTGGTTGTGCATCGCATGCAATTATAAAACGATGTCAATCCATCACTGCAATTTCCTACGACTAAGCAAAGAGATGAATATATTCATGTCCTAGGATGCTGTAAGATACCAATAGATTTAAGTGTCATTAAACCCATGTTTCTATGCTGTGGTTGGAATGAACATTTCATAGCTCTGGTGATAGAGGGATTTGAGCTTTTCTTCTGATCTCACCTCTAATTTCAAGGCCCGGTTGTTAATTGCTTCCTCAGGTACCCCAGCACCTCTGCAGAGGCCTCACCTCCAGGACAGCCCTTCCCCATGGCCATGGCCATGGCCAGCAGGGTCACTCAGCCACATGTCCTTGTTACACACACGGGAGTGGTTGGCAGGGGGGGTCTCCCAACAGCCTGCAATGCGTGGGCAGAATCATCTTGAAAACAGAAACTCTGTTCCCCAGGGAAAACAGGTGTATTGAACCAGGACAAAATGTCAAGGTGACATTTTTGTAGAAATGGGATTTTCAGAAAAATTTAATTTCTTGGCCCCGGATGTAGTGTTTTCATTGTGTGTGGCTGCTAACCACTTGGAGAGCTGTGCAGCAAGCCTGGGAACTGGCAAAGGTTCACCAGGAATGTGGAAGGCTCTAATCCTCCCCACTTCCTCCAGCTCCTCTCCCTTTGCAGCTGGCACATGCCAGGAGGACAGAGAGCTGGGGACTGTTAACCTCTAGCAGCTTGCCTGGGAAGCAGCTGTTAAACTCACTTTTTGCTGAAAGTGGAACTGGGAAGTGTATAGCAGGCAGCAGCTGGGCCAGCTTTTGTTTTGATTCTCCCAGGGAAAAATGTATTTTTAAAAATTTTCTTTTTCCACATAGAAAACACTGGTTGTGCGAAAAGGGCATTTTCTTACTGAAAAACCTTCTGCTGGAGAATTCCCCAACCAGCTCTTTTTATGGAACTTACTCCCACAGACTGAAAATAACCCAAACTTGGTACCTTTCCAGCCATGTTACAAAAGCTAATGTTTTGCTAGAGTCCCTGGAGACAGAGTTGTGCTACTTATATTAAGAAAGGGGTAGTAGCCAGCTAGCAAATGCCTGCGGGAGTGGTTTGAATGCTGCTGGCCCTTAATTCAATCACAGGTAATGAATGATTAATAATAAGGCACTTAACCTTAAATAGTGTTGTAATTACTTTGATTATGGAATAAAACCCAGAAAGCATTTCTGACATTTACTATTTTTAAACCTCATTATTTTGGAGAGTGTCATTCAAGAATTTTGAACACTTGAAATCAGTAAAACAGAAAAATGAAATGCCACGTGATTTTTCTTTACCTGACTCAGGTGCTCTCTAGTGTGATTTCTCCCTTCTATGGGTAGAGCAGTAGGTAGGTGACAGCAAGTGCCCTTGAGTCCCTTCATTTCACAGATAATCTTGTTTCAACATTTTATGCTCAGATGCTCACAAAAGTGTAGTCACCTCTGTTATTTTACATTGTGTTCTATATAGTGTTGTGGTTTTGATTAGAGCAAGTCAATTTTCTTGGCCAAAATGGCTTTTTAACAAAATGATACCTTTTTGAATATGTATTCTTTGGTCATAATTTTGTGATGTAAGGGATGCTTTCCTTGACAAAGATAAATTCTGTGTCCTATATTCCCAAAACTAATACTGTGAATTTTACTATAATTTCATAATACATACATGTTGCATGGTAAATACATTGATAGAAAACACTCTTAAGGACGCCAAAATGTATTGATACAAGACACTCTTAAGCACTCCAGGAAAAAACTTCAGAAAAAAATTTGGAGCTGTATCATGTTGCTACACTAAATGCACACCATAGAACCTCTCAGCAGAGAGAAGTCTGGGTTTTAAGAAGGAAGAGTATCCTTCCTGTTTAATTTCCCTTAGGGTGATCCAGATCCTGCCCAGTCACTCCATACCTTTTAGCTAGACTAAGTTAAGATAGACAACAGATTTTGTGCCTTCTCATCTCAACAAGAGTGGCCAACAGAGCCAATTCTGCACTGCCTGCCAACAACTCACTGGGTAGGGTTTAAGGAGGAGCGAGAGTGTCAGCTCTTAGGCTCTGCCCACATCAGAGGGATGGGCTGCTGTAACAACACAGCTGAGCTTTACTGGGGTGTATTTCTCAAGCAAGTCCTGTCACTGTCCTGGTTTTGTTCAAGTTCACTGAAAGCAACTTCTGTCTCCTTAGCAACTTTCTTTTCAGACCAATGTCTCTACTCATCCTGGCAAGATGAAAATATCCAGAGCCTGAAATCTACACCTTTTATGTTCTGCTGTCTCATCAGATGACACTTCATGGTTGTGTGACTCTGATAGAGGAAAAACAGTGTAGGATTTGAGGAAAATACACTTTTTTAAAGTCAAGTCAGGCTGCACATTATTTCTACCCCACTTGCAATTAGCAGCGTGTGAGCTGATCACTAGCACTAAGCTGTGGTTAGAAAGAAAACTTCACTGTGCTGCTCTGGGTGTCACATCTTGCTGTAAAACTTTAATTTAACAAACTCCAGAAGCTGGCAGAGGAACTCCTGTGGTTCCAGACAGCAATGTTGCAGCTCTGCAGCCCTCTTCAGGGCTAACAGTGATTAGAGTTTATGTACATGCACCACAGGGAAAATGACAGCTTTGCCCAAATACTGTCTTGCTGTGTGTGCCTAAGAGTGGCTGGACCAGTGTCAGATCCCCAAAATACTCAGGGGTAACAGAGGTATTAAGTGCACTGGTTTAGATTTTATTCTGGCTTTTCCCAGCTTCCAGTCCATTACTTTCTCTTCCAAATAGTTAATATATTTTATTGATTGTTCCTACAGGTGAATTTTGCATCCTTTTAAAGCAGCATCGTAAGTGTAATATTGCTAAATGTTGACTGCAAAACAAGCAGGACCTGAGACCTCTTCAAGCCCTTAGTTCTGGTTTAAACACACTTCCAGCACACACTGTGTGACAAAAAACACTTTGGAGCCTCTTTCCCATTAACTAAACTGTAACTACAAAATCAAAATTGTGTGTAAAATATTGGAGATGAGTAAAACAGAGTGAATTGAGAGCACCAAGACTAACATAAGCAAACTGCACATCTTATGGCTAATGGTTGTGATGTATTTGTGTTTCAAGGACCTCCTCATACATAAAAAGAGCTATTTTGGTTTGTACCATTAGTGCTTCCTTCTTTGTCACCTCTATTTATCTTTTATCCATCTTGCCTCATCCTTTTTTTTCCTATTCTGTATATTGAGCAACTGTTCAGGTGTTTAATGTCAAAGCCATTAAAGGGATAACCCAGGGGACATGGGAGACTGCACACAGCAAGTGTAGGCAATGAGCAGCAGCTGTGTGGTGGAGGAATTCTCGAGCTGAGTGTGTACATGGGCTGTATCTAAACTGTTCTGAAAATTATCTTAAAAAAGCAGCCTTACTGCCATAGACATTTATCTCTAGAGGCATGCAGGCCCTCTTAAACAAAATTTAGGAGTCTATTGTTCAGGAAAATAAACAACCCCCCAAACTGAAGACCTACCTGATGTGTTGAAATGGTTGAGCCATGTCTGCAGCATCACCTGACCCTCCCTCCTGCAGCTCTTCCCAATTTAGCTGCAGGAAAACATGAAGGTGGGCAGACAGATCCCTTAATGTTAAATGAGGTTTGTATTACACACTCACATGAGTGCTCACCACTGACTAAACCAGCCAGTCCTAATGATCAACACTGTCTCTTCCCCTCACACTTAAAACAACTGCTGAACTCAAACAACCTTATCAGAGAATACACAAGATCACAAACGAGATGCTGAAGCATAGGGTAGCACAGAGTGCAACTAGAGCATGGTTCTCTCTGAACTGGGTCCTTGTTGTTTGGCTGAGGTGCCTGGGAATAACTGGAAGCTGCACCTTGCAGAATGAGAGGAAAAGGACTACCAACTGTTTTCCTCCTACCTTGTGCTCCTGCCTGTGGATTTGCTGCCCTTCAAAACGTTATGAGTAATGCATAAAGCGTTGCTCCTCTCCAGACACTCAACTTTTCACTAGCTCAAGACTTAAAAAAAAAAGCCATGAATCTGTCTTTTGCTGTAGGTCTCCAGGCATGTAACCTTTACTGTATGCCATGCTGGCATTCGCTGTCTCGCCTGTGCTGTTTATCAGCCTCACTTACTTGCTGTGAGTATTGCAGCCTTGCAATCTCTGAGAACCTTCTGTGTTTACTCTTTGCCATCCTCCCTCATAACTACAAAATTAAATGGGAAAAGGATCTCTTGGAGAAACAGTCCAAAAAAGCCTAGGCAATATTTTGTGCTGAATTCTTTCCTTGGACCTCTATATATCAGTGGTGTATCTTGCAAGACACCTTTGGGATTTTGAAACTAATTTTCCATCATCATTAGCAAGAAACCTATCCTCGTGTTTCTTTTCGTTAGTGTCGAATACAAGACTGAGAAGAAGTGCTGAATATGTACACTCTTTTTAACTTGATGGTGCCATATGCAAATAATTAAACAAGGCACAGAAGCAATGGTTAAAAATACTACAAAACCTCCTCATTAAACTAAGCAATTATCTGCCAGAAGAGAGACATCTGAACCCTCTCCCTCCACACACGTGATAAAATCTCCACATCTTGCAGCTGTTTAATTTTTGTCCAAGAGGAGAAAAAAGATCACATTTAATTACCATCAAGGGTGAGGACAACATGGTGGGTGCATAGATGGTGACATTCAGTGGTGAGTGAGGTGGCTACGACTTTGCACATGATCTGTCTGGATATTGCAGGCAAGGGCACAGATCTGTGAAAAATCAGTGGAAACATTAATTGAGTTCCAGCTATGTCATGTGCTACTGTGCAAAAGAAATTATTCCTGAAACTCTAGGGCTATGATTTGCTGTTCGGTGGTGGTTTAACAAGAAGTTAATACTTGCAGCCATCTCATCCTGCATGCTGCATTACATTGGCATAATGTCTTTGAGCTGTCTTCTCACTACACTTTGGGTAGTGAAGTGAACTGAGGAAACTGATTCAGCTAAGGAACAGTGCATCAAAACAGAATGGCACCGAAAGAAAGTCATATTCATGGAGATAAATATACTTTCAAAGCACTAAGCCAGATTAAATGCCTCCATGTTCTGTTCCTGCAGTACAGTTTATCTGTTTAATCACCTGCACCATTCCTGTCACTGTCATAGCTGAGATTTTCACAATCTGTAGTTGAGAAAACAATGTTGTTGTTTGCATTTTACAAAGGTAAAGCTGTGGCAGAAGAAACTGAAGAACTTGCCCACAGAAGTGGGAAATCTGGGGACAAAAAGAGGACAAGTTTGGACCTTCCACAGTTCAGGTTAGTTTTCCAGCTACTGAATCATCCTCCTTTTCCTTAGGTACTGGAGAATAGTGAAAAAAGTAGAATGTTTATTTTTGTATACGAAAAAATTGAATATGCAAATTGGAAAATGGGAGTAGTTTTTTTTAAACTTACAACCAGAAGGTGTTTAAATCTGCCAAGAACTTCAGTCAAGCAACTGTTTTGTGCTAGCTGGGATGTAGGTTAGTGGTTTCAGCAAATACACAGATAATTAACTGAAACTCCTTTTGTTCTAGCCGACAACATAAAAGCAATGAGAGAAAGGAAAAAAATCACAGGGGAGTTCTGTGGCATCTTGCAAGGTTTCCAGTGCAATATACACAGAATTACGCTGATGAGCTTTTCTAGTGCTAATGAAGGGATGCCAGACTGACAACACCAAAATCTGATGGTTTTTCTGAAAAGGAACAACATGAGAAGGAGCAGCAAAAATTCCCTTTTCCAGAAACCAGTGAATGGTTGTGAAGGGAAGGCCACAGACACTGAGTTCCTCCTCCCCTGTCATGCCCTTTCAGCAGTGGCATGGCCTGCTGCACTGGGACCCTGAGGTGGCCAAGGCAGCGGCTCCTCAGGGGTCACCAAGGCTGTGACATAGAAAAGCAGTTTGTCTGTAGGGAAGGGAATCTAGGCTGGGCAAGTGCAATATATAGCACTGCATTATCATTACTTATTATGTGCAATATATCACACATAATAGTTACATATTACATGCAAAATATAGCAAGAATATCACTGACATCCCTCTGGAATGTTCCTGCAGGTCTGTGTAGGGAGGGTTTCTGGTCAGTGAGAACTATGAGGTGAAGGGAGTTACCAGCTTGCAAACCCCTCTCTTCCTCACTCTCTCCAACAGTTGGTAATGGATTGCTAAAACACAATATTAATTTATTGCAATAGGGAAGCTTGTGGTCAGCAAGATGTGAATCCCCCAGAAAGTAAGAAGTATCTTAACCCAGCTTCTCCCGTGATCATATTACATTATTAGTAAAATTACTATTGTCCTTATTGTAATGGCAAATCCAAAACACATTTACTGAACAAGAAGTTTTATAACAGAAGAAGCAGTGGTCGGTCTGTGAGGTGCCTAGCAACTCTTTTAGCTGAGATCCTGAGAGGTGTTTTATGTTTAGGAAGGTTAGCACTGCAGGATAGACATTGTGCTGAAACTTCTGGAGAGGGTGGGTAGGTGGATGTAAGGTGTGTTTAACAGGCAGCAGCAAAAATACAAAACCACCACTGGCAAAGGAACTTGCTGAGTTATCTTGCCACAGCCTTGTTTGCCAAATAAGTTGTCTGTAAACCCTGCCATCATTAAAATTCTTCACAGTGATAACAGCACTTTCCCCAGAACATTTTGTTGAAGCTTGCAAATGGAATTATCTGCTATGACTGCTCTTTTGAGCAGTGCAAATCTTCAACAACAATCCTAAATAAACCTGTGATATAAAGTGCATGGAACACCTGTTTTTATAAATATCTCTGCAGAGGAATGCTGGAGATAGGAAGAATAAATTACAACCAAGAGAATGGCAATTTAAAACATGCTCTAACCCTGTTTTTTCCTTGGCACTGCTCTACATTAACTTAGCTCCAGCCCCTGGAAAGGCAAAAGTCACAGCTTTTATTTACAGAACTCAGAGTTTCTAAATAAGAAACAATAAAGAAGTGAAGCTTTGCAGGAAAAAGACACATAAAATATGAACAAGAAATACTACATTAGCCTCTGTGCCCAGAAAGATGCCAGTATTGGGAATAATATGCCATTTTAGCAGAGATACAAACATTATGACCTGACTGTAGTACAAACACCAGGCTCCCCACTGGGGAAATCATATCTCTTTTCAGGTGATGGATACCAAATTACTCTCTGGTGTCTTGTTAAGAGCTCAGTGCTCAGCACCTCACCATGCACAGGACAGCCACCTTTCTGCTTTAGGCTAGGACTGCTCCTCAGAGATTTGAAATGACTTCCCTGAGTTTGGGTGTAACCCTAGGCATGAAGTACTTCTTAATCTTATCCTAAACCACTACCGCATGTAAAAGTCCAGAGCTGAACTCAGTGCCTGGAAAGCAAAGAAAATATTTAGCAATGGCCCTTTAACCACTCTCTGTCTCACACTTTACAGCCTGGCCTTAGCTCAGTGAAATCTGGGCTGTTTAGAAAGGACCAGAAAGCTTTGCCATGTCCCAATGCTATAACTCAGAAGACTCTGCTTCGTCTTGCAGCATGTACAGGAACTGGGAACTAGTGTTTCTCTTCCATTTCACCCCAGCCAGCTCTTCTCATTCTAATGCTGCTCATTCTGGTGAGTTTTAGGATGAAACAATTTGGGCAGTCACAAGAACCTATAAAGTTGGTCTTGGATAATGATGGTCCAGGTGTCTTACTATAGAACAGGTGAGAAAAATAATAGATCTTATCCAGAAGGAAAAGTTGCATTGTACTGTCTAAAGGAGATTCATAACTATAACTCAGTAGAGAGGCTGTGATGCTGCTACACTGAGTTAGCCAGTATAATTTGCTGTGCTTTGCCATTGTACCTTTAAATAGGTACAGAGCAGGTATGATCAATCCAGACATGTGCCATAGAGCTCATATCATTTTCTACCTGTCTGGGAGATGACTTTTGTCACCCTGGTAATACAACTCCTACGTAGCTGCTGTGCCTGCTAGATGTGCTGCTGGCAAGGGAAAACACACATATCTTTAGGCATTGGCCATGGTGAAGGATGATTGGGTTGAAATATAGAATTCTTTTTCAGGATCTCCTACTCACAGCAAATAAGCAGTACCTACGGATGTTTTAATTTTTCACACTATACTGCTGTCCTGTGTGGCCCAGGCTTTGTAACGACTGTCAACACAAATGTCAGGTGGTATTTATTACACCAGAACCAGAGCAAGGAATTTCTAAAGACCTTAAGGAAAGCATATTTAGTTTCTCATGCTCAAGAGAAATTCTGGAATAATTCCAAGGGAGGAAAGAAAATGGGATAAAATTTTTTAACTTTCAATGAGCCATATCTGCACATACAGATTTCCTGTGCTAGAAGGACTTTTGAAGCGGATGGGATGTGACCAACCCCCACATTCCCAGAAATGTAGCTGAGCTCTGACTCTCTTTTGCAATTCAGGGCTACGGTAATAATATTTGTATGGTACGCTCAGTTAAATTGCCCTTCCCAGAGGCAGTGCTCTGGCCTGCTCCGATGGACACCAGGAAAATGCCACCTGTGAGAGAGCAGGTGAAACACACTCAGGTCCACTGCTTTCTTAGAAGCAGCTGGTAGGTATTGCTCTTACCAAGAGCATTCAAAGTCCTTGAAAAGGCTGAGGTGAGCAAATGCCTTGTCCTTGCTGCAGCCCCTGTTTCCGTCGCTCTCGGTCCCTCGCAGAGGCCTGAGGCAGAGGCGGCGGCACCGGCGGGGGAGGGGCGCGGCCGGGGCCGCTGAGGGCGCTGCGGGAGGGCCGGGGCCGCTGAGGGCGCTGCGGGAGGGCCGGGGCCGCTGAGGGCGCTGCGGGAGGGCCGGGGCCGCTGAGGGCGCTGCGGGAGGGCCGGGGCCGCTGAGGGCGCTGCGGGAGGGCCGGGCTGAGGGGAGGCAGGCGGGTGGAAAGCTGAGATTGCACAAAGGAAACTGAACCCCCGGTAGGGGAATAGTGCCCGGATAGTAAGCTAGTGAGGGAAGAAACAAAGACTAGGGGGACCCCCAAAATAGAAGAGATGCCAGTGGTATGAAGACAATGGGAGAGAAGGTTGTGGGTATTGTGTCCTGACTGTGTCCTACCCAGATAAATCCCATTCTATCTCCTCTTTTCTCTGTCTTATGTGTAGGGACTGATACGGCAGCCTCTGCTCCCTGCTCGTGCAGCCCTGAGGGCTCTGCACTGCCTCGAGGGCTGGGCGCTCCTGGGATGGACGATGACCTCTGCTAACTGCAGTTAGGTTTTTGAAAACATTCTGGAGTCTTTTGGATTAAAATGTGCAACACTCTGTTAGACATACCCAAGCAGGAGTCAATAACATAGCCCCAACACAATTGCCTCTTGTGTGGGAGGCTTTTGGATCCTTCCCAGTGTTTATAAAGCAGATGTAAATTAATGAATGCATTCATTACTAATAATGACACAAATGTATGAAAAACTTTTAAATAAATACTTGAAAGAGTACTGAGCCTACTACCAGAATGAAGTCTAAGGGTTCTCAGCAGCAGACTGCAGTAGAAAATTGTGGCTGAAAGGAACAGATGTTTTAAATGAATGCTTTCAGTGTGCTGAACTAAAATATAATTCAAACACATACAGAAGACATATAGACTGGCTTTCAGCAACACAATCCCCTGAAACACCTATACAAGTAACCTTGTTTTGGATCAGCAAGGCTTATTCTATTTATAATCAGTAAGTGTAAGGCCCATAGACCATTTTAGTTATCAACCTTTTCCAAATGAATATCCTAAGCATTTCTAATCACAACCAAGTGATTTCCATTATTTTGACCTCCATCTTCTTTGACTGGATCAATAATGTCTGATGTAATAATTTATCAAAATATACTGGGGAAAATTATTGATTTTTCTTGTACATATTAGCTAGGAGAAAAATACGTCAGGCTCTCACTTTAGTCTAAATGGCTTCCAAGATTTAAATTAAACTGCATTTGGTATTTGTATGAAGGATATTAGTGCTGTATGTAAAACAAATCACTGAAGCTGAAATGGATGTTTTACTTGCCCCAGTTCCCCTGACGCTTTTATGGCACCCATCACTGCAGTGTGTTTTTCATACCCTAATTGCTTTGTGAGATCTCTCGCTCTGCCTCTGCCTCCCACCCCTGTGCACTGGCGCAGCGTTCAGCAATGCCGTCTGACACTCCTCATCCTGCCTCTTGGGGAGGCTCAACTCGAGGCCAACTGGAGATTTTATTTAGTTGAGAGATGTACTATAGAAGTAGAAATCTTTCATGTAAATCCTGGGTGTTCACAAAAGGATCAAAAGCTTATGTGTATACGATGGTATGGGGCAGGATTAATGTTTAGCTATGCTACGTTTTTAGGTGTGGGGTTTATTAGTGACTAAGTAGTATTTGAAAGAAGACAAGAAAAGCTGTATGTTACAATATGCTGCATTTTCTAACAGTACTGTGCCCAAGAACCATCAGTTGCAATTCATTTACAAATATCAAACTTGTGGAAATCTAGCCAATTTTATTTCTTAATAGCTCTATACTAATACATTTTGGGGAGGAGGGATGTGAAGATGAAAACACTAAAACAATGTGCTGAGTCATTAGGTAGAATGAACCATCCCTTCCCCCCGCAGCTGTAATCTGTCACTGTATCACTTACCTATTGCATGTGTTGTAATAGCCAACTGTAGTTTCTTTTTCACCTTTTGTTTCAGATGAAGAGACTTAAAAATTGCAAATGTTTCTCCCCTTAGATGCAAGAGCATCAATCACGAATAATACTGAGCTCTCTGCCTCATATTGATTCTTTTGTGAACTAAGCCAGATGGGTTCAGATATGAGCATGATCTAATATTCCCCTTAGCTTGATTTATAGATTTCTTTGTGCATTACCTGACCATAAATGAGTCTTGCATTATTTCTTGTGTGCCTGTCAAATTAAAGAAAAATATTCTCATTGACCTTTCAACCTGGGAGGAAAAAAAGAGTCAGAGACATTTTACTGCATGTATTACAGGGGTCTTGGTGCTTACATGCCAATTAAGAGTGTGTGATTATGAAAGAGGTCTAGAAATTTGTGTTGTGCGTAATGATTTCATTTTCCTGTAAAGCACGCAGTGGATGTACTGAGAGTAGCATAAGCTACATTGCAAATAACCCTAGAAGAGAGAAGAAGAGGAGAACAATTTGGCACAATTCATTCCTTAATTTACAGAAACAAGCACTGATTGCAAGAACTGAAATGTTTTTCTTGAAGAAAATAATGCTCTTTAAAACATAGACCCAGCAAGCAAAATTGCTGAGATGTCGCCACAGACGCGTTAATGCCATGGAGGGAATGAGCATCGGGGGCATCTGCTGACCCCAGAGACCTCTTCTGGGAACAAAATGAGTTTAATATGTATGAAAAATAATGAGCAATGTATCACGAGCCTATCATTAGGACACAACCTTGGGCTCTGGACTTGCAACCAACTTGAATAGGAGACACTGAGCTTCATCTGACCAAAGAGCTCCTGCTTAACCTGAAGGGACCGACCTCAATGACCCATCACCTCCTCCCACAGTTTTCAAGCATGTTTCTACAGCTTAATAAGCCTATTATCTCCTCTGTATTTATTTGCAAATAATGTTCAAATCTAGCAAACCTAGGCATTAAAAAAAGAAAATATTTCCATCTTTGCAATTCTTCAGTTTGTTGACTAGATGAAGTATGGTAAACATGCCCTGAAACTGCTCAGCAGACCAAATCCCTGTCATGTTTCTATTTAGATTGTATCTCTATTCTGTATCAGGAGATGACATTTTCAGTAAGAACAAAATTTTAGCTTCTGCCTTCTAAGAAAGAACTTTTAAAATAAGTCTATGTTATGTGAGCATGCCACAAAACCTGGCTGGTAGCCCTGGCTCTGGAAACAGGCAGACCTGTTTGTGTTCTCAGTTCTCTTTTCCAGGTACCCCACCTCCATGTGTCTGTGTCACCAGAAAAGTACTTTTTTCCCCCGATTTTTCTCCACCTCAGGTATGTTTAGACTAGGCAACCTGCTCCTACGAATGAAAATAGAGGTTCAGGAATATTAATGTTCCTTTCTAAACCCTTGTTAAGGTCATTGAAACATTGACTACCCCATCTCCTAGACTATGGTCTTTATTTGATTCTTAAATGGCTCTGCTGTGGCAAGAAATCTTTTCTTAACACATCCAACTGGCCAAACACTGGAGTGTTTTACATCTGCCCAGGGATGCACCTAAACAGTATATCTGTTCTGGGGGCCTGTATTCATGAGAGAAGGTCATAAGTATAGATTTTCTTTGGTGTGGATGCTTTATTTTAATTCCCGTGGCTGATCACATTTGTTTATTTTTATTACACTAAGCTTCCAGTCCCCAAGAATGGGATCTGTGGTGCTAAAGACACTTTTATTATATATGAGACTTCAAGTGATAGTCTTTGCCCTGAGGAGCTCACAATAAAAATAAGCAGGCAGATAGAGAGATAAAAGACATGATTCAGCGTAAGATGTAATTTGCTGTATGAAGCTGATCCAATTGTATTTGAAGGATTTATTTTACAGATGAAGAAACTTAGGCACAATGAAATGAAATGACTTGCAGAAAATACCACAGAAGCCCATGGAAAAGTAAGAACTAAACTCTGATTGCCCCACAGCTCCCAGGACAGCCCTTCTCTTTGAAGGAGAGGGAACTATTTAAGCCTTACGTGTACACAACTACATATGCTGTACACCCCAGTTTGTAGAAATCTTACAGGCTATGCAGTTCTGCCATGCAGCAGGTTTTTTGTGTTTTTTTTAATTCCTCTGCTGTGCATAAGCCTGGCACTATCTCTTCTTTGTGAGTAGTTCTTATTCAGAGATACTCTAGACATCTAGCACAAATGGTGCTTTGAAGAGATGTTCACTGCATAAAGACACAGAAAATGCACCTACATTTCCTATTCTGGTCAGTATATTTATATGAAAAGTATTGTGGTGATAGATCAAAATGCAGTGATTGCTATTCCCCTTCACATGGTGATTTATAATTGTGGATTTACATCTGACTAAAAGACTCTTCAGACTGTCTGGCTTGCATGGTAATAACAACAGGCTCTCCTCAATATCCTTTTAGTATGGCAAAGTCCCTTCACTTTAAACAATTCCATGAACACACAAAGTGAGAGTTAAAAACCTCTTGCAAAATATAAAAATAATAAAGCACAATCAGTGAAACCCTAAATCATAATGACAACTTTATCCAGTGTCAGCTACAGACACTCACTGACTACAATGGACTTTTAAGAGAAACATTTCTATATCTGGTAAGCAAAACAAAACAAAACAAACAAACCAAAAAAATGATAAAGGGAAAAGAGGCAGGGAAAGAATTTTGAAGAATTTCTTAATAGAATTGAGGGGCTAATAGCAGAAGAAAACTATTGATCCTGTGATACTATGGAGTTTTATTTCACAGAAAAAATAGGATGCTGTAGGCTCAAAACATCCTGTTCCCTTTAATAACATTTCTCAGTCTGGGAAGTAAAAACATCCACGAGTCACCTTCATGTCAATATAATATAAACATAATTATCTTTGTTTCCCTGTGTTGAACCCACTAAAGGGCTTTTTTCTTCAGTTGCCTGGAAAAACAAATGTTCAAGGCTGAGGGCTGGTACCTTGCTGTTGGTAAGAGCTGGACTATGGCATTCTCATTTAAAAAGTAAAACAACAGACTGACCTGTGAGACCTTTACTGTATAATGAATAGGATCTTAAAAGCAGACTGCTTCATGGAGGAGTTTTCTCCTGGCATCAGGACTGCAAATTTCTTCCTGCCCTGAGGTTGGTAATGGCCGCAGTATGAATGTGCTCCAGGCTTCCAGGGAAGGGAAATGCTGTAATCCATGCATTTCCCCAGAACTCTCCTCCCTACTTCAGTATTTCTAGAGCTTTCTTAGAACACAAGTCCACAAGAATTCGTTCTAGAATGATTATGTCTTAGAAAGGCTGAAAACAAAGCCAAAATGTGCCTCAACTTCCTGCTGATATTTAAGACCTGAGCCATCCACACCAAGAATCCTTGCCATCTGTGGCACCCTTCAGGGGGAATATGCTGTGCTCTTCAGGTCATCTCTGCACAGCAGGGAAATATCTTTTTTGCTGGACACACACTGCCCTTATGAGGCAGTGAGGAGATAACCTGAGTTGAGCTTTTCTGGAAGTATCCATCACTACAGTCCAAACAATAAATCCTTCTTCTCGCCCCGCAGTTTATTCCGTAGTAGAAACATAGATAGTGACAGAGAAAATCACTTGGATCATCTAGTTTACCCCTTGCTGGGGGAAAGATGGTTTCTTGCATTCATTGTTTTTGCAGACAATACCTCACCCAAAATTATCACCTGACCTAAAGTCTGACAGAGAAATGGAATATTACAAAGACAATTCCTGCTCAGGTGCCTGGTTTATTGTTTGTGTAGCAGCAGAGAATGAGTACAGCTTACAAGACGAAAAGGGGGGGAAGAACTGTAAACCTTTCTGCTTCCCAAGGACACCAATTCAGGGGAGATGTTGAGGGAGGGAGAAGACAGACATTATGTGTCTGTGAGTAGAACTGTCCTGAGGGGGTACTAATCTGTGCGAATTGTTGGAAATCACTAAAAAAGGAATAAATGTAGTAGTGGTAACTAGGGGGGTCCTGAAGGACTCTCCTTCCCTAATCCAGAGATTCCCTGAGAAATGACTGGGAGGCCTTCCCCATCTGTTTTCCCCATAGCACTCCCTATAAAGGGAGGAAGTCAAAAAAGTGTTGATGTCTTTTCTTCCTAAAATTATAAAGAGGATGATGCCTCTCAAGGTTCTGTACAACGGCTGGAAGCCACAGTTGCTCCCTAGGACCAGACCCACTAAAACATGATTTTGTAATGTCAGTGGTTTTTTAGGGCTTCATGTGTGCTCTTATACCACAAGTTACAATTTTATTTCCAGAAGGTGTTTGCTTTCATAACATTCAAGGTGACTCTAGGACAAGACCTAGAGCAGTGAGAGGGAAAAGCAAGGCTTTGCCATACTTTGACTCATTCAAGGTCCAGCCTGTGGGAGACTCATCTTGTCTCTGCCACCAGGAATTGCTGTAAACTGTTCCCATCCTCCTTGGTGTCCTTGAAAGGACACTTTAACAGCCAGGCAGCCTTCTGTTCTCCATGCATCCCTTGGGGCATGGATGCCAGCTCTCCTTTCAGCTTGTCTGGCTTCTTCTCACTCTTATATTTGAGTTTCAGCTCTAGGTTTTGAATTTATTCCTTCTTGCACCCTTTTACCCCTTTGCCTCATGTCTGTTGCCTCACCAGGGCCCTTGGACAGCCCAGATCCCTCTTTTCTTGCCTTAAGCAGGTGCATGGGTTGCTGTCTTTGCCTGATTTTATTTACTGTATTTTGCAGTCAGCGTGGGGGCTGGGGAGGGATATGCTGGGAGCAACGTCAGAGACAGGAGGTCAGGAGAGGCAAAACCAGTTAATGGATTGGTGTTTTACCATGCACTACGTGCTCCTCAGCCTTTCCCTCCCCTCTTTCAACCCTGCTTTGCCCTCCTGCTCCATCAGCAAAGAGCACAGCCTGTTCCCTGGGTTTTGGACCAGGGCTCATGCTGAGGGCCCAGACAGGCTAAGCTATCCCTGTCATCTGCTGAAGGATGGCAAAGACCTCTGTGTTCCTATTGCATGAACAACTGAGTTGGTATGGCCAATCTTTTAAACAATCAACTAAGAAAAAGGTGATATTTTGGCCCAAACAGGGTGGAGATGGAGATGAGAGGCTCTTGTTCGTGGGGACAGACAGGAAATACAGCTTTCCAAATCAGTTTATTTTGCTTATGATTCACCACAGGATTTTACCTTTCCTTTTGGAATGTTGTCAGCACATGTGGACAAAAGACACGGTATTTTGCTATATTGTTGTATTTAGACCAGCCACAAAATAGTAGAATCCAGATCATATCCAACTATCATGTGATTATATGGCAAACTTGCACAGCAGGAGATCCTCTGTTCCACGCTCAGCCCTTGACAGAGCTCTCACAAGCAATGTGAGTGATGAGCTCCTATTTAGGAACTGACAAATTTGTGTGGATCAATGATTACTAAAAAGAAAATGTCATGAAAGAGGACATTTCGGTGCAGTATCATCCAGGAGCTGTCAATATCTCTTCTGGGAAAATTTAAATAAAGTCGTCTTACAACACATATTTCAAACACTTTGAATTTAATAATTAACTAAAAGACAGACACAACAGCCCATTTCCAGAGTGGATTTCAGTGTCCATTAAAACCACTGATTGTCTAAAAGGCAATTACTTCCTTGTAATCCTTGCTGAGGCTTGCTGGGATCTTTCATTTATTAAGTGTTTTATGAACTATTTGTTGTTTTTTGGTTTTTTTTTTTTTAATGAGGGTAGCAACTAATTAAACATGAGAAACATTACTCTGAACTTAAAAAAAAATCCAAATGTTTTGTTTTGACACTTATAAGAAAAAAAGTAATTTTTGTATTGGAAATTATTTTTAATTTTGAAGATTTCTGTTTCAGTGATAAAAATGAAACACTCAAGTTGTCTTTTGGACAACTGAAGCAATTCTTCCCCCTACTGATTTTGGTTCAACCACTGAAAAGAAAAAATATCCAGAGTCCAATTCTTCTGGCAGGAACAAGCTCTGCAGGTGTTAGTTGTTCACTTGGTATTGTCCTATGAAGCTGTCATGGCTCTGCTGACACAGAGGGAGGTGAAGTGCCAGTGAAATCGGCAGTATTGCTATGAATAAATATTTATAAAGTTCAAAGATAGGAGATATTTGAGAAAGTTTGTCCTGTTGTTTATGTCAGCAGTCCTCATGTGCATTGCTATTAATAGTTATTGGAGGGTTTTTTTCAATAAGTAAATGTAGAGCTAAAAATTAGTTATTTTAAAACCAATATTATTACAGGTATTCTTTTTCTCATGATTTTTTCAGAACTGAGAGCCTAATTGCAAACCCATTACAAGCCCAGGACAAGAAGAGCCAGTGGTTTCACAGAATAAAGGAGTAAGCAAAACAAGGGGCAGGTACCGAGTGCTGGGGGAGTAGGAGGAAGAAGCAGGAGAAGCACTGCTCGCTCGGTGGGTTGTTGTGTTTGACGAGGGACACCGGGGGTGCCCGGCAGCACAGGGAGTGGCACACACACAGAAATCCAATCCTGAGCACGTCCACTGAGCCAAACACGCTACAGTGTAGGAGGCTGTTTCCACCTTTCAGATCTTTGACATTGTTAGAAATCTTAATATGGCCTCATTTTACAAATTTAGGTTCAAATTTCTCCCTTCTTCTCAACCTCCCTGTTGCTCTGGGGGAGCTGCAATTCTTTCACCACACAAAGATCTCACTCTCAGGCATGAGCTCCTTTTCCATGATGGGATACAACCTTTTCCTGAGGCTTTTTGCATTTTACATTTGTCAGGTGTAGATTTTTTATAAACTTTAGGAACAGCAACAAGGTAAAAGAGGCAGTGCTGTGTGCTGGAGGCTGGTGCTGGCTGAGCCCTGAGGTCTGCTGTGGAGAGCTCAGGGCAGGGTGGACTGGGACTGGCAGCTCCTGTGGGATGCTGAGCTGAGACAAGGGGAGATTTGTCAGTACAGCCAAATCATAGTATCCAGGCTGGATAAAAATCATCTAGATGGAGTCTTTCTGCTTTCCCCAAACTGAATTTCCTTCTCAAGAATTTTGTATTTCATGACAAGTTTTAAAACAGACATTTTTTTAATCTTAAAAAAATCCAAAACGTAGAACTTCCCATAGGACAGAAATTAATATTTTGGTGATAAATCGGAGGAAACTATATTAACTGGAGAAACTGAATGTCTGGGGACAGGTAGCTGATAGTACTTTCCAAAATGACAGAGATCCTTATATATGGCACAGGGATAATCCTGAGGACAGTCCTGCCTCCCGTGTTACCTGTGCAGAAGCTGCACCGAACTCGTGCAAAGCTTTTGCAGCAGACAATAATCAACCTTAGGAGCCTTTACAACCAGTTGCCTTCTCTAGTCTTACTGCTTTCTGTTGATACTTTGGCAGCAAAATGGAGAGTTATTTGGTATATTTTCATTTGCAAAATTACATTTGGAGAGGAGAAAGATAATTTCATAAAGTAAACCAATATAAACAAAAATAGCCCTTCCGGGTAAGAAAATACAGCTAACTGTGGGAAGTGCATGTAAGTCAATACAAATAACAGCCATCTAAAACCGTGATGCCGTGTATTTCTAGCAACCAAACTTCAAAAAGAATATGAAAACTGCAAAAGAAGATGAAAACAAAGGAGGACAATGACATGTAGATCAGAGAACATAACATGTGGAGAGGCTGAGAAAGCCAAATTCATAAAGTCCACTGAAAGAAATGGCTCAGGGTGAACATGACCACAGTCTAATATCAAAGTAACAACAGAAATGAAGGAAGTTATTCACAGTCTCAGAAAATTGTAGCCAGGGAGCAATGGCCTGAAGCTAAGAAAGAAAAAGTTTAGATGAGATATCAGAGGGAAAAGAAGTCCTGAGAAAAGAAAGTAACAGGGCAGTTGAATAGCCAAATGGGAAGTGCCCAGTGTGGCATAACTGCCAGGCTTATGCAGCTGGTGAGATGGTGTATGGCTGGAAAAAGCAGGGAGGCTTTAATCAGATGCACAAGAGCCAGCTGTGATGGAAAAAGTACTCCTTGGTCTCACAGGCTCTGCTCCAGGTAATGGCACACAGTGCTGTGTGGAACTACAAGGCAGAGCTGCTTTGAATTAGCCCAGCTGCTTCCTCTGATGCTCTCTTATATACCTCCTTTATCCATCATGCACCCTCCCTTCCCATCCAAATGTGGATAAATTCCATGTAGTCCTCTCATACTGAGCTCAGCTTTCTGTCCTGCTGACAAGAGGTGTCAGGAGAACTGCTGGAAGAAGAAGCAGTTGTTACTAGGGCAAGGCCAGCCAAGAGGGTTGCTGATAAAATAGATTATAGAAGTCTCAAAGTCACTTAAGGATGAGGAGCTAGAGGTGTGCATGAATAATGCCAATGACCGTACAAAAAATTCTGCAACACTGAAAAGTTGGAAGAAACCACTGCCTCTGCTCAGAGCACTGCAAAAGCCAACACTGACTGGTCTCCACTGAAAGAATGAGGAGATTCCCAGGGCTGAGCAGGACTTTGCGGAGAGAAGACTTGAAGACTTTTCCTGGAGGAAATTATGAGCTCTGGTGGTGGGTCCCGTCTGCACAAGTTCTCCCCACTACTTCTTTGCCCTAGAAATGCATGGGAATGGGGTCAGCCAGGTTGGAGACAGGCTGATATTAATTCTCTAACATGTGAGAGAAAGGTATTTCTAACACACACCTCATACTTCATAAGGTGTGCTAATAATAAACAGCAGTGAGTTTATAGTCCAGAGGACACCCTGGAGATGGGATTCGGTGGCTCCGAGGAGCGTGGGAGGAAGCAGGAAGGCTGTTGCTACCCAGGGGCATGAGGCTCCTGCGGCGAAATGATGCACCATTATCACAGAGCTCACTGTTGGCTGGCACCTAGTCAAACTCCTGGGCACACAGCAACCAGCACCCAGGGTGGTTTACAGCACAATTAGAGCTACTGCCAGAATAAACACTCAGTGTAGAGCACAGAAACCTCTTGCACAGAAACCTGCCATAAATAGTGCCAGGCGTCCTTTCCTGTTGGGGCACCGCTGCTGAGGTCTCTGCACACCCAGCAACACTGCCTAAGGGCCTTTCCACACACCTCACCTGGGGGCACTGCCCACGAGTGGAATCATTTCATTTTCATTGTGTCACAAGTGAAGCAAAAAAGCCAAACAAATCTGTGCTGAAATTCTCCAGCTGAGGGCCACCATTTTTAGACTCATCCAGGGAGCTGATGAATGTTTTGCCAGTGGTATCTTGGTGATGAGCATCTAGCAAAGGGAGTTTCTTGGGTTTGCTGGTTTATTGTTTACAAAGAATTACTCAGCATAATGATTTTCTGATATCTTCACAACAGGTAATAGAAGAAGTATTTCAAAAGAGATACAACTGGGATATAACTGGGTTATAGAGAAGGTTCATTTATGGTAAATGAATCACTATCAAATCACTATCACTATCAAATCACCAATCACTAAAAATGTCAGATGCAATACTTTGAAGACCAAATGAAAAAATGAAGAGTTGTTTTTCTTTGGTTTCAAAGCTAAATCCATATCACTTGTTTTGCAGAAAATCCATGGCAATTACTGGTGAAATAAAAAAATCTAAAATACTTTTAAAAACATGATTTAAATATATATTTTTTTAATTTAAAATCGTTATTTTAAAAGTTATCCCTTTTTATTTTAAAATTATTCCCCATCCTAAGGAATCCGGATAGGTAAGTATAAACAAGTACTTTCAGAAGATATGTCCTTGGAAAATCTGGAAAGAATAAAGAAACAAAAGAGCTGCACAGGTCTGCTGTACCTTCCTCTAAATTGCTTTCCCTCACTAACTCTGCTAAAACAATTGCAGCTACATCCATGAGCTCAAACACTGGTATTTCTGGAAGGGAACTGCAGTCATTCTGAAGACATATCTCTGTTACAATCTATAATGAATGTAATCTTCAAGGGGCAATAATTTCTCTCAATTACACAATTTTTCTATTAAAAGTGGCATGTGTTACAAGCTGGGTTGTCAGCTCCTCTGGCCATGGACACATACATTTCTCAGTAAAGCATCTTAGGCACCCCCTGTATGCTATCAATAAGATCACTAATAATGTTAAAACTTTTTTTAAAATTTAATTGCATGTTAACATAATCTTCCAAGTTATTTTTTCAATATAAATACATAGGGCACAACAGCTGTTTGGAGATCTCCAATTAGAGCTGTTTTGTGGCTGTCTCTACAGAAAATGCCTTTGGCTAATATAATTTAAACCTCTTCTGTGAATGAATTTCATGCTTTGAAGCTAGCTAATAATTTCTGTCATTTAAGAACAATGTTCCATGATTTGCTCCTAATAGTACAAAAGGGAAAATGAGCACTCCCCTGCGCTGCTGCTCCCACCTGCCCGTGTGCCAGAGCACTGCCCTGGATTTCCCAGGAGCTGCCCTGCTGCTGCCACGTGCTGGCTGGGAAGGGGGCGAGGACTGCGGGACGGTGCTTTTGCAAAAAGTGCCGGAGCTGGGAGAACTTCACCGTGCAGTCCCAAGGTCACAGCAGAACTGGGAAGGAGAACTATAAATTACTGAAAAGTGCTGGACTGCAGCCAAGCCCAAGGGAAGCTGCATTTAGCGTATCATTCTCTAAGCAGCAGGAGGAAACCTTAACTCCCTTTCAGACAGAATTTGAATGGAATTTGTTATACGAACACTTGATTGAAATATCACCGACTGACTTTCCGTGACAACTCGGAAATGGGTTGCAGTCACGGGGGGGATCCTCTTCCAACCAGCCCAAAATGATGATGAGGATGATAAAGCCCTATTCAAATATTTATGAAAACCAGAAGAATTTCTGTGCTAGCAACATGCTGCTACTATAACAGAGACCTCAGATAATCTGACATTACCCTGAGCTGAGGTTTCTCCCAGTGTAAACTAAAGGTGGAATAACAAGCTGATTCTAGTATTTTGAAGTAAAAGTGCTGCAACAGAAGTTAATAATAATGTATTAGAGGAACACAGTGGAGGTAAGTGTGAAGATATTTTATTTATAGATACTATGTACAGGCTGCCATCAGTGCTGTGGCCTTCCTGTGTAAGGCACAGAATAGAAGAGCTTTACATGAGCTATAGACTCGCACGTGTTACACGCACCTACAACATCCAATGCTGTGGGGAGACACCAAGACCTCCACAAGTGGTGGCATACACAAAACAATATGGGCAGTGCTATTCCAAAGCAGTGTTTATGACAAAAGGATGAAATAATTAATTAATTCAAGGATTCAAAAGTAACTTTAGATTTTAAATGTTGAAAAAAAAAAGAGAAAGAAATTGTTCATGTAAATTTTCTGTATCATAAAACCTCTGCACCTTGCTATCACACTGATAACTCCAAGACCGGTATTTGAAGATGTGAGATAATATTACTGCCAGCCTCAGTGGGAAGAGGGGCATCTTGAAAGGAAACCCCCTCCCCCTAGTCTACAAAGGAATATTGGCATTAAGTGATGAAACAGCTGTCATCCTTCATCTTGGCACTAAGTTAGGTGATGGAAAGCAGTGAAGAGATGCTGGAGAGTTTGGGGAGCACTGTGTGAAGGCAGACAGTTCAGTAATTTATTGGACAGCAGCTTCCTTGGGTGGATCATACAGCCATAACGAACAGGCAGATGTGAACTATTTTGCTAGTAAGTTATAAGTGACTCATTAAAACATTGTCACAGGGCTTTGGTATTATTCGAAGAAACACTAACAATGGGATCTGAATAGTCATTGAGAAGAAAAGCCAGAAGAAGAATAAATTAGCTTCTGCAGTTGGAGAGGGAAGTTTTTGGATGTGAGTGTGATAAAATATACTTTTGGGGAAAGCTGGAAAAAAGCATGTATGTATTTGTAAAATATCATAGAGATGGCAGGGAAGGAACTTTCCCTAGAACTGGTGGATGTGGAAATCTGTGTTGGGGAGTAAGTTCTGCACTGGGGGATGGAAAGATGAAATAATAGTTGGTCATGCTCTGCCTTACACCCAGGGCCGTGATAACCCCCAGATGAAGAGGTTTTGATCACTGCAGATTAGGACAGGATTCTCTCTTCTGTTACTTGAGAAACGAGGCAAATACATTTCTGCTACAAGAAAGGGGCTGCGTTCTGTCCGCTCGCCCTTCTCTGAGCCTTTGGCATCTGCTCAGCTGAAGAAAATAACTCCTCTTCTGAACTGCAACACAAAGGGGAGATTCATGGCATCATCCTGTCTATGTGCCTGCAGACTCACATGCTTTACTGACCAGGATGCTCCTTGTACAATTTCTTTCTTTATTTCCTAGACCTTTTCACAAATGGATTTTGTGATTCCTGAGAAATGAGAAGTCTAAAGGTTCACAAAACAACGATCTGTCTGCTTTTTGCCAATGAAAGAGCAACTTAGCTTTTACTCCTTCTTATGCACTAGTCTAACTTCTGATGCACTCTTTAGATTTCTGAACTTATTTTACTAATTCAACTCATACTGATTTATGTGTTTTAAGCAGATCAAGCAGCTCATGCAAAAAACCCTGTTAAAGTATATTAAATAATTATTTATGTAACATCTTCCATTAAAGAACTTAAAAGCAACACAAAAGTTAATTGAGCTTCTTTGAGCTAAGTACTATCCCCATTTCAGGACATAGAAATGAAGGTATATTAAATTACATATTCAAACATAGGTGCCTGAAGTCAGCCATCTAAATATACATGTCACCAGCTAACTACTGCTGTGATTCTCCCAACTCAGAAGGGGATCGGGTCTGTATTTGAGGACCACACTGACTAGAAGGAGAAACCAACCTCCCTCAAACTGTTTCTGTGCAGGCATTAAAGGAACCCAGGATTAAAGACCAGGATCTCTTGCAGCTTTGGCTAAATTAGCAACTGTTAAAAAATAAAGCAACTTTTATTTAGCTCCTAGCTTAAAGGGGATGTCAGATCACAGGCACTCGAGTTCAAAAAGCACTCAGAAAGTTTATGCAACTGATCTGGCCACCTTTCCCAAGGTGAGTAATTAGTGCTGTCTCGAGGACTGCCATTTACTTAACATTTCCCGACTTTCACAAGGTTGGTTGCTGTATGAATGGTGGTTGGCAGATCAGGCCCTAGCAGATCTTAACGTGGCTGTGCTTCTCCTTGGCAGCACTGCAGGCAGCATCAGTCCCCTTCTGCCTCCTGTCTTCATCCCAGGCACAACCACCAGCCCTCTCTCCCAGGACACTGACTTGCACTTTCAAGAGGGGGAGGCTTCATTCTGATTGAAGACTGAAAGACCATTTATGGCTGCCCTGATGAACATTTCAAATTAAGTGTTTTAAGGGTGGTGAAATAATTGCCAGGTTTGCATATTTAATGGACCTTGAGCTATAAGCATTCCCCAAAAATGCCTAGTTAATACTGGTTTGACAGTGAATTGGCACAGTGCTGAGCTCCGATACATCAAATTAGCACTGATTTGTGAAATGTTACTGAAAGATTTCTTAAAACCTGACAAGTTCCAAAATCAGTTTAGGAGAAGAGGGTCTCTCCCCCGACTGCCTTTTTAAAAGTCCCTTCTAGTTCCTTACCAGGACTCCAAGGGCATTCCTTTCAAAATGCTTTAGAAATGATAATTTTTTCAAACTTTGTATTTGCATCCTCGTCCAAGAGTGATCACTTCCTCTTGGGGTCTTTCTTCACAGTACAGTTGAAAATCCTCTCGTGCTGGGTCAGGAGTGGAGCTGTGGCTGTGCAGTGCCCAGTCAAGGTGCAGCTGGACACTGCACAGAGGATGAGTGTTTGATAATCTGGGATGCAGGTGCTCGGCTACCTCCAGCGGATGGCTAATGAATTCCAGGTGGGATTTGAAGGTACTGGCACTGCCCCATTACATTCCTCTATGGCTTCAGTCCTGGCAACTTCAACAGCTTCCCTCGCCCTGCACAATGTTAATACAGCTGCGCTCAGCGGACCCGACGGTGCTGGAACACCCTCAATAAACAGAGGAAAGCTGCCAGGCTCTGCTCTCCGAAGGGTTCGCGGCTCCGCCTGCCAGAGCCGGGCTTTGTTAACCTCCCCGGCACAGCCTCCGCTCGTGGCTGCCGGGGCACTGCCCGCAGCCTGCCACCAACAGGAGGAGTTTGAAGGAGGCTTATGCTGCCAGAGTAGGGGCCTTGTCCTGGTTGGTATTAGCTCACTTTGCTTCCATTTTGCTCTATGGATTTTCAATAGCTATGACAGAAGAGTGTACATTGAAACAAAAGTATTAAGAAGTATCAAGATATAATGGTGGCATTTTTCTCCAGAATTTTTATCTTCATCTAAGCAGCGATACAAATGGTAGGGTAACATTCCAGTATCTGTTAACAGACAGTGTGCTGTCACAGCTATTGAAATGTTTTACCAGCAAAAGTCATGCAACACCACCTGAGGCAGGGGCTTGTGACACTGGTTTTGATCCCCTGAAAGAATAGTGAATGGGAATAGACTGTTTAATGTTTTTTTTTCTGTTAGGGATGAATGCTGTGGTGTGCTTACTATGAGGTGGCACATGCCAGCACCTAGTAGCTCTAAAAATGGCACTGCCAGACCTGGAAGGTCGTCCCCAGCATGGCAGGGAGTGTGCTGCAACAGTGTCCCCCGTGTTCCAACTTTTCTCAGCTGTCTTCCCTCTCTGCTCTTCAGCAGTGGGGTCATGCTGTGAAGATGAGATCCTGCTGTCCCTTGACTTTTCTCATGGCCTGTGCTCCACTGCTGAAGCCATGGTTCCAGGTTTCAGTGGCGGCACCAGGAGCAGAGCCTGTGCCTGAAGAACATCTCCCTACAGAGTGCCTGCTCCAGCTCCTATGGGACTGCCATGGTTGTGCCTCACAGAAACAGAAAACTCCAGGAAACATCTGTGGGACCTCGTCTCTTTGTGATTGTCCCCACCAGCTCCCACTCAACATCAAAAACTGGAGGCCGAAGGGCTGCTCCTGTGGCTCAGCTGAAGCCAGGGAGAAATGTCGGCTGCTGTGTGATGACTAAGTCTCACATGCTTATTGCTCCTATCAGTTAGAGCTCTTAATCACTTTGTGCTGTTTCATCCTATAACAGGAATTCACTTCAAGCTGTGAAATTCACCATTTTTGCCATGACTAATTTGTGAAATCTGCCACCTTTCTTTGTGGTTCATGTCGTGCCCTAGTTAGGCATCATCTGTCTGATTAGGGAAATCTGTGATTTGTTTCTTGCAGCTGAGCCAATACAATTTCATTCCCCTCCTTTCTTCTCTTTGCACTCAACTGAAATTTTATTGTCACCCGTGCCCTTGGATGCACCGAGGCTGGAGGGGCACGGAAGCCACCTCTGCTGGGGCTCACACACAGCGAGTGCTGGCTCTCCTCCTCTACAGAACACGTGCGCAGGGCTTGGCCTGGGGCTTTAGCCCTGGCTTTGCTTGAAGCTACCTAGGTCTGTTGTGTTTACCATCTTCCTAGATTTCTCCCAGCCTGGTTGCTGCAATATTTTGGAAATCATTTCCCACCTGCCTTGCCAGTGCCTTGTTTCACGATACAGTCATCTGTTACTCTTTACATTGAATGTTGCTGGCATTACTAAATGCTATAAATATACCCAGTATACCATAAAAATACACAAGCAGATGACTGGTCTTGCCTACAAGAAGTACTATGAATTTTTCATTTTTTTCACATGCTCTGAGCAAAATTCAGAGGGTGTTTGAGGAACATCTCATAACTAAATTCCTATTTTCTCACTGATTAGTTATTTCCCAAAAATATTTTCCTGCACTCTTAATGTCTTAATTGTTCCTTGAAGACGTTGCCAGCTCATCCATCCTTTTTTATACCCTCTTATAAACCCAGTGAAACATTATTTTAGTATTTCTGTCACTGAAATACAGTGATAAACGGTCTTCTTTTAAAATCAGTGGGAACAGAATAACGGATGTGCAGGAGAACTTATTGACTTGCTCTTGCCAAAATGGAGTCCTGCCATGAAGTTCAGAAGGATCACAAGATGCCCTGGATACTCCTCATGCTCCTCTTTTCTTGATGGTAAAGCTGATGGGTTTGGGCTACACGGTTTTACAAGACAACAACAGAAAAGCAAAGGAAACCTTCCCTCCTAGCTCATATTTTTACCATAACTTCCTTTCCACCTCTCTTCCTATATTCTTTTTTTACTAGTTTCACTCAAAATTAATCACCTCCCTGCCTGAAAAATGGTCACATGAATAAGATCAATAGCATGATTTCTCTTAACAGATAAATAAATGGGCAAATCTCTGAGAATCCCTGGCTGGAATTAACCCTTTATCAAAATCCCAGAAGAGGAGATTAAGGAACATCCCAAGCGCATGTTCATTACTTTGTCCAGCTATCAGAAAACCTAATGGGCCTGATCCTGCTTCTGCCCACACAGCTGATAACATCTCTCTGAATGACCCTGAGGGCAGGATTGTGGCTGGTGCTCAGCATCCCATGCCCTCCTCTGTGTCTGCTGCATCCAGCACAGCAAATCGCAGCCCTACCCGCCCGAGCCACTTACTTACCCCCAGTGCAGTCTAATCAGATGGCAATAAAAGCTTTTACTGTGCCATCCTGTTTGTGCTCAGCAGAAACATAAAAAGCATATTAGAAAATTGATTTTTGGCATTAATTGTGAGCAAAGAACATTATAGAGTAGAGATAGGGTGGTTTTTCTCAGGCAGAAAAATTCTATTTTAGTCTTTTAAAAACGACTCTGGAAGATGCTGAGCTAAGCCCCATGGACACACTTTTCAAATACCATAAGGCAAAGAGTAGTTACTGAATCTCCTCAGTCTTATTAGCTTACATAAACATAAAAATTTGAATAATGTTTAAAAAGCTAAATTCTCCAGATAATCCATAATCAGTAAATGTTCATTACTGAGATGTAGCAAATATGCATGAGGTTTCCCCGGTGGCTTCTTGGTTGCACGATTTAAAAGATGTAGAAAAGCCTCCTCCATGTGGGGCTGGGCAAAAACTTTGACAGGCTCCTGAGGTGATTCGGCCACAGCGTGGACCTTCCTGGTCCCTTCAGGAAGGAGCAGGAGGAAATCAGAATTCACTGTCTTGTTTTACAGCTCTGGTGATTTATAAATAAATCATCCCCACAGGATGATTGATGTCTCCATATAAATAATTAAGTCTTGACCTTATGTTATGACACCTGCTAAATTTTTTGGCACTTGAAACCAGTGCTCAGGAGAGATCCTTGACTCTTGATAAATAAAGGTGGGACTGGACTCAGGGGGGAGGGGGAGACAGGTTTTTGTTTACCCTCATTTTGTTCTGTTTGATTCCATCAGCTAATTTATGATGATTATTAATCTCTGTTGCCATCTACTCTATGGATTTAATTCCTGCCTGTGATTGCTGTTGGAAAGTTTGCTCCATTAGAAGCAGACTTTGATTGGATTTCCAGTAGCCAGTTTCCCAGACGTCCCCCAAATCATTGTGTTACCTAGTCCAGGCACCTTACAATTGTTTTTGTTTGTGATTTACTTTGTTTGGTGGCAGAGCTCCAGTAGCCTGGGTGACACTGTCATTATGCTCAACCAGGCTAGGTAGCAGGTGTCAGCAAAAGTTTAATTTGGAAGCTCATGAATTCAAAAGAAGAGCTTAACAGTTATCCCCAACACAGAGAGCTGCTGTGGCCTGAGCCTGGAAAAGAGAAAATCCCAGGGACATGAAAGGAATTGATGAGACACCAGGGATCTGACAAAATGAAATCTTCTCGGGATAAACTGGGGATGGCTTTCTTGTCAAATGGTGAGCATCATTAATAAACAAAACAGATGTAGCGGCGGCATTTCTGATTTTCATTTCTGAGACCATTCAGGTTTACTATTCACCCTCTCTCCCTGGTCCTGCAGATACAGCCTATTCTCTTAATAGCTGCAACTTTTAAATCCTGCAATAAAATACAAGAATTTCAGGTAGGTTTCTAACATTTAAAAAAAGCACCTTTGTTTTTTTTTAAACATGTTAATCTACATGCAACGCAAGTCAGCTACAGATAGAAAGCAATATTATAATACAATTACAATAAGGGGTTTCCCTAACCCCTGAAAAAGCTTAAAAAACTAATTGCACTGCTACGACCAGGTATCACGTCATTCATTCCTGGCTACTTCTACAGCCAGCACCCGGGAATCCCAGACAGGGTGCTGTCCGGTTGCCCATCACTAGCACACTGGGGCTAACATATTGTACAAATCATTCTTTGCTGTGTGTTTGCCGTGGTTTGAACATACCCGTTCTGGAGGGTTGGGTGAGGTGTAAAGGGGCATTGCAAGGTCCGAGCTGCCAGTGTGGCCGAGAAGGGGCAGGGGAATCGGGACGTGCCGAGAAGCACTCCTGCGGGAGAGCAGCGCCCAAAGAAACCCCCTGTTCTCTAAAGATAACTCAAGAAATTAAAAACTGCCTCCGTGTCCCCTCATACCGCTCCTGCTCGCATGGACTGAACTCCGGGTGAACTGGGTTTCCAGTCTAGGGAGATGCCTGCATTTATCAACTAGTTTGCTTTGTATCCCGTTATTTTCGTTACAGAAAGCCATGCCGGACTCGTACCCACGAGCGTTAAGGCCGGCGAAGCCGCCGGCTCCATCCTCACCTGGAGGTGGGTCCCGCTGCCGGTGCCCCCCGTGCCCGGGAGCGGCTGGGCCGGCCCCGCCCGGCTGCGAAGGGAGCGGAGCGGGCTCGGGCGGAGGGCACTCGCCGCAGCCCCGGGGCGACCCGCGCCCGCCCGGCCCCGAGCGCAGCCACTGCCCCTCCAGCCCCAATTACCGGCACTGGTAATTACGGCGCCGCGAGCCGGCAGAGAAGCCCTGAAGGGAGGGGGTCGCGCCGCCGGGGATGAGGAGGGGACACGAGACAAGGGGCCCCAGCGCGGCCCCGCCGCAAGTTTGGTCACTTTCCCGAAGTGGTGCGGGGAAAAGTTGGGGAGCGGCCGGGGGATGCGGAGATCCGGGTGGCGAAGCGCGTCCCGGGCCCGGGGAAAGGGGTCTCGCCACTGACCTGCGCCGCGGTCGCGCCGCCTCCCGCGCTCGCTCAGCGCATCCTCCGCGCAGCTCCCGCCGCCGCCCTGCGCGCCGCAGCCGCGGCTCCGCGCCCGCGATCCTCGGCGGGGAGGAGAGAGTAAAGCGGGACAGACCGCCCGGAGCCGGGAGGCCGCCGCCCCCCTCCCCGCCTCCCGCCTCCCGCCCCGCCGGCCCCGGCCCCGCTCGCGGCCGCGGCCGCCGCCCCGCGCCCAGCGCGCACCTCCGGGAGCAGGTGCGGCGGCCTCCGGCGGGAGCGCTCCCGGTGCTGCCGCGCCCCCGGCGCATCTTCCCTCGCCGCGGCGCGGGCGGGGCCGGCCGGGGCCGCCGCCTTTCCAGGGGTGCTCTCGCCTCTCAAGTTTGACACGTTCCGGCGGCGCCCGCCGCTCCCCGCCACCCCCGCGGCCGCGGGATCGTGCATGGTCTGCAGGGCAGTTCCGCGCGGAGCGGGGCGCTGCGGGCCGAGCGCGCCTGTGACCGCCCTGCGCGCTCCCGGCTCCCGCATCCCGAGCCTCTGCCCGCGCGGCTCCCAGCGGGATATTGCACCCCCGAGGGGCACCTTGCGGGGAGCGAGAAAGGTCCCGGGCAGGTTGCGGAGGAGGCCTGTGCGCCCCTGCTGCCGGGTGTCGTCTGGGAGGAACGGAGAAGGGAGGCTCCTCCATATCCTCCGTGTGGATACAAACATCCTGCCGGGCGTCTCCTCCGGGCTGCAATTTGTGGAATATATATGTATTTTGAGACTGGCTGGGAAGATCGGTGGCCCATACTTGCTCCCAAAAGAAGGTTGTGAACACACACCCCAAGGGCAGACACAGAAGTAATTGAGAGAATTGAAGTGATGGTGTTCTCGAACAACAAATTGGAGCAGACACACTGTAGCCAGGGCATGGTGGGCACCAAGGTGCCTTGACTTGAGCCTGGATATGGACTGTGGAGTAACAGCATAGAAGGGGCCTCTTGCACTCTCTGCTGGCTATTTCCCACCCTAAAATACAGAGAGGCTTTTCCCGCACAACTGTGCAGCAGAATTAAAGAGTCTCATAAAAGCAAAACCAGGGTATGGCTGTAATCCCCAAGAATGGCCTCGGTGGCGTGCCTGGCTATATTGCTAGTGTAATGAAGTGGCCGTTTAATTAGATTGAATAGTGCCCCCAGAGCCTGGCATCAAGGGGCTAGGCTGTGCTCTGCACCCACTCCTCAGCTTGGGAATGTGGGTCCCAGGAGCTTCTTTTGCTGCCAGGGAGGCACGGAGCGGAGCTTTGGCAGCCCGGAGGCAGCGGGAGCAGGGCTTGCCAACAAACAAAGCCGGGCATGCTGCACTGAGTACTCACCACCCACCTTAACCAGACGTTATGTGTGTACAGTGGCAAATGTGTGTACACCCAAAAGATGGATCCTATCTACAGCCCACAGAATAATTTCAGGTGTGTCTTATAAATAAACTATGACATTTTTCCTGTGACTAGGTTAGCAGAAATACATTATACTTAGTCTGCTCCCTAGCAATCAATTGTTCTAAGTAGGTGTTATTTATTAAAGTATTGATTAGGGACCCAAGTCTGTAGTCCTTTAGCAAGCCAGCTTATTGCTGGTAGGATGGAATATTTGATTGAGAGTTTTGAGATCAGACTTTATGTAATTCTATTGTTGTAGGAAAAGAAGGTGCACGTGACTGCTTTCCAGGGGAAGATGCCACTTGGAGTTCAAAGGGAAAATAACATGTGAAAACTGCAGTCACTGCTTTACCTGAGCACCTTCTGTCCTGCTCTCTGTGGTGCAGGGTGCATAAGCTGTCACAGCAAAAATAATAAGTCTAACTGGGGAAAGTGAGTTGCATACTATAAACGTAAAGCATTGCTTGACGTCTGTTGCTATGGCAGGTGACCGGGGAGAGCACCGTCCTCCAAGGGCCATCTCCTGCTCGCCTGGCAAAGGAGCCTTTCCTGCTACATCTGTGGTGGGTGCCTTTGTGAGCAGGGTGAGCAGAATGTGGCTCTGTTCTTTATTCAGGTTGTGTTATGAAAAGTGCTTTAAATGGATGACCTTGAAAACAAAGCCCAAAGAAGAGTCCTGGCACTAGGTCCACTGACAGCGAGTTCTCTGCCCTGCTGCCTGCAGGACTCACAATTATGTTTTTCTTCAATTTTGGCTCCATTACTTACAAAAAAATCCTGTGAATTTGAAAAGTAAGGTATCTTAAACCAACGATTTCTGAGGGTTATTTTTGTGTTTGGAGGATTGATTTTTATTTTTTTCCCTCTCTGTCTCCAATGGAACAGAAGGCAATGTGAATCCCTTTTGTTTACTTCTTTGTTTCTGCTCCTGACTGCTTAATAACATTAGCAGATATGTGTGTGGCTCTGCTGTAGTCTGGGGCTAGTTAGTGGCTATTACAAAGTTAGGAGGAAGAGCAACAATCACAAAGCCTTGGTTTGAGAGGGTAGAATGAACAAAAAGGACAGAGAAAAAAAAAGAAAATATTTATGTAGGAAAAAAATATATTTGTTAAACATGTATGCTAGAACAATAAAAGATTCTTATTCTGTTATTTCTAGGAGATGAGATTTCCAATTATTTTGATATTAAAACATGTTAAAACAAATGCAATATTTATTAAAGGAAATCTTCTGTTTTATTAGTTGCACAGACTCAGACACTCTGGGTGCACAGAAACACCCCAGCATATAATCTAGTATTGTGATGTAGTGATGCTAGTACTGTGCTTATAATCAGGATTTCTGATTATCATGCATTGCACACAGTCACTTAGAGTCCTATATAGAATCTAGTTTCTTTTAAGACCGGAAGGAATTGTTTACCTTTGCTTAGTCATCAGCAAATGCAACTTATATTTTCAAAATATTTGCTATGGAAAGATGGAGAACATTTGGGGGTGAGTGAAATTAATTGTAAAATTGTTTTTGGTGCCTAGATACGTGTAAAATGTTTCTGGTGGGAAAGACTGGAAATTATTTATCTTTGTGATTTGGAGCCTGATATTTATAGCAATACTGTTTGAATGCTTTAGGAAAAAAAGATTATTTCTCCCATCCTGCCAATTATTTGGGGAAAAAAGGTCAATTTTCTTTTATACTATATATAGGAAAGCTTATCTTATACTGAGTCTTTATTCATTTCTCAGAAAATAGCACAGGGAAAAATGAAGAGAACATATGGTGTCTTCTATCAGTCAGTCATCATTACTGCTTCTTCACACTATGTCATCACCCCACAAATAGCAAATGAGTGTGAATTTCTCCCTGCTGAAAGAGAAAAGATAAAACTGGTTAGTACAGCCAGGTAAAAAAAATTAATAAATATTACAATAGCATCAACTGGAACATTATATAAAATATTAATGACAATGAGAATGCAGAGGGAAAACCCTCTAAACTGTCAAGCAATAGTATCAAACCTGGAAATGTTGAGCTGGAGCAGAACTCATGAATTTCTCTTGATTTGATAACCAAGCTTGAAATATTGATGGACACAGTCTCTCTTGCCCATTCTTTATGAATGATTCTGTGCTATTTGAGGTGCTCAAACAGACAGAACTCAAATAAGAACAGCAAGGAATGTAATGTAATAGTTTGTCTCTGGGGCACCTATAAAATCCTGAATTTCCTTTTTAAGCAGACATCTAGGAAAAATATAATTTTATTTAATTCCCTGATGTTCCTATTACACTTTAGTATAAAGTTTGCAATTGAAATCCTTATCTGCAAAGCCCTTATGCTATTCTTAGTCTCTTGCAAAGAAATGTATGACAAAGCAGCCTTGGAAACAGCTGCCACAGGAACTTAATAAACACCAACACTGGAAACATCCATCCCAGCTTTGAAAGGGGTATTTGAAAATCACCCTTCTCTAGAAGCAGAAAAAGCAGTTGAGGTTTATGAGGAAAAAAGTCTTTATGTGTGTGTGTGTGTGTGTGGTGCAACAAAGCAGCAAATTAAGAGCCTCACTGGCATATCTAAAGCAGATCTGGGCCATATTGTCTCCCAGATCTCTAATCCTTCATTCCCTTTGGATCCTCCCCTCAAAATGCAACTCATAACAGGATGCTAATGCACCTGGAATTGAGCCCCATATGTAAACTACATGGGCAGCAAGCTCATTTGCAAGCTCCCCTCATTTTGGCACCCAGCTGGAATAGGTGTGCACAAGGTGCTTGGTAAAACCATGGGTCAAACATCTGCCTATGTAGACTCTTGGGGTAGAGTTAAGTTTCTTCTATGGCCAGCTTCAGGATCTGATTATGTTACTGATGCTGCTTTAGGGTTACCAGACCTGATGAGGGGAACAGAGCTTTTCTCTAAAGACCATTTTCTTCAAGTTGCTTTCACACAACGAGCCAGGGTGAGCTGGGCAGGCTGGGGTGTGGGACAGTGCCAGCGAGGGTTGAGGAAGAGGGGAAAGCACAGAGTAATGCTAGGGATGTAAGAAAGTGGAATAATAGTGAATTTCCTGGGAGTTAAACCAAAATTAAGAAAATATGAAATAATTCCATGCACTCTGCCCCTGGAGCAGTGCTTCTGCACAGGTAGTACTTGGCAAGGTTTCTATGGAGAGACAGTGTCTTCTTCAGACCAAGAAATATCAGTGGGACAAATTGTAGGGTACGCAAACCATTCTTTGGGAACAAAATAAAAATCTCTGGAAAAATTATAGAAGCCTCAAAACAGAACTGGAAGAGATGTATTAGATCATATTGTTCATTGTTTGGTAGAAGCAGTAATAAATTGCCCCCTGGAGATAGAGAACATCAGTTATTTCATAAAATATAGCCAAAGGGCCCAGAAGGAACAATATGGTTTAGAAAGGAAAGCCTGAGAAGCATTTGATTTAGTCTTAAGTGAGAATAGACAGACCTACCAGACTCAGAATCCAAAAATGGCACTCACAACTACTCCTTGGAAACTCCATCAATACCTTAGAGTAACTGGGAGCTGGAGCTGTTGTGCTCCTTACACTGGGTAGGTGCTGGAAGGGATTCTTTCTGCAGAACATACAAAGATGTGTGTTGAAATACTCCCCAGAACAACGTATAAGGGTGCAGGGGTTTTGAGTATTTTACTGCTCCTGTTTTTTGTCCATCCTGGAAAAAGGTGGTTTAGATGGAGTAACTGCTGAGGGGTCTTCAGAGGACCAAACCTGAAGGTGATGCTGTTCTCTAAAGACTAATTTGTTTCAGGTGATACAATGTGCTGTTCTAAGTTTGGGTCTTCATGGGGCCTATTCAAATCCCATCAGTGCTGGCATTGGGCTTGGGGCTCTTTAGGATTGGCTTTATTGCCCTGGATGAATTTGCTTTGTCATTTCCTGGGACAGTAAAGCTCAGGGACAGAATTTGTGTGCACCTCATATGCAGCTCCTTATTTTCTGTATTTGGGCAAGAAATGAAACCATGATCTATCAGTATAGTGATGGGCTTTGCTGTACAGCTGTTGTGATGGTGCTGAGTATGTTTTTCCAAGTGGATGTGTGGAATAAATCACACTGGAAAGATGAATTGGAGAAAAATATGCTCGATGTTGGCCAGCAAAAGTGATCCTAGTGGGATCATTCCATCACTGAAGAAATGTGTCACAGCTCTTTCATAGGTGGCAAAAACAAGTTCCTTTTTAGGCTGCTGGGAACAGGGGCAGATCTCCTGACACTTGCATTAATTCTTCTCAATTTTTTGTGTTTCTTAAGTTGGTGGCATGAATCAGCAGAGAGGGAGCACTGTGCAGGCATGTAAGCCTGCTCCTGAACCACTGTTCTGAGGACCAACTAAAGCAAAATAACTCCAAAGTGAGGCTCTTCCCAGCCTCAGGTTAGGCCTGGCTCCTGATCCCTTATCATGGACCTTCTCTCTCTCCAGCATCTCTCACCTTCTGCTGCTTTATCCCAGGAGAGCACCTCTGCAGCATCCATGCCGCCCACCTGCTGCCAAAACAAACCTGTCTTTGACCAAACCTTCCTGCCATCTCTTTATTTCTTTGCTGCCTCTGTCTTTTTCCTCTCATGTTACCATTAGCAGTTCAACCCTTTTTTTAACATATAATGTGAAGAATTGATTTTGTGTGTGGTTCATGCAGAGGGAGCTGAGCCTGTGAATGAAGCCAATGTTTCTTTTTCTTCATTCTCCCTTTGTTTTGAATCTGTCATGCTGCTTTCAATAAACAATTAAAATAAGTACAAGTATTGTGCTCAAATTGGGATTTCACCTAGTCTGCTTGCTTGAATACCCCTCCTGTGAAATGGGAATGCCATACTCTGGAGCTGCTCTGTGATACATGGTTTCATTACATGGTACCCCTCCTTGTTTCTCCTGCACTTTCGCTGTTTGAAATACTGAGAGGAGCAAAACCAGGGGCAAAGGGGAAGCCATAGGTTTAGGCCTGGCTTTGCATGATCTCGTTGGCTGGGTTTTGTCTGCAAACCCAAAGGTGGTTGAGATTCAGGTCATTTCTCTGATTCCCCCTGCAGTGGTAGGCGTGTGTGAATGCATCAGAGAGGAGAGATAAATGACTCACACTATGATCCATCTTTATTTCAAATAGTCCTCAGCAAAAGTGAGAGGGTGGCTTTTGTGTTGCAAAACCATGTTGATTTAATTTTTATTCTGCCAAGCCGAGTGTGGTTTGGGAAGAGGTACTTTATATCTTATCTACCTCTCTCTCTCTCTCTCTCGATCTCTCTCGATCTCTCTATCTATCTCTATCCCAGAGGGTGAGAGCAGCACAGACCTGTGATTTTCAGTTTGGCCAGCTTCTCAGAGGAAAGCTAACAGATCAGTTCAGAGGAAAAAAAAGTAAACTATCTTTGGCCTGTAGATTTTCCCTTCTTATTTTCACTTCTGAACAGGCATTGTCATCTTGTCTCATTAGAGGTAACACAATCTGAAGGGTAAGAAGGGAAAAATCCCAGCTATTGACATATGTGATACAAACCAGCTCTTATTTCCTTGTAAATCAGGAATTGTGGGAAACTGTAGCAGATGTCTCGTCAACTGGGGAATCTGCTGTTGTCCTTTGAAAGGCAGCTGCTGCCGAGGTGAACTGGCGTTCCTTAGAGCTAGAGCTGTGATACTTCCAGAGTCAGGCTTGCAGTCTTCCCTGAATTTTGAATCACTGAAGCACCTCCAAGGTCACTTCCTGGAATATCTTTGGATTTTCATCACTTTGGGCCATCTGGACTAGATGAAGAAGGTGATGTCAGTGAACTCCTTTGTGAACAACTATCCATATGACAAAGGGAAGAATGTTGTGAACAGGGGAGGGCAGACTCAGGATTTCAGGTTTATTTTGAACCAAGCAATGTAACCTTTCAAATTCACAAAGCATTGTCAGCTCTTGTAATCCTTTATTAGTCTGCTTGGGTTTGATTTCTGTTTGTATTTTTACTATCTAGGGAAAAACAGATTTTGGCATCCTTTAGTCTGAACATTGTCAACTGTCATTGTAGGAATAAGGCAAGTAAGAATTCCTTATGTAAGCAAGATTTAATTGACTAGGCACTCAGGGAGAAGAAAAAAGGAGAAAAAAGAAAAAGGATTAGCTGTAGCTTGATTCAGGCACCCCGTCCGTTCTGGAAATAAAGGAAAAGAGAACATAAGCTGCTACATTTGTGTGACTGCACTAAAATAGCAGCTTGTGTTTACATTTTAACTTTCCATTACAAAGCTGCTGGCTGTGTAGCTGGAAGCACAGATTTGGGATGTGGTGAGTACCTGTTTGGTGGGCTCTGTTACAGTGCCCCCAACAGCCAACACACAAATGTTATCCTTTTGATATCAGTGCCAGCTGCTGGGGCCAAGACTCATGACACTGGGGATTTCATAGTATCTTAGCAAGTGCCATAAAATGAGAATATGCAGAAAAAAAGGACACAAATAATGTTTGCTCTGTCTCTCTCAAACTGATTTTCCTTGTACAGTTGAAGTGGTCAGTGACTTTTTGTGCTACTGTTAATTCAACACTACATTGAAATTCTCCCTTATGTCATCTAGGGCCAGGCTCTGCCCCCAGGTCCATTTTGAGTGGTTTCTTAGCATGTCAAGTGGTAAAACACAAAGCAGTGTTTTAGAGCGTGCCAGACGGGAAGCACCAGTTGCAATGTAAATGCTTTCACTCTTGTATCTAATTCACTCACACTGATCCCTAATGTAGGTGATTCCCTGGATGGTTTCCCCAAATACTGACAGCAAAACCACAGCCATATGCTGGAGGTGCCAATGGCCTTTCCTTCTTAATAATTCTTATTCTAGTTACAAAGCTGTTCTCAGGGTCGAAGGAAATCCCCTCCTTCTCCTCCCCTCTCCCTGGGTTTTTTGGAGAGATCGAATAAAGACCTGACTTTTGGCTGTCACTTTGCAGATCAAGCTGTTTTCTAATCTACATTCAGTTATTTGCCCTTCTGTACCTTAAAATGCAATGATAGAGATCCCTGACAGGAATTCAGTGATGACATGTGAACATTTTCTCATCAAGCAAGCCAGCTCGCACTGGAACTTCGCTGCTCCTGCAGCTCTCAGAATACAGTAAACTTTTTGTTTAATCCCATAGGGTCCTTGAAGTTTATTTCATTACAGAGTATAATATCTCCTAATGGAAACTAGGTAACAGACATACCAAGAACTAGCAAACAGGAGATTTTGTGTCAAAAGAGAATTCAATTTTAATTAATCTTTTCAGAGTAATTCAATTGAGTCTTCAGGAGGAACCTATTTCTTCTTTTCCCTGCAGTTCCCTACATTCATTCTGTATATTTTAAGTCTGTAACTCAGTAGTCCAAGAGTAGAGCTAAATAAAAAGCAAAAGATACATATTAGAGCACAACTTGGGAAATTTGCTTGTATACAAGGATTGGATGTTTTCCTGTTAACAGGACTGGTGTGTTTTGGTGAGAACAGTAGGATCTTTATGGCTTTCCCATGTCTCATTCTCCCTCCTTTCCCCCCCCCCCCAGTGTGTGCACAGTGTACGTGTACCCATGTGCATCTGTGTAAATATTCTGTAGTTTTTCAACGACAAGAAGACTTCCCTTTTCTGAATCTTAATTTAAACATGAGCATTCATTTTGTTACTTCCTCTGCATCCCTTCAGCAGTGCAAGAAAGAGCTCTGTGTCAGCAGCACGGGTGCAGTATATGTGTGTTTAGTCTCTGCCGGTATCTACAACCTCCAAAGCCAGATCTCATAATTCACACATGAGTGTCAGCCAGTTTGGAAATGATTCTCTTTAAAGTGGAAAGAAAAAAAACATAGAATGTGTAAACATGTAGCATTATCTCCTTCTAGCTAGTTCTCTTCTGACCTCTGAACAACTGATTTCTCAGCTTTTATTTTCACTTTGTTTAGGGCTGAAAAAAAAGGATTTCTTGGCATAACTCTGATTTTTGATTGCTTTCAATTAAAGCACTTTTATTTCTCAGATGATATTCTATTGGCTATGCAGGGAACATGTGTCACCCAGATGTGCTCTGCCCCCGTCCAGCTGGGGAGGGCCTGCCCAAAAAGGATGTGGTTAGAATTCACTTGCTGTAAGTGTAAAAGTACAAAATCATGTCATGCCAGAGCAGTAGTTATTTCCTGACACCCATTTTATGCAGAAGTATCTGAGGGTTTACCACAAAAGTGTTGGCCAAGTGTGTGCACGGAGGCCCCGTGTCCATGGGGTGATGCGCAGTTCTGAGCACGGAGCCAGGCGTGGAATGTGCTCCCTCTCCCTCTCTGATTTGTGCTGTAGCCCTTAATAGAAAATAAATTAATGCATTCATTTTAATCTTAGGCAAGGGAGAGTGACATATATTGCTTATCTGGCAATGCAGGGCGTCCGTATCATCTCTGGCAGAGTGG